>NC_087292.1:9734839-10046557 GCF_015220805.1 Pogoniulus pusillus | reverse complement strand
GGAAAGGCAGTCTTGGCATTCAATTATCCTTCTTGCTTTAACAAGGTGTGTATAATAAATGAGCAGTTCTTAATTGACTTCAATGCAATTTGACACTATTGGAGTAGGAGGAAGAGGGGGGAGAGAAAGAAGACATGCAGCTTAAAGATGTTAGACAATGAAGTTATTTATAGCAGAAGAGATTATTTTTGACATTAAATTAATTAATCAGTATTCAAATAAACAAAATTTAGTGTAAAAATATTTGCAAGCAGTGTTTTGCAATTAATTATGTTTTACAGGGGTTTGTGCTGTCACAGATAATTTCTATTATTTGTTAAAAGGTAAAACTGTTTACATTTTAACTGCCGTTGCTAAAGGAGTGTGCTCAAAAAATGTAATTTCCTATTTCATGGATTTGCTTCTTTAAATTAGACTTTATAAAAACAGATAATGCAATAACAAATTCCCTGCTCATAAATATTTTATCTGGGTAATGAATGATGCAGAAACATATTGAGCTCGTACCTCTGAAATTAGATGAATTTAGTTAAATTCTATAAGGTGTTTACAAGATGCTGGGCAGGTCTTTAGATGAAACATTTGTCAATATAGTCATGCTGAATGAGGTTATGATATTTTTGAGTGGCATTTTTAATGCGAATACGTGCCTCCAGGCTGTGGTTTTACAATAGCTTAATCTGGTATAAATCCTCCCCACGTCTGTTCATCCTTGGCCGGATCAGTTCCCTGGTCTGGCATCCATGAAGCATGAGCAAGGAAAGAAGGAAGAGTGATACTACTATTCCCAGTGGCAGATCAGACCCCTGGATGGCTTTGCTGGGGGCAGCAGCTGCAGCGAAATGCTACATATCCTCACTGTTCCTTATGTGTAAAGTCCCCAGTGTGTTTTGGCAATGCTGCATCAGCTTCTCCCCTTGTAGCAGAAGAGTTTGATGAGCTCCAGTGGCTCTGGTGTGGACAGGCAAATGCCACAGCCACAGCTGAGGCACTGCTTGAAAAACGTATTTGACCCACAGCAGCAAAAAGATGATCTGTACAAAATACCTGCAGTATTACCTTCAGGTGACTGAGCAGATAGCTCAGATGGATGACTGGCAGCTAAGGGAGCACAGCATGCCCAGCGAGTGCTGCTCTGTCCCCCACATCACAAGCATCCTGAGGGCCCTCTACTGAGGAGCAGGACACAAGTTGGTTAATAACTCTGATACAGCTAAAGCTTCCAGTGATTTATCTGTTATACCACTTCCTACTAGCTGTGAAGAGCAGTGTGTGAGGAGGGGATGTGTGTTCATGTACATGCATTTCAGTTGAAGCTGTTCCCTGTTTTGGCACAGTAAGCACAGAGCCAAAAGAGTCCTTGGAGAGGTAGTTGGTCTGCAGTGATCTGCTTTTAAAAATGAATTTGCTAAACAGTGCTTCCATGAATGGTTTTGAAACTAGTGTCATTTCCACTTAGAACAGGCAGCTTTACCGTTCTCCTCCACACACTGCTAATTTTCTAGCATTGCAACTTCAAATATATCTTTCAGCCTCTGCCCTCAGCAAAGCTGGGACAGGAGCCAGAGTGCAATAATTCTTATCAAAAGATCACTTTAAAACTTTAACCACAGGAGTAAGGTGTTATAGATTCTTAGATCTAATGAAGAATGTACTTCCATCTTCTAACTTGAGCAAAACCAGGCTTGTCACTGCTCAGGAAAAATGAAATGCCACGAGAGCAGAGCGGCATTGCTCACAGGATGCATAATAGGCTGTCAGCTCTTTCAATCATTTAGGTATGATTTGCATCAACATTTACAGCTGCTGACTATTTACAGTTACACAGCCATTATGTCTTCCATCAGCTGCTAAATGAACAGGTGTTTACCATTGTACAGACTGGAAAAAAGAATGATAGATGTAACCCAACAGCCTTCGATAGGAAAGCCGTTCCCTTAAGGAAGCAGTAGAGTGTTGAGTGTGGATATAAATTTAGCTAAGTTGCCTAACAACCTCTGATTTCAATACTGTTGGGTTGTTTTTTTCTTGTTTGGTTGGTTGGTTTTGTTTTTTTTCCCTTCTTTTTGGTGTTGAGAGAGAGGGTTGGCAGAGAAGGAAAGAAACTCGGGTTGTGGACAAATGTGTTGCTGTGGCTGAGCTAACAAGGCTCCTTAATTCTTGCCTCAGGCTGTTGCCTGCTCTCCTCTGGCCACATAACAGCACGTGTGGTCACTCCTGAGCTGCTTTCGTCTTGCTTTTCACTTACGTGGGGTTAGCTTGGCATATCAGGGCAAGGGAGTATGGCACCTGGGGTGGTACCTGCTGTTTTGAAATGCTTACCAAAATGTCCTGCCCAGATTGGACGTTGCACCAGGCAACCCCACTGCATGCTTTAGGTTCCCACTCCACTATTGCTTTGAAAGGACAAATACAGAGACAGATAAGTTTGGCCTGAATAGAGGGGTCCTCCTTATAGTGCTCTTTTTAGGGATAAGTTTGGCCTGAATAGAGGGGTCCTCCTTATAGTGCTCTTTTTAGGGCACCCTGTTGTCTTCTCATTTTGTTCGTGGCTTCCCATTCACACATCATGTGCTATCCCTCTGGAGCACATCAGCACAAAACTCTGCAGGGCTACTGGGATTAGCTGTAGCTTCCCAATTAATGTTATTAATAATGCTATTAATATTAACTAATTAATGCAGTCACGGATCAGGAGCTTTTGAGCTAGACGCTCTAAAATGCTAGAAGAGAAAGACCAGTCCTTTCCCCTGGAAACTCTGCTTGCCAGCACTACAGGGTTATATGCCAGGACTTAAAGTCATGTGGGTTTGCCTACACAGGCAATTTTTCTGCCTTACTGAATTACTCTTACACAACTGTACTTAGCTGACTGCCTGATTTCCAAAATGAGGAGTCATCAATGAAGTTATGTTAATACAAATGGAGTGGCTTAAAGCCACCACTTCATCTGTACCAAGGATGTCAGAACCATATAAATAGATTCCATTATTTGTTTTCAGAAGAGCTAACAAAAATGGCATGAGGGCAGTTAACATTTTGGGGGGGGGATTTATGTAATAAAAATCCAGTTTTCTGGTCACAAAGCCAAGTCTTTGGTGTAGACAAAGATTTTATTATAGCTGGTTTTAGTTCAAAAGAGGTTTTGAATCCATTCTTGTGTCAGTTCTGTGGTAAAACTGCAATCTATCTTATCAGCTTTTTCCCTCCAAAGACATACGTTAAGCCATTCCTATTTCCTAAAGCACTTTAAACATGTGCTTAACTTTAAGCACATGGTTCACCGAGGTTTATTAAATTTAACAAAAATAAAAAAAAAAGAGAAAAGAAATAAAGAAAGAAAAAATAAATGGGCATACTCTTCCCATTTCAGTTCCCAGTGCAAGCACTGATGACAATCTAATGACAATATAGAGCTTGCTCTCAGTTTTAGGTTCAGCTCTCTGTGGGGAACATATATAGCCTTTCTATAAGTGGAAAGCTGTATTCTGGAGACTTGTTTCTGATGCCAAATTTTCAGGGGCCTGAGCAACTGCAGGCCAGAAAACAGGAACAGTTTAAGCAATAATGTAATGAAAAGTGATACTATTTATTTCATATGTCTTTTAAAGCGGGTCTAAAGTTAAAATGCTTACATTTTTACACTGTCATGTCTGGGCTACAATAACCTCACTTTCTTGTGCTGTTAAAGAACCTTTTTTTTTTTTTCCCTTCCTCCCACCCCCCTTTTTTCCCCCTTCCTCCCCCTTTTTTTCTCCTTCCCCCCCTTTTTTTTTTCTTTTTTTTTTTTTCTTTTTCTCTTCCCTTTCTCTGCCAGCCAGGAGTGGCTTCTCTTATGAAGAACAGTTTCCTTAATTATTTTGCAAGAGCCCGATAGTGTCATTGCCTCTCCCATGACTCCGATGTTCTGGGTAAGGCAGGGCCCCACCTTAATTGGATCCCGCTTCTCCCGGGCGTCCCGCTGTGGCCCTCTGAATGAGGAAGATTCTTCATGTCCCGGCAGAACATGCAGCAGGGGGGAGGGAGGGGGCTTGTTTTTTACAGCTGCCTGAGGACGGGGGCGGGGGGGGAGAAACGAAGAAGGTGTCTGCCACCAGGCAGGCAGGATTTGGCAGATTTCGGTTTCCTCTGTCCCTGACCTTTTACAGATTTTTTTTCGTAGGCTCAGCAGGCTTTGCTGCTATCTGCTGCTTTCTCTGAGGTGTGTGTACATGACGTCTTGCGGGTGACATCCTCCGGGTTTCAGAGCTTGGTTGTTCACTGTGCTCTGTGTGTCAGCGAGGTAGGAAACTCCTGCCAGGCTGAGGAGTACTGAACCCCGCGGAAAGTGAGGGAGAGGACGCTCCAGAATGCATTTGATCACCGCTGTATTATTGCCCTGGCTGTTCTGCATCAGGCATTCCAGAGTACCCTTCTGCTCACTTTTGTTTGAATTTTATACCAGATTGACTTCAGCAGAGTCACACCCAAGATACACGGACATACTTGAGAGCTGAGTCAGGGCTGGTGTACCAGCTTATTGACTGACTTGAGTTTCAGTTGTGCAAATTAGAAAACAAAGAAACAAACCAGCTGAATAGAAATTAACCTTCCAAATTATCACTCAAGAGGCGACGACTCAGTTCGAGAAAATTCAGCAGACGACTAAGCTTTCTGGGTTTTAATACCAAAACAATGACTACAAAGCAATAAAAGACTTAGAATAAAAAGTCCCTCTGAGTAACAACTGGGCTTCAGATAGGACACTCCAATCAGTGATATATCTCAAGTATCTCAATTTCTTCATGCAAAAATGTATTACAAGAATTAGAACATTCATACACGAGATGAAAGCCAGCAGCACCCATTCAAACTGCTTCTTTCCCCTCTTGTGCTGGTGGTATCACAGAATCGTGCAATCATGATGCAATAGCAAAAGACATTCATCTTAGAAATATGTTTTCCACATTTCCACAGAGAGGTCCAAGGCCTGGGAGGAAATGAGGAGGTTTCTCAGTGTTGGGGCTTTGTTACTGTGTAATATCCTCAGTTTCTTTAGGCTATTATCTGAGTTTAAAGAATTGGTGGATAACATTAATTATGATTCATTATGTTTTTGGTGAATATGTTCTTATTGTGAACAACTTGCTTTACAATTAAACTTACTAGTTAGCCATCTCAGACTTACTGCCTGGAAGCAAATCTCTGAGTGTGTCAGAGCGTTCTGTTCAGGTTTGATGTGGAAGGTCTCAGTTGTGTGTATTTAAGAAAATTAATAGTAACTATCAGCAAGGATAGCTAAGAAACGGAGTTGTTTTATTTCATTCTATTAACATCCTGTTAGACAACTTTATTTCGCTGGGATTTGGTTGTTCCAGAAAGCAGTTATGCTTAGGCAAATAAGTAGCACACACAAGCTTGGGTCTTTATGGCCACTTTGTTTACACATTCTTCTAAACCAAGAACAGTCATCAAGTCTGTTGTTTGCCCATGGTCTGCAGTCCATTGCATACTTCTTCTTTATACCGCTGCACTTAGTATGATTGTTTGAATTGTTCTAAAGTTAAAGATTGCACAAACGACGCCATCAGAGTGTGAATAAGGCATGTGTCAGCTCCACTTATTAATTTCAGGGTATATTTACATTTAAGACTCAGTTTAAGACTCCCCAGCATCACAGTTTAGTCAAAAAAAAAGTCCACGCTGCAGAAGTTGTGGTCTATAGGGCACTACCTCCCTGGAAAAAACACGTATCACATGATTTGTCTTGTAGTTACTGTTGTCTTGCATGACTCCTAAGGAGAACTCACTCCAGAAAGTAGTTCAGTATTTATCGCCCTGTAATCTCTAAACTGTGGTGCTTCTGGGACAGGACCTTCTCAGTCTGCATAAACATTCTGATGAGGACCTGATTCATGACTAGGATTCCTGGGTATTACTTAGCACAAGTCATATAAAATATCACGACTAATATTTTCTATTCTGTAGGGAATATTCCAGGCTGCTTCTGTGTAATAGCTCTTGGGAGCTATGTGTTGTTTATTGTACTTTTCTTTGATCCCTTTTTGGTGAAGGAAGTTTAGAAGATTCACTGTTTCTTGATATCTGAAGCAGACTTGGATCTGAACACTCAATTACAATCTGTACAATGTGAATACTTGATTAATGGTTATTTTAAGTATTCATAAGGAATTTGAGGCATCTGCTTTGAATAAATATCACACAAGGATAAAGATACCTAAATTCAGCCTAATTTTTGTCATCCTGGAAATGCAGCCTTGAATATGGAACCTGATAACTGTGGGGATCTGCCTTTGATATAGATATTCACTCTGTCCTCTTTTTGCTGCTGATGCCAAAGAATTCAGGATTGCCCCAGAATTTCCCAGATAATGCAATAGTAAAAATCTGATATTTTTCACACAAGAATTAGTTCACATGAATCACTGGTGCATAGAGTTTTGGGCCTCTGCAGTTTAGCCTCCACTTTGCCAATCTAAACACGTACATCCCACACTCCTACTATTCTGCTGCACTGGGACAAAATTAAAATGTTAATATTATTTTTAAATGATAGATGTGTTCTGATGGCTGCTTATTTCATCATTGCTCATTTCTCTTGGGGTCCTGAGCACAGGACAGGCTGGGAGCCTGCATTTCCTGAGCTGTTGTAACTTTAGATCAAGACATCAGTGATAGTTTAAGATACTACACCTGGCAGAAGCCCAGCTTGATTCCTCTGATGGCAATGCCTCTTTCCTTCTACCAGGCAGATGATTTTCTGCTGAATGTTAAGGATTCCCCCAGTTCACCTTGGAGCAAAGTAGTATTCTAGAGATCTTTTCCTATGTTACAGGCAGTAAATCTTTTGTTCCTACAGAAATGAGTCAATCTAGTCTGAGATCTTCATCTTGTGAAAGAAATCATCCTGTTCGTACTTAAGTGGAAGCGTGGCTTCTCTTATGATTCCCATCTCAGATCTGATGCAAGTTTTCTGGGACAGGAAGGGTTTCTTGCTACTGTTCTCACCTGGGAGCCTCTTTTGCAAGCATAAAATCCCCAACAAGGTTTCAGTTTGTTTCAAAGACCAGTTAGTCCATAGATTTGCTCTGCTTTTTCTTTGGTATGGCCACATATCAAGAATCTAGCTCTTAAAAAGTTCTGCTTTTGCTTTGAGAACTCTTTTTCTTGTCTTTCTTTCTTTTTTTTTTTTCCTTCCCGAGTAATATTTTGTTTGCTACTTTCCCCTTTTCTATTTTCTATTAATACTACAGACACCTCTAGCTCATTTCTAATATGACATGCAACTTCCTTTTTATGGTTGCCAGCTCTTCCTGCTTTGCCATAGTGAGTTCAACAGTTTGTGCTGTCTGAAACCATGCTGCATTTGAAATACTCCACGGCAGGCAGAAAAGGAAAAGGGAGTGTATTTTCTATTTTGATAGTGTTATTTAACCATTTGCCTTGTCAAAAAAATATCATTTCATAAAATATCGTTGAATATATTCACACACATATCTGAGCTTTCATTGACACCCCGAGAGCTGCAGACAGTGAGCCCAGACGCAGTGTCTGTTTACCACACTGCTGATATGAAAGGTCGTGATCTAACTTCTTAGCTTTGCATCAAGACACTAGAGGAATACGTGACCAAGAATTAGTCAGTAGGAAGCATTCTGTTTGAATAAGCTGATGTAGGATGTTAGACAGAGCCCTCGGCACTTACGGGAAGTAGTTCGGGTTTGCACAGGACCCTTTCTTCTGAAGGCGGAGGAGAGATTAAAAAATATCCGTAGGGAGAGTCATGAGTGATGATATTGTTCCTTTAATGGGTTAACTACAGTATGCGAAAACAGCTCTCCTTTAAAACGGTTAATTCAGCCAAGCCTTATTCAATAGATAAAAGCGTTTTAAGGACAGGTGCCAGCCCATCAGCCCCTTTTCAGTAGCGCTGGCTGTTTGAAAGGATAAGTCACTTGCAAATGTGTTCTCTCAATAGGTGAGAAACCAGGGACAAGAAGAGGCAGTCGCTGGGCTCTGGCACAAAGGGCACTAATACCGAGTTACACTGGCAGTGCGAAATTCAGTTTTGTTGGTTTATTAACTATCTCTGACTTTATAATTCATCACAGCCCCACACACAGCCCCCGCCCCGCGGTTATTTACAGAGTCGGTTTAGGAGCAGTTTCAAGCTCCCATTTCTTTGTTCTAGCCCAATCGCTCAGAGAAAGGAAATCTCCCGTGTGGGGATGGAAATGCAATTTTCTGAGAAGCCGCATAACTGGCCGGGCTTGTTTCAAGCTAGGAGAGTTTGACTCTATTGACTTTCCTGCTTTGCTTTGCTGTTTAGTTGTACTTGAGTGACTTCATTAAAAAGGAGGGCAGTTACTTAATCGGACAATCCAAACCACTGGTGTCATTTGCAGCTTCCTGTTCTATTCTTACTCAGTGAGCTGAATGAGAATTCTTCTACAAGCTTCTCCTTCAGATTTCATCTGAACAAAACTCTTCCTTATTCTGCCAGATTTCCTTCCTATCTTTTTCTTTGGAAAATCCTGGTTTATGGTTTGCTGTAAGTGCATTTCTAGTCGGGTTAATGCCACTTTGAAATTCTACCCGCTTGCACCGGACACTGCCATACTTTCTAAGGGCTAGATTGTGTCTCAGCATACCCTTGGCAGGAGCTGATTACCTTTGTTTAGTATTTGTAATACAGTAACACCAAGAGGCCCACTATGAATCCCTCATAAAAGCAGGCATTGTGCACAGAGCCTTCCTAAGGAGTTTAGCCTCGAAGTGTGGGAGACAATTAGTGAATAAAACAAGGGGAAGCGCAACGTGACAGCGAGAGTATTAGGATGAGTGTTCCTGCAGTCTGGCCCAACAGCTGCTGGTGCCTCCCAGTAGAGATGGTATTTAACCAGCAACTCAGGGGAGAGTAGTGTAGTATCTTTGCTCTTTCTTGATTTCTTTTTCTTCTTCTTTTTAACTTTTTTTTTTCCCAAATTTTATTTTTAGCTCAGAAGTTCCTTTCACACATTAATATTTATGAAGTGATTAAGTACTGGTACTGCCATCACACAGGCAGTGCCACTGAGCCAGATATCAGTGTGTCAGTATTTGACGCTTCACTTTTACACACGTGCATGCAAAGCTGTGGCAATGCTCTTCAGGCACAAGCTCCAGTGCAACTTTCTTTTACAGAATTTCTTCTCTGAGAAGGATTGAACTTCAATTTCATATGCATTTGTGATACAGACTCTCACATTGCCCTGTCAGCATAACTACCAGACATATTTCTGATTCCCACTCTGTTTAATAAACCCAAATCTTCTCCTCATCTAACTGCAACCTGGATTTTTTTGTACCTGCATTTTTTGTGTGCACCTGGGCAGGGGCAGCCAGAGTAGGCTGCTGGCAGGTATGTGCTGATTAACCTGACAGTTAAATAACTATGGAATTTTACTTGCTTCTCCCTTGGTTTGGGTGCTCTTTCCCCTCTGCCAAGTCATCCATTTGCATGAAACCCAAGGGATTAATCATCACTGAGATGAATTAATCAAGAAATTAATTAGGAAATGTCAGGAGCTCTGCCAAAAATGGTCCACAGGTTATGAAATTATCAATAAGGGGTGGAGGATGCTAAACAGATTGGTTTCATGAGCACCGTCCCTCAGGTGGAGTGACAGAGCAGGCTTAAGTGTTAGGGCACTTGCAGAGCTTAGTAACGCAGAGGTATTTTGAAAGAGAAAAATGTAATACCTGATCACGTGTAAGGTAAGAGTGTTTTCATAAGAGCTGAAAAAAAGGCACCTGCAGTTTCCCATTTAAAACAATATAATTTTACAAATACACATAATATTATATAATAATATGTTTTAATGCACAAAATAGTGAAAACATATGGGTAACAGTAAGGAAAGAGCATAATTCAAATAGCCTGAATGTATAGGAAATATCCCACCCACATGCTGTGACATGCTGTTCCTCAGCCTACCCAAAATACCTGAGCAGGAACAGCACTGTTAAAAACATCACTTATGTTTTCAGTTCTGTGTTGTGCAACTGCTTCCTATGTGCTGCTTTATTTTTAGGAAATAAATGGCTCCATAAATAATCAGACTTCGCCTTTTCCCCAGCATTACTCTGCGATGCTTTTCGCTCTGTTCTGACAATTACAAAGTTCCAATTACCTGGGATTGTTTCACTCGCTTCTAATGTGGCTCGGTAACAAATGATGCTCAAGTCCTGTGCAGGTGATCTTAATTTAATTGTCATGTAAATACTATAAACATCGCAGAAAAAAAGTTCAGAGTAGATGGACGGTCAGGATATGAGAGTCCAGGATGGCCTTGTTCTTTATTCAATTCAGGCCCCTAGTAATTTTTCTGTAAGCATCAAAAAATCTCAGTGAACACTTTTTCCTAATAATTTGAAAATATAATTCCTTGGTTTAAAATGTTATTGAGAATCCACATAAACAGAGGGGGAGGGTGGGGGGGGGGAGGTATCTATTTGTAAGATGAGAAAAGGAACCACTGCCTATTGTTTGACCTGAACAGCTCCCTGATTGACTGGGAGAAGGAGTATCTCCATGGGAACAGATGAATGTCTGGTTTTCATGTGGTGAAATCCCCAATCGAGCTCACAGTGGCTTCACTAACATGGCACTCTAAATTGGTTGTTTGCGCGCTGTTTCTTACCTTTCACTAAACTAAATAGGGACACTTCTTCCAAAGTTACCTTTCCCCAAAATGTAATCACAAAATAAAAAGGCAGGGAAAATAACCCACATTAATGGTTTGGGGAGGGGGTGGGGGGTGGTGGTGTGTGGGTTAGGGATTTGTTTTCGCGGCTTTTTGTTTTAAATTTTTGTTTTTAAATAAAGCAGGAAAAACAACATTAAATGAGATTAAGCTTTTCATATGGAACAATCTTTTCGACGTGTTGCCTTTGCAGATTTGGGTGATACGGGAGGTATTAACATGCCTCCTCACGACGGAAGAATGCTGTTAGTTTGGGGGAATTTGGAGAACTCCCGAATCTATTGTGTGGAAGGGTTTGCTACAGCCATTTACAATGGTCCGTTTCCCTTCTTAACAGGAGGGAAATGTCAGTTGACTTCCATACAGCTGAATCTAAAAATAATTTTTAAAAAAAGGGAAAAAAAAAAAAAGAAAAAGAGAGATTAGAGGTAACAAAAGAACCTCAGTTAACGTAACAATAAAAAAATCCCAATCCAGGTTGGACGAAGGAGTGATTCCTAAATATTAAAGCCCCAGTGGTCTTATCTGGACCAGCTGCTTATAATGTCTGTGAGGAATGTGGCACATCAAGTGTGTGAACACTGCAGCTATTGTATCCTAACAGGCTGATTGAACCCTGGATAATTGGCATGTAACCTTCTCTATTAATAGTGCAGACAGATATGTGAATTAGCTGAATGCCTCAGACATATGCCATGCATTAACCAAAAGGGCTTACAATTCTCATAACAACTTGGCTAACTATTACACCAGTAATTATTCTTTAGAACTTGATAATATTAGAGAAAAATCGATAAATAATTTGTAGTTTCAGGACAGATTATGAATAATCAGTTGCACTGTAACATAATCGCCAAAGGTTGGAGTGTAAGGAAGATTCAGGACGGGTAGTGTGGCACTTTGATGTTTTTAAAGGGGTCAGAGTGTGATTCTCTGTCTTTGTTTAGCTCTTGTAACTTGAAGGAATCGATAGGCATGTGAAACATTTGGAGTAATTTCAGGTTTGCTATTCCTTCTGTTGCACATGAGATGTACAGTCAGGGCCATTGTCTTTGGGAAGACAACAGATTATTTTCTTTTGTGAAATAAGATGTAGAGAAGTCAGATTGACTTTCGTGGGTTTTTTTTATTATTATTATATTGTCTTCTGAACTTATCCTTCTCTTTCAACTGTTTGTAGAAGTGGCAAACCCCACTTTTTACTTAATCTTTTACTTTTTAATTAGGCTACTCTTTTGCTGAAGTGATAGTGTATATGATTCAACTCTGAGTGATCTTGAAAGAATGCAGCATTACAACACTTTAAAAGCAGAGAAATATCAACTACAGGCAGAGAATATTTAAATATGAGAGCCCCTAGAGCTGTATAACCTGTCTGGGAGTGTGTGTTTGGTGTAACAAGCTGCAGCAAACAGAATAATCTGACAAAGCTATGGTGGTTTTTATTATTTGAGAACCATTTGAAGAGGACTTTTCCCTAGAAAACCTCCTTACATATTGAGAGAAAAGAATTGGCCATTTTAGGGCAGAAAGTCAAGTGTAGATGTTTCAGCACTTAGAAAGATTATGCTGTTGTTTTGCCTAAAAAAATGGAGATCCATGCAGTCTCTCTTGCAAATGCTTTAGTCATTTAAATGCTACTCTTAGTAATTGCCATGTCAAGTTGGAATCAAACATCGACATAAAAAGTATTTTAAACAGCTACAAATACTACACAAATAGAGACTCCAATTTCATTTCTGAGGTGGTTTCATTTGCATTTGCCATATCCCACAGAGGCTGAGTTGAAAACAAGGTATTTAGATGCTACAGTACTAGGGTCAGAACAAAAAGAACTCTCAAGTAAAAAACAAACACCACATCTCACAGTATTCTTCGGCATTAATGTCTTCTCATGAAGAGACTAAAACTTCTTTCTTGCCCTTGGCTGTCTCCTGTGTGCAAGCTTCCCATTATCAGCTTACAAACACTGCAACACTTTCTTCCACCTGCTGCACCTCTTCTCTAATTAGCTGGATCCTCTCTTAGGATCTCTTCTATCTCTTCTCTACGGGCTTTTCAGCCACAACATAGCAATTAGACCAAGACTCATCTTTCAAGTATAAGATGAACTTCCTTTTTTTCAAGCCCCCAACTATGAAACCCTCGTGTCATTTCAGCTACCAGCAGCATTAGAGAAAGCCCCTAGTTCACACAAGCACCTGATAATGTGATTCGCACCAGGCAGTTGCAAATGGATGTAATATGCATTGTGTCTAGACAATCTGAAAACCAGTTCACTGGTCTGAACTATGGTGGTTTGGTCTTGCTCACACCAGTTCTAGTGTATTTGTTAGGAAACTGAGGTAGTCCAAACATTGTAAAACTAACTTGGCAGTAGTGTTACTAGAAATCTGAGAAACCAGCATGGGAGGAGGCTAAAATACCCCCTTTTGAGTAAATTAATTTTGCTTCTTGTCTTAGAATCATAGAATCAGTCAGGATTGGAAAGGATCACAAGGATCATCTAGTTCCAATCCCTGTGCCATGGGCAGGGACACCCTACTCTAGATCAGGCTGGCCAGAGCCAGTGTTCTTGTTTTCTGATTTCCCAGTGAAAAGAAAAAGCTCAAATAGACAAATGTCATGACTGTATAGTTACCTGAATAAGATCCAAACAGCAGCCTAGAGCTCAGTTCCCAGTTTTGGGAAGCACCAGATTTAAACTGATCCAATCAGCTCCTGCCTGCTGGCCGCAGTGGTGTTGCTGCTCACTGTGCAGAGCTTGGCTTGGAGGCCGTCTGTGGCTGGTTTACAACGAGCTCATTTCCTATAGGCAGCAGGATGTCAGCAGATCAGAATGGTGGAAGCCCTGCTGCACTTGCAGTCTCCCTTTGGAACTCTCGGGACACATGAGAACAAAGCAAAAGAAGCAGCCTGAATTACTGAAGCCCTTTCTCTTGAAAGCAGAGGTCATGCCCAGTTTCTGAAGGTGATTTTATACAGGGTTTGAACCTCTGCCAAACATGGTAGCTGGAGCCCTAATGTATAATTCCAATTCAATGGATTGCCATCTAGTTCAAAAGGCATTTTATTCTGATTTGTTGGCAAGTCAGAACAATTTGGTATGCTCCTTCACTAGTTCTTGTGGCCATAGTAATAATTTATATAAAGATATTTTTCTCTGTATCCTGGCAGATTTTGGGGGTGTGCATGTCTAAGAAGACTTTGAATTGTGCTTGCTTGGGCTCAAAGAGTTGTAGGGGTTTTTTTGATACCCATTCATAATTTCATATGTGAAAGCTGTGTCAGCTATAAAGTGTATACAAACTTGTTTTGTGAGAAATGTGTATTAAAATGTACATCCATTGCTGTCCTGTCTATATTAGGTACATTTAAACTTTCTTTATGTGCACAAATATATAGCTATATAAACCTGGATTTATGTCTTTCTCTGCAAAGATGCAGAAAGACATGTATATACACTGCTTTGGAAGTTCTCTGGCTGTATCCATTTGTCAGGTTTCATATTTTCCTTGGTGGCAGACATGCCACAATCAGAAGTGAGGAAAAGACTAGTAGAAACTGGCAGATAGATGACCTTAACTGGGATCAATACAAAAAGCTTCAGCAGCTTATGAAAAAAAAATACTTTGAAGTAAAATGCAAAATTGGATTTCATAAGCCATCATTACTGTTTGTCACTTTGGGGAGGGAAGAGAAAGACCTCCGTGCTGTATTTAAAGTGTTCACATAGGAACAGGACTTGAATAAGCTGAGTTCAGAGCAAGCTTTAAAGATCATACTGCCCGTGAGCAAATTACTTCAAAGTCCTCTTGCTTAAGGAAAAAAAGAAGTCTAAATAATAAGCTAGTTGGGTTTGTGTGCCACTGGTGAGGACCAGTGTCTGAAGTATACACTGAATCGAGAATTCATGTATTTTATAGTTCCAGCTTCTCCACGATTTAGGGCTGTGATTCAGATCTGCAAAAGGGTTTAAGCAGGACAACCAAGGCTCTTGCACCTACCTGTAGGCATCCATTCCCCCTTTGGATGCTCCTATCTCCACAGCAGAGACAGCTACCCACATGGGCATGGATCTGCCCTGCTGCTTCTTCCTTAATGCCTGATGGATTGTGGGTGGGAAATTAATCATGTGGGTCATGTTGCTCTAGATGAGAGCTTGTGTTGGAACTCAGTATCATAAAAGATGTCTGTGCTGTCTTTGAGCCCTACCAACTTTAATTACTTTCAAACTGTACCTCGGTTTTTGGCTGCTTCATTTCTGCTGTTCTCTGATCAGCTTTATTTGGGCTGTTTTCACTAGAGTGTTCAATCAAACTGTAGTCTGTCAGTCAGGGTTTTGAATGACTGGGTAAGCACTGACTGCTGAGACTAGAAGCCTTTACTTCTAAGATGAGAGATGTTTTTTCACCTGTACTTAGCATCTGGAAGGCTGGGTGTGCCAGGTTTGGTTAACCTAGTGGGACTCAACACTTTGAACCTGGTTGGTGGATGAGGAAGCATTTGACTGAAGGTCTTGCAAAGCAGAACTGCACAATCAAAAGGTTTTGACATTTATCTGTCAATGTAGGAAAATATGTTTCTGTTTGGTCCTTAATGCCAACTCATCACCATTTTTTTCATTCCTATTCCTAAGAAGGATTAGATGAGTGGAACAGGAATCTCTCTCTCTGATTTGGAGTCCTTAGGCATCGTTTTCTCTTTCTTTAAAGTACTGAGCACATATTTTCAGCTTTTCTTAATCCTAGGAACACCTAACCTTGGGGGGAAAGAAGTCCAAACCTGGCAAAAGTGAAAATAAACTTTGGATATCTCGCTTTTTTCTTTTTTTTTTAAAGCTTTTTTTCCCCCTGCTTTTGGTTTGCACTCAGGGGGATGATTTGCTTTGTTTCATTTGGCAGCAACTTACTGAACTGCTGCCTTCTTGATGTTTAAAAGAGCAGAAGCGTGTGGCCTTGTGACTCCAGAGGGATGGAACTGGTGCTACTGAGACTGCCTGCTTGGGTAATGCACGTGGTTTATTCCAGGTGGAAAGAGTTACTAATGTGGATTTGGCTTCTGCATTTAATCCAGATATGAATAGTTAATAGTGGTCACTGCAATTAACTACAATGCAGAACAAATGTTTTAATTTGATACTGACTTAACAAAAAAACCCAGCACAAGCTGTTGATCTGGCTCAATTCAGCTAAAAAGATAGTGAGATACTGGTGACAAGATATCTGTACTGCACGTGGGAACTTTGTGAACTAGCCCAAGAGCAGGCTAGAATTTCTGTCCCAGATGATGCTTGGAGAACATAGTCTGTTCAAGTGAGATCACTTGTAGAATAACTAATGAATTTGTGGTGAAATTTCCTTCTCAGGATGTGGGAGCAGCAAGTTTTGAACCTCAGGTTTGGGGTTTCCTGGGTTGGAACATTGCTTAGAACCCAGCAGGGTGCTGGACCTAGATGCCAAATTAGTGCCAGGACGGACATGTAGAATGGTACCATCCAGTTGGCTTAGTGGACAGGAGCTATTTCATATTCAATTTCCTACTAAAAATGGAGAATCACTACAATTAGGGATAATAAAGGCCCTGTCTTTGTAATTCAGCATCAAAATCATAAAGGAGACCAGGAATTCTCACTATTAGCTTCTTACAGTAGAAATCCCAAAGTTTATGGAGATTTAAAAAGGTATTGATTTGTCAAAGGCCATAAGGTTTCCTGTGTGCCTGACTTTTTCTTTAATTCCCTTGGGTTTGACAACATGGACTTAATCTATTTAAGCATCTATGATGAAGGATAAAACACCACCATCTGCTAATGTAAACGTTTATCACTTACAAAAAACCCCATCAACTTAAGATAGTGGGATAGGAGAATAAGATCTTCATGTACCTGATTAATATGGTGAAAGAAAAACCAATTCAGAGTTCTTTTAAAGCATCTAGAGGATTAGTTGAGGAAGAAGATCAATGGATAGAGAGCATCTCCTTGATTGCAAACAGACTTTGGTTTATGATGAAATAATACAACTTGGTAGGCAACAGGATACAATGTATTTAAAATGTATGTTTTGGTTAAGATGTCTTTGTCAGTAAGTTCTGTTGCAGTCTGTATGGCACATACAGTCACAGACACACAGACAGACACACAAGAGCTGTACTCGCCCTTCCCTTCAGACACCATGAGTCAGAGCAGTTTGTGTCTTCCTCCACACAGACCGTGTACCAAAAGCAACATTCTGTACAATGACAAAAAATGAATCACTAGACAGCTTGGTTCCATCAGAGATAACATTTTGGACCCTTAGACTTATTATTTGGTCTGGTGCATTTTGAAAATCACTCCTTTGATGTGTTTTGTCTAACAGCTGCTGCCACCATTCCTGCAAATCCCAATAAACAGTCTCTCAGTCTCTGTTAGTACTAACACGATGGCTGGGCAATATCTAACAAATGCTGCTGCAGTCATTAAAGAAAACGCTCCTGTAGCTGAAAGAAGCATACTGAGATATGTTACCCTTACACAGCTTTTCAGTGGTTTCGTTGAAGACCACTCTTAAGTAGTACTTTGAGATAAGTTCCTGTCTCAAACTGGACACTTATCACCCCAGCTGTGGAGGCAATAATGTCCTATCAAAGCCACCCGGCTTCAAGCTGATGCTGCTGAGGTACACCGTGTCTCCCCTACCTTTATGGGAAAGGGGGAAGCTCCTACACCAGGCAGTAACAAACTGCTGGAGGTAGCGACTTCTTGAACCGCTGCAGCTCTATCTGCCTTCACATCAGCCCAACAGCCTATGTCTATATTGCAATTGATGGCAAGATTGCAGGCTGTGTTGACATATCTAACCCTCACTTAAATTAGCTAATTTAGGCCTCCATAACTAAAGCTCTGAGACAGACTTCAGGTGCTTGTACAGCCTGAGCTTCACTCAGTGCTGCTAGAGCTACTTGTTATCTGCTATCTTGATTTCCCATTGTGTTGCATGGACTAAAATATGCAACCAGTAAAGTGCAGTTTAACATACACTTAAGCCAGCCTAATGGCTAACTGGCATGAAAAAGAACAGTCTGTTAGACTGGTCTGACTGCTACATCAGCTGGCAAGCTTAGCCATTTGGTTTAAATGTCCCCATTTCTGTAAACCGAGCATCATTTACACTTTCTGAAGCTTACTTTGACAAACAAATGTGCAAACTCAGCTATATTACTCAGCTGTCATACTTCTGAAACTCCTTTTTATGGCTTTCAGGGTCCAGACAGTTTAGATCCCCTTCAAAAAGCTTTTTTTTTTTCCTGCATGCAGCCTGTGAATAACAGGTAGGAATAGTTTACATTGATAACCATGATTAACATTGTATGCTTTGCTGAGAATAAGTGTGTGTGAAGACTGAAATGTGCTGACTTTATTAGGCATGTTAGTGAAACAGCCCAATTCCTGCTAAATCTCTGATTTTTGAGGAGAAAATGTTTTTATCAAAACAAGGTGCACTGCAATATATTCCTTGTAGATCTCTAGTGTAATGATTATTCCATTTTTTCAGTCTAAACAGGGCACAGCCTCAATATCATTGGGGCCAACAGGAGTTCCTCTTTTGATTTCAGTGAATGTGGATCAAGCAGACGGAAATCTGCACATTGAGATCCTGGGAAAGGGCAACGTATCCAAATGAGAGGTTTGTTAATGTAATATAGACATAAAGCCCAGATTTAAGCAGCTCGCTAACAGAAGCCGTGGTGTAACTGCAGGAATTCTTGATGCCTTTACTTCCTGTGCCTCTTAAACACACAACGAAGCAGGAGGGAAATCGTTCATGATAATGAACTGGTTAAAATAAGAGTGCAAAAATCTAATCTAAGCAAGGTTCGGCGGTTATTGAATAGTGCACAGACCTCATGCTGATCCTGTGTAAAGAAATTAATTTCAGCTGCAGAAAATAGTCATCTAATTCTATATGGATTGGCTCCTCCTTATACAAATGGATGGTGAGCAATGTTGGGGGGATTCTCAGGGTACAGATTAATGATATGTTTGCTTCAGGGAAGACATTTACTTTAAAGGGCAATTTGGACAATCTGGGTTGCAAGACAATCTTGGAAACATTTTAATCTGTATAAATTAGAATGGTGAAATCTGGCCATGGCAGGAAAGAGGGGAGGGAATGGACAAGCTACTGCTAAGGAACAGAGAGCATAATCCTCTATATCAATATACACTGAGACGAAAGTGTCATTTAACCTGGATTAATTGTGTTGTTTTGTTTGTTTGTGTTTTATTTGGAAAGATAAACCTAATGTAACACTATGTTACCTTGCATAAGATAAGCAGAATATAATGTAAGGACATAGGCAACCCTTCCCCTGCACTTTGGAGGAAAAATAATTTTAACTGGTGATTCAATATTTATTTGGTAATAGGTAGGTATGTGGAAAGAAGAAAAGTGGGAGTGAGCACATGTGGGCATGATTCCCTTGAATAAACCTTAAGGAAAATGCTAGCAAAAGAGACAAAAAAATATTGAAATGGAATTCATAAAGTCAAACAATAAGAGCACATTTAAGATTCGGAGGGGATTGTCAGCTGGTATAACTCAGTCCTCTGCAGGCTGTGTGAGCGCAGCGTTACCAGATGAGTGTGTTGCTCACACACTACATAAAGGGTGCTCTACCCAAATGTTTTTTTAATCAGTCCATTTTTAAACAATGTAAGCTGACAGCAGCCTTTTAACATGCATCAGCAAGGCTTTCTGAATTGTAAGTAGAAAGGACGAGTAGATTTCCCTGAATTTAGGATCGTGGTCTGGAATTTCATAGGTGGAGAGAAAAGGCTGCTTTGCTTTGAAGTTTTCTGCTTTATATGCTAAACAGTGCTGTTGACTGATTTACTGCAATTTCACATTCAGGGGGTGGGGAAAAAGGAAAGCAGTGACTTTTTGTTGAGTGTGATGAGGAATTACTGACAGATAGGGATACAAGTTCCACTTGCTTGCAAATTTGCTTTCAAACACAACAAGTTAACACAAGCAAAGGCTTGTAACAGCGCGATGCAACATTTAGTAAAGACCTGCCACATCTGGCGAACTTAAAACGTTACCTGGTTTTCCACAGGGTTAAGGAAAGGCTGTGCTAGTGAGGGAAAGGCATAGTTTAGTCAGCCTGAACATATTTTTTCTTTTACTGGGAATACTTAGTGTACCACACTGTTTTGCTGGTATTAGAAAAGCTCTTTTACCCTATCTTTCTACTGAATGTTTAAGATTCCTGGAATATTTTGCCTCCACTAGAACATTTAGGCAGCCTGATTATGCGTCAGTGGCAAGGGCGCATCCTCAATAATAAATTCATATGCATGTGGTGAAATGAACTGTAGCATATGTGGAGTTCTGTAACCAAACCCCTTTGTAACAAAGGAATTCTTTCGAAAAAGTGACCTACAAAACTGTGTTCGAAACACTTGGGTGAGAAATTGTATCTCCTCGGTAATCAGGAATAAATAGCAGACTCTATGTACAAGTAGTAGAGCACGTTGTACAGTCTCATGGCAGCATGTGCCATTTTCAGCGTGGTTACAAAAAAAGAAAGCAAAAAAAAAGCAATGATATGAAGCTATGAGAGAATTCAATAGAGGTTTTGTTTTAGTGTCTCTGAAAGGAAACTGTCTCCTCCAGGAGAACACTTCTCCTCAATAGCATATCATTAGTTACTTCTTCACATGCTATGGAAAGCTGTTTCTTTGAATCTTTATGTGTGGAAAGAGGCAGAAAACAGTGTGTGATGAAAGAGTCTGCTAAACATAGCAGAAGCATCTGAATGCACAAACACAGTGCATTCTCACACGCAAAATGGGTAACAAAGGGAAACATGCCTTATCACATCAAAATATTATGTTTTGTTAGTGTGTATTTCTGTTCTGTAATGACATTTGTATTGGGAAGGAAATGCTTCCTCCTCCTTTGGCAGTAACCAATAAGACAAATTTCATTAACTTAATTCCCAGAAGTGGCATTTGCTCATGTAGAGTCATGCTTAACTGAACCCTTCTATGCCTTAGTTTCCTGTCTATCAGTTTATACTTGTTGAATTCTCAAGCACATTATTAAGTCATTTATATGTTTTTAAAGCACTTGAATATCTCATAAAAATGATTGCACAAAAGTGCATTTATGTTAGAACACCTTAATAAAACCAGATCATGCCAGGCACAATTAAGCTCTTTTTTATGTCACATCATGCAAATCTTCCTGTATAGCTTGAAGTTTAACTTTCAAAGCTCAGCTGAGTTTATTCAACTGATTACTATCTAATCCACCCACCCATCATCCCACACTCCCTCAAAAAAAATGTTCAAATCCTGCCCAGAGTGATATTTTTATTTTTAAACTTGAATGTCTAAGCATTCCTCACAGATGTGAGAAAACTTGAGCCTTAATCATTACAGCAAACTCATGCTGTCATTAGACAGAACACAGTCTTTAGCCAAAAATCTGGATGTTCAATGAATAAATTGGCTGGCATCTCCCAGTCAGTGCTGCAGCGAGCCCCAGTTAATACCTGGCAGTCTCACATCTGCACATAGTGTACGTCTCCCTGATGCATTGCTTGCTTATTACACTGGGAAACAGGAGTCACCATCCTCTCTTCCTGCTCCAGCTGTTGCTCCATGCTGGATCATTTCCTAACTTTCCACAATGAAAGTATCTATTGCGTCCAAATGAAAGCTCTTTGCACATATGCCTTTGCTTGAACAGTTGTTTGTGGATTAAAACAACAGACATGATAGGTCTTTGTGACCTGGCTTGTGCTGAAGCATAAGAGCAGAAGTGTGCTGGAGACAGAGGCATTGGGAGGAGGGTGCAAAATATGTGTGCCAGTTCTTCTTTGTTCATTCTCTCTGCCCAGGTGACACTTCTGGCTCCTATTCCTCCCTCTATTGTCCTCATTAACTTCTTATTCCCAGGGTAGAAACATTTGGCCCCTGTTTGACTTGTAATTGTTCGATTCCATATCACGTGCCTTTTGGAGGTTTGTTTGTTCACTCAATGCTTTAAAGAGGATTCCTCAAACAGAGGAAATTTATTTTTGCTTGAAATGTCTGGTCTAGCTTGTTGAAACATGAGTCTTAGCAAAAAGCAGGCTTTCTTGGCAGTGGGGGAAAGGACTGGCTTTATTCCTGATGGAGGTCATACCAGAATCTGTTGGAGGTTTCACTGTACATTCTTCCTGCCTGGTCTCTGCTATGCTGTACAAATGCTCACATCAAGCTGTTATGTAGGAAATATTTTGTTACATGGAACTGTTTAATTCCCTGGGTTGGTGTAAACAAGTATAACTTGTTGGTACTCAGTGAAGCTATGAATATTTATGCCTGCAGAATATTTTCTCCATTATTTTAGATCTCACTCCATTACTAATTCTAGTATTTGACTAGACTAATGTATGCATTTGACACTATATCAGAAGTCTAACCAATCCCTTTTCTCAGAGATACCTGCCAAAGTAAGGTGCTGTGTTGATACAATGACTCCCATGGCATGGCGTGTGAAGCTTTTGTTGTCACTCTGTCATTCTGGGGGTACAATCAGAATGATGTTTATCATGCACAGCACAGGCTTGCATTGCAGCAGCAAGCCATGGTGGATGATTAGGACTGGCCATAAAGAAATCAGCAAGCTGGTCTGTCTTGAATATCTTAGCCACTTACAAGATGATTGTGGAGGGGTTGAGAAGCAGTTCAGAGCTCCTGAGCACCCTTACACCTCTTGGGTGTTGTGGTTTATGAGATCCAAAAACTCTCACTGGGCTTAGTGTGAGGAAAGACTAATTCCCAAAAAAATCAACTCAGAAAGAATTCTTTGGGCCAGCATTCATTGGAAAATTCTCCTCACAAAGTCACAGCAAGTATTCCTTAGACAAAACATCTATTTGTATGCACAGATGCAGCTGTTGAGTGAGACTATCCGTCTTTAGGTCCATAAAAGTCAGATCCATTTTATATGAAAAAGGCTAATTTGAACAGATTGGGAAGAAGGAAGCTTCTTCCAAATGATCAATACTTCGTTATTTGTAATAACATTGACTAGGTTATCATTAGTCTTCAGATACTGCACACATGGGTGTATCAAAATAAGATTAATCACATCTGATTATATACAATTTAAGATCAGTTCCAATAAACTCAATTACAGTGTTTCACAGCTAATAACCTCTTTGAACTCAACGTACCCCTCTTAGGATGCATACTTGCCTGGTGCTGAGCACCTCTGGTGAAGTAGGGAACAGTCTCTGTTAAACCCTGATGTCTGAGAAAATCAGGCCTCCCATGAGTTAATTATGGGGGATTAACGACCTATATGAGAAATAACAGATGTGGCTAAACAATAAGTTTGCAAGCAGCAATATGACCAATCAATACAAAGCTGCGTTCAGCAGGCGATTATGCACCAAACATAGCAGGAAGCTTAAAACCAAAACCCCCAAACTCCTCATACTTAAATACATATTTGAAATTCTGGGTGTATGCAAAACATCCAGTCATGAAAACAACATGCTAGAACTGCTGAGATAACTTCTCCCTCTTCTTATTACACAAGGTGATTTTTAAAAGGTTTGCTGCTTTTCACAGTTTTGCTTCACACAAAGCAGGCTAAAATGCAGCACAGGTAGTAGAACTGCCCTGGCAAAGCATAAGTTTAGATCTATATGCTAGAGTGATTAATCTAAGCTAGAAAGGATGGGAAAAAATAAACACTATGATAAGTAGATATGATATCAGGAGCTGGCTGTGCTTGAAATTTCTTTTGATTATTGCTGCTAATGCTCGAGACAGACAGGAACTGCAAATAAATAAATACGTTCTGTTAATATTTGCTGAAATTTTTGAACACATTCCCTTTGGCTCCACTTGTATCCTACCTCTCTTTTGCTTTCTGAGAACGTATGTGTGTGATTGAGTTTGAGAACAAATGTTTGGAGAAAAAGTTCAAAGTTTCTAAAACTGGCACACATTAGTATTTGTGTCAGAGAGAAATGTGCACTTTAACCCCAACTCAGAAAAACCCTTCCCGCTCAGGATAGCAGGTAAAATCCCTGTCTCTGCCATAGCCAAGGGGTATCTGGATGGAGACAGGGCTTCTCCCAGGGCCCTGAAACTTTTGTGCATATTTGAAGTTTTAATCCTTCCCTAAAGTCTAGAAAAGTCAATGAAATCAGTCCTTTTGGGTTTTAATGGACTTTGGATGCAGCTCGCAGGCAGTAAACAGAAAGGGTTCGATGTGACTTTGTTTTGCTGCTGCAAACTCAAGGATTCTAAATTTGTCAAGTCAAACCCTGCAGAATTATGGCAAAATTATATATAAAATTATAAATTTAGGGTCCTTTTGTGTCTTTTTGTATCTTGAACCTATGTGGTTCATACTTTCAGGTGCCCTGCTGTGAGGGTTAAAGCCTTGCTTTATATTATGCAGGGAAACCGAAAATCTCAAGTGCTCACATGGCTCCTGGAGTGTGAGGCTTCCCAAAGTCACATCGGTTTTAACAAAATGTTGCTGATGTAGCAAGGTAACTGCTAACTGTACTTCCAATACCAAATCCTGCAGATCATGATCATTTGGCAAAAATCTCTCTTTTTTTTTGGTGTGTTTTCTAAAACACTTTAGTAAATCATGTTCAACACTCAAATCAAAACATTATACAAAAACTTGACTCCAGATGGATATTTTGCCAAGAAACAGAGTTTAGACATGAATTTGTGTCTATGCTTCAGGATATCCTCTACCCTGCAGCTGGGAGGTGTGATATGAAAGTGTCCATAGTGCTCCTACATGCAGACTGGTAAATCCTCTGAACTTTCTGCCACCTTAGCTTTGCTATTTACTTGGGCCAGCTAAAATATTTATTGACTCTGAGCTCAGCTCTTCTAGGTGCCAGCCCATAACGTTGTTGCAGGGTTGCTTTTGGAGTAGGATACTATAACACAGGACAAAACCTGGCTATTGGAGCAATATCACCCCTCTTTCTACAAGTTTAGCAGACATGCAGCCATAATTTGGGATTTCCTGTCTATTTTTACCCCCAAAACTCCTGAGCTGAAGGGTGTGACAGTACGTTGTCTAGAAACCTGACCTAGAGATCAAGGAAGTGTAGAGAACCCATTTCACCCACAGTCTGTATTGTTTCCTTGACGTGCTTTGAGCTTCAAGGATGTCCACATCACCTACAGACACTCAAGTTCAGGCTGTCTGCAGATTTAATCTGTTTCTGATAAGGCAATAACCATAGAAAAGATGGATGCCCTGTGTGATAAAAACTGGATTAGGTGCAGTGTATCCATGTGAGAAACTGGAGCATCTTCGGATCTGTGTTAAGTGCAGATCTGTGGGGACAGTGGAATCTTTGACTAGCTTGGAGTATATCCTTGGTGACTCAGGAGAACCAGCTAAAAAACCTTCCAGTCAAGTAGACACATCTTATGCTGCATTCAGAAGGTCGTGAAGTTCCTGATTAAGCTATCTGCTTGTTATGAACTAGACTCAGGCTTTAGGTATGTTGCAAGAGTCCAAAACTGCCATTATTGCTTGTGAGAATAAACTGTATTGCTTACAAGTATCTTTGGTTCTGTGACTATAAACCAAGGGATCAGCCATTAAGTTATTCACCTACTTGTTAAAAACATTAATGAAATGTTTTCCTCAGGAGCAAGAAAAACAAACAGCCAAAGCAAACAAACCAAAACCACCCCACAGTTTCAGTGAGTTTCAGAGCTCTCACGGCCTTTGATTTATGAGCTTTAACAGGTCCTGGAAAAATGTCAGAAGGAACATTGGGAGAAACTTGCTGAAGTTTTATTTCAGAGGATACAGTGGTTTTATGACACCAATGGGTTGCATTATTTGGAATCTGCAGCCTCAGAAATATGTAAAATATAGTGTACTTACATTGTGGAATTAAAATAATTTTCACAAACAAACCTAAGCAGATTGGAAATAACTCAAAAATCTGTTTATTTTACTAGAAGAATTTGAACTGAAACCGGGCACCATTTCAAAGTCAAAACACAATACAAAACTTATTTGGGTTTGCAGTGCTCCAAAGATGTAACCAGTTGTCATTTATTCACTGATCATTAAATCAGAGCAGATTGGTATTACTGGAGTGGCAAGATGAAATCAGCATTCCTCTCCTGTGGTCTATTTTCTGTTTATTGTTCTTATCTTCTGTACAAGTGGATAAGGGAAAAAAACAGAGGCAGAACATAAGCAATTACAAGGTCCAAATGCTCTTGCTTGCCAATGTTAAGATAGATCTATTCTGCATGGAAAGAGACACTGCTCGAGAGAAAACTACATTTTTTCTTCATATGAATCATCCTATCTAGTTCCAACAAAATTCTCATGGAAATTTCAGGGCTATCCAGCAGATCTTGCACTATTTGTTAAAGGGAAATGCTGTGGCTTCAGATTTGCCTTGGGTTTCTGTCTGTGCTGCTTAGCAGTACAACTCCATTGAATACAGTTAAATCCTGTGGCTCCCTCTTTCAGGCATGGAAACCAATCAAAACCATTGCATTTCTCCATGTAATGGCAGCCACTTCCCTCCTGGAAGACTACCAGGGACACTAGCTGCAGAAGCTAAAGAGCTGATAATAACAGTAATTTGCTCCACAAATCCTGCTCGCTTCAAACATGACTTCCCAGCTTCCAAGAATCTGCCTCTATCCTGAAGATCCTCCTAAGTATTTTTTTTTTTTTAATTAGCATATATATTGACTTTGATGGGATCAGGTCTGCCCCACGTGCAGCTTTGATACCAGCACAAGCATATCAGCTTATCAGTTTGATTTGCCTGTGCTGCTGTAAGCTCTACTGGGGAGCTGCGCTGGGGTGAAGGCACTCTGCACTGGTCACGCACTGTGCTGCTACTTCCTCCTGAGCCATCAGAAGCTGATCAAAAGCTGAAGCAAGGCTGAGTTGCTGCTATATGAGTTTTTTGCTGCTATGACTGCTGTTTTGCTAATATAGCTGCTGTAGTTACTGACTCATTGGTGATGTAACCGTGCTGATAGAGGACAGCAAGATGGATGCAGTTCCTTCTGGTCAACCAGGTCTTTGTCTGAATACGACTTGCCTCTTTTTTTTTCCCCCAGTAAGTTTTAGCAAGAAAAACAGAGTATTTCACTGGTAGCTTTTGCCCAAGCAGGGCTGGCTCTCCTGACACTGTTTTTCCAGGCAAGCGTTTTGATTCATTTTTATATAGTAGGCTAAAAAAAAAAGGGGGAAAAAAAGTTCCTGGAGATTTTCAGACTGATTTTAATTCCGTAATAGGATGGTATTAATAATGCTATTGAACTCTGATCTACATGGAGAGTAATACCAGTCACCAAGCAACTAACTTTAGAGAAAGGATGACAATTGGAAAACAAGGATATTAGTAAAGCCAAACAAAGCAAAAGCAGAAAAGATCAGGATGCCAGCAGTTCTGGTTATTCAAAGGGAAAAAAAATCACTTCAGACCAAATTCCAAAACAAACGACATTTCACTTAAAAAATTCAAAACAACGCATCAGCATTCTCCTAATTCCTGCCATTGAATGTCTGACTCTTAAAACAGCACATATTTAATGAGGAAATATTTGAGCTACATAAATGCAAGGCATCGAAGGATCTTTGTTTTCCTCTGAAATGCAAGGCCACTAACTTATCTCTTATTAACAAGTTCATCTTTTGTTTCCTCAAGGTGCTTTTGGTTTTGTTTTTTCGTCTGTGTGTGCTCTTGGCAAAATTGTTTGCAACAAAAAGAAAGCAGCTTCCCCTCCTGTTGTTTTGCTGCCTTTGCAAGCATTTGTTTTCATGGAGACAAAGCTGGGTTTCCTCTGTGGCAGTGTTGTGTTGCGTGAAATGTCCCAAAGTTCCTATGAATGGAGGCTTCTAAAGACAGGCTGTTCTGTTTTGAACTTGTTATGACAAAAATAGCAAAAAAAAAAAAAAAAAAGAGCCGGCTTGTCAAATTAGGAATTACATGAGGTCAGCAAATTTGGGAACAACCGCAACTGGAGGAGAGAGAGAGAGAGACCTAATTACAACTTGGAGGGAGGGAGAAAGGGTGGACCTTTCTGAAGCAAAACCCAGAGCTGCTTTTGATCTCTGAGCAGCGGGGCACTCAGGATGAGTCTCCCACTAATTTTGGTGGCAAATGATTGGGCTTTAATACGACTAAAAATAGCATTTGTGCTGGCCAACATTCCGGCTTGCCCTCTGCACACCATGCAACTGTTTCTGCCAAATGCATAAACTATTTGAATTGTGAGCTTTGTGCCCTCTTCTGACCTTCTCAGGCTTTTGTACAGTACCTGTGCTATGACAGCAAAAGCTAACTTCTGTGAAAGTCTGACTCTGAGAAATCTCTGGAAGGGGAATTCAGTCCATTTTGGAGAAGTCTGTCATCACAGCACAATAATTTAACCACCTGGACACTTGTCCAGCCTCGGATGTCATCAGGTTTATTTCAATTTGGTACAGGATAAGGACAAACTGTAAAATTCACATCCAGATCTAAGTCCAGAATTGGTTTGTATTTGTGCCAAAGTCTAGTATTATTTGCATCTATTACAACAGAAAGCCATAGAGAGTCTAGCATAGTCTAGGAGACTGTAGATAGAGCAGTAAGCCAAAACTCCTGTATTCTGATCTTAACACAGTGACTCAGTTTGCTTATCTTGGACAATGCAGATAATAATCATGCTGACCGGCAGCAGCACAGGCAGGCGTCAGCAGGCATCCAGCTCAGCCCTGGCAGAGGGAAGCTGCTGGGAGATGTTCTTCCTCCACCTGTCAACTTTGCAATGCTTGATGAATTGCTGGACTTTTTTTTTTTCCTCCCAAACTCCAAATTAGTTCCATGATTCAGTGCAAATTTTTACATCCCTAATCACAAAAGTTTACCTGCAGTTCTCATTTTGAAAGGAAGTTAAAATGGAGATTCTTATGCAGCCAAACAGCTTAAAAATAAATCAATAATTGTTGCGTTTTCTAAGAACCTTATGATTCCTAAGCCAGCTGGGGGTGTGAGGGCAAAGGATGTCCTGATTTCTGAACACTTGGGAATGGCGTTCCCATTGTTTAGACTAATAGAGATAGAGCACATTAAAACATAAGGCAGGAGGTTGTTTAGCCCTCTGCCCCAGCTCCCAGAGGCTACATCACAGAAGAGTGCTGTTCTGGCTTCTTTCCTTTGGTCATATACAGATGCAGAATCCAAATTACCATCTAGACATTAACCAACTATTTATTCAAACCAAATTCAACCAACTGATTGTTCTCAAGCTTTTCTCTTCACTATTCATTATTTGGAATGTACAATTGGTCCCTTAGGACCTGGTCACATGACGTGCCTCTTTTTCCTTTTTTTTTTGAGCCTGTTTGGATAATTAGAGTGTGAAAGTATGATAAATAGTAAATACCAAATTCACTTGGCAGCAGTCAGTTATAGACACAACCACCCTCTCTCCCCATCCCCTAATATCTCTGCTGATAAAAACTCATTCATGCCAGGGCTCACAACTGGCAAATTAAATGGGGCACAACACTGAATGTGAAAAGCAAATGTCCTTTGCAAATGTTTACAGATCCTACCTTGTCGAGTGCCTTAGTTCTGCTAGGCATGTGCAGTGCCCGAGAGTGTGAAGGTGACAGTTATCTCACTGCTGTTTGCAGTAGGACATAAGTCAACTATAATAAATGTGGCATCTTTGAAGTATTACATCTGGAAGTGGCTAGCATATTTTCACATACATTTCAACCTTGCAGTTAAAATATATTCCACCCGTTTGTTGTCTCTGACTAGCGAGTTAAAAGTCCAACATTTGGATTTGTTAATTTTTAACCTGACTGTGTTCTGATTTTTCATATGAAGATGTAAAATTAGCAAACCTTCCTCTCCCCCATTTCTACACTTGAACGAAAACACGCAGTTAAGCACCACTTCAACAATACAGTAATAATTAAACTAGATAACCTATCTGGATTTAATCCAGCCTGAACAAAGGCAGCAGCTCAAGTTGAAACTGAAAGCCAATATTTAATATATGAATGGGTAAAGACAGCATTTGGTGTAAGTTTAACAGAATCACAAAACTTTAACAACCGTGTGGGAATTGTTTGTAAATGTTAACCTTCTATTTATTGCAAACAAAAAGGGGGAAAATTCAAATAGCAGCTGAAGAAGCTTACAAGCTGAATTATGGGAATGTGCCTAATCTGGGAAGAAGGAAGTTCTGCCTCAGATACATATGTTTTATGCAACAGAGTTGTTTACTTTATTTGTAAACCCTTCAAAATGCTGTCCAAAGTTCATTCTTTGTTCAAGGTAAGAATGTAATTGCACTGCCTGAAATGCAATGTAAGTAATAAAGTTAGGATTCAGTAGAGAAAGGCAATTTGGAATTAAGAAAAAAACAGTTTAAACAGTCTAATGCCTCTTCTCCCACACCCCCCAACCCCCCTTTCTTAACGGCTCTCTCTCCTCCCCTTAAGAAATCTTTCAAGTAAGCCAAAAAGCAGGAGCGAGCCTGTTTAAAGGTCATGTGTATCTCTGCTCCGTTTCCCCTTGGTGCAATGTGCCTTTGATAATCCCAGGAGTATACGCTGTTGTTTTACATTTTCATCTCAGTTTCGTTCTTAGGGAAGACACAGCAATGCCCAAGCTTTATATACAACCTTTGATATTGTTAATTATGCTCTTGTTCAGACGTTCAAAAGCAAAGCTTATCAGTGGAAGTTCAGTGGAGATTTATTTGCAAGCACAGAGCATACTTCCAGAGAAATAAAATTAGGGAAATAAGAAGGAAGGCATATTGAATATAGGCACTCTTTCTGCAAAGATAAATGATTTAGTAATGAATAGATTCTTCGGGCCATAAAAAATCCATTTATTTTCTTTTGAATTTCAGCTAGAGGTCTTGCACTTTCCCACTCAGTTATAATCAGTTAAAATTAGAATACAGAGAATGAAACCAGTGTACAGGCAGAGGAGACAAGAAGCATAGTGTGTAAGAATAGAAGTTAAATTATCAGACCTTTCAAAAGAAGCAGCATTTCCACAGGAAGGTACTCATTTAGTACCATTCAGTGTGGAGTGAAGATGTGATCTAAAACACACACTGCTTTTACAAATTATCTGCCTTGTAACAACATGCTGCCAGATTTTAGTCAACTCATTAAAATGAAGAATCCACTTGACCTCTTCGGTAATTGTGAAAATGAACCAGAAATATGATTAGTCCAATAACTTCAAGGGTTGCTCCACATTAAGCTTGCCTTATCAAGGAATCTGATCTTGCAGCAGAGCGAACCTGCCGAGTGCTGGTTTCTGCTTCGCTCAGGTTTTCCTGTGGGAAACTTGCCTGGGAACAGACAGACTCCCCTCACTTTGTGCTGTGCTTCACCCCTCGTTTTCAGAAGCGATGGACACATCAGAGGAGTAGATGTGGGAGTTTGTCCAGCTTGTATCTGCGTGAGAGGGATTTTTGACCCCAGGACCAGTGGCTTGCTGACGACCACATAGCCATTTAAAGGCAGAATTCTGGAGGCAGATTTGCTGGGATAGTGTTGTGGCCCAAAAGTGAAATTCAGCTTGGGCAAGCAAAATGGCCTTGCTAGGGCTGACACAGTATCAACTCAGAGACTGGACTGAAAATATGTTAAGCAGTGATCAGCTATTGCTGTAGCACCATTTTCCTTTTCCCCTTTCAGTTCTGTGGCTCCCAGGGTCTGGTCAAACTTTTTATTTTCCCTTTTATTTTCTTTTTTCAATTGTGAACTGGAAGCAGCTCCAGTATTTCTGCCTTTGGACCCATGGAGACTTTTACTATTGATAAGGTCCCCCTGGCCAGAACTATCATTTGCATGACTAAAGGTATATTGAAACAGGGGAGAAAGATTGGAGAAATGTAAGGGGAACTGACTGTTTAATTTCTGTGTTACCTGTAACCTTCATATTTTGGCATTTATGTGGGTAAGTGTGTCAGGATTGGGCAAATGTGTTGAAATTAGTTGAACGGTTACAGAATAGTGAAATGAGAGCCTGTTCTGCAATGGCTCCATTCCCAACACTGCTGCTCTTTCTCCTTGAAAACAAAGAGATAAACCAGTTGCTCTCAGAACCAGTCAGACCTTCCTTGCTCCTATCTGCTCTAATTGCTGAACTTACCACATTATTTTAATTAGAAAATACGATTTTCCTTAAAACACCCTTCTGAGCACCAGAGTGACTGTGGTGTTTACAGCACTGAGATTTTCATGTAGCTGTGGCCAGGCACATGGCTGGGAGCACATGGGTGGATCTGCCGGTCCAGGCTTAGTCCTCCTTGTTCATCTTCACACTCAAAGTGAGTGTGAGCAAAGTCAAGTGAATGGATGCTCTGTGGTAAATACCAGATTCACAATTCCAGTGTTTTTTAACAAACATAATTCAGGCAACATAAACTGGGGTTTGATCTCTATTTTCTAACTTAATGCCTATGAAAGTTATGAACTGTTGTATGGTGCTTTGAAAACATACAGGGTTTAGCACTTTTGTCTGTGCAGATTAAAAGCTGGAGAGGTCTGTATCCCAACCAACTTCTCTGAAACACTGAAATGTCAGCATCTCATTTCTCTAATGATACTGATACAGTTTATACATTAGAATAGGAACAGGAATAGAAAGGAACAGAAATTAGCTTCAAAAGAGAGTGGACAAAAATGTTAGTCCCGATTTTATCTCGTTGTTTTCTCTTTCCTTATGCAGTTCATCAGAGCTGCATGCAAGCTTAATTCCCAAACAGACACTGCACTGGGCACACATCTGGAAGCCAAGTGCTGCAGGAGGCATCCTGCTTGTTTATTACAGCTGTGCTTGAAAAACACATTCAAACCAAGATCTCAGGGCTTGATTCATACTTATTATCTATAATTTGACTCATGGAATTTCTGTATATCTTGAAGCCCAGGAATTTTAATCTAACAGTTTACATGTTTAAAGGCAAGAGCTTTTGGTTACACACTGTAGCTAGCCAGTAGATGACTATAAATCCAAGCAAATTGCTAAAGACTGGAACTCCAGAAGGCAGGAGGAATGATGCAAACAGAAGGTCCTGTTCTGACTCAGTCATTTACCAACTTGTGTTACATTTTTATTGCAGGTCAAAAGTCGTCAGAGTATGCAAATGTAAAGAAAAAAAAGTTTCTTGTTTTGGAAAAATACACCATTTTAGTATTTACAATTACACACTAAGAGACTTCCACGCTCAGCCTCATTTATCTTGGATTTTTGCATAATTTGAACTAAAGTCATAATATATGTAGAGCTCATTTATTCAGATTATACAGGGTTAGTGTTTTCCCTCTCTTGAATGTGGTGTGCATGTTGGGATAAGTGCCAGATTCAAGGAGGGGGGAGGAGGAGCATAAAAAGAAGGGACTGGGAAAAGACTACAGATACTTGCTCCACTTTTTAAATGCCTTCTAAAACTTCATGAAAAATTAGATGTATAAGTTAAATCTTCTTCCCTCTCTAAGACAAGTATATTTTCTGCAGATCTCAATAAGTTCAACTGACATTTACTGTATTACTCATGCCATCTAAGGTGCACAGAAAATTGCTGTTCTCACCTTTGTAATTTAATAGATGGCAGCTTCTCTGCACCCTCGGACACCAAACCTTCCTTTTTCACTTGCCATTCTTCAAAATGACATATGTCAAAAGTATTAGCTTAAGATTTGACTTACCTTGGCTGTGGGCATGATGTTATATTTTACTGTAAGCATTACTCACTGGGCATCCTGTTGTAAATAATGTTGTGAAGAGATCTTATCATCCATCACAATCCAAGCAAAACATGTTTACAGTGTGGTTACCCAGTAAATGAAATGTTTTGTGTTCAGTTTTGCATTATACTAATGAACACTTAACGCGGTTGAAATTAAAGATATGAAACTCCTGCTAAACTAAATTCTCCAGTACTGCAGAACTGCTGTGCTAGACACAAGGATGTTGATTTCAAAGCAAGGCAGGCATGGGGCAGTCTTTAAGACTTAATTATCCCCTGATTGTAGCTTGTACTGAAGTTGTTCTGTCCCTCGTGCAAAATGTGATCTTCCCTCCCTTCCTGCAGGTTACTTGGAGGGGCTTTTGCACAAATATGCCCGTTGAGCAAACTGCAATTAAAGTCTGTGTTTGTAAAGAGTGGTCTGGCAGCTCACAGTAAGCTGGAAGCAGGTTCTTCACTCTCAAACGCAAACTGAGTGTCAAACATTTTTATGTCCTCAGAGACCTTAATGATCTATACTTAAAAGTGAATCTGCTGTATTCTCCACTGGTGTAAATCAACACTCATCCATTAAGTGCAGCATAATTTAATGCCAACATGATGATCTACTTTGAAACAGCACATCCCACCAGCACAAAAGAGAGGACTTGTGCTTCTCTGAGAACAACCTAAGTTGCATAAATTGAGTCATTTTCATGAGCCTAAATTTCCAAACTGTGCTTCTGTAAGCAGGGACAGATGCAGCCCAGATGTAAGTTGGACAACTGAATATAGTTCCTGCCTTCCTTGACCCATGTTGCCACAGCTGGATCAGGAGACACGTGCTCCTCACCAGCCTGACCTGAGCCACCTGTGTCTGTGGCTCCCAAAGGGGCTGCTCCACTCAGGGTGCACTGGATCCTGACTCAGTTGCAGCTCAGCCTGAAGAGAGCTTTGTCCCACCACACCACCACTGAACGGACCTTCAGGCTTCCCTGTAGGCCCCATGTCCCACCCCTTTCCTGGAGACCTGGCCCTATTCACAGCCTTGCTGCCATTCCCAGGTCTGTGCTGGTGACTGAATTCTCCTTGAAATACAAAGTGTAATTGTCACCATTGTGTTTTTATGCAGAAGGAGTTTCCAAGCTTTCAGCTTGCGATTCCTGTTCCGGGCTTGTGTGCTCATTTCCTTCTGCGCTTCCAGGTCATGAACCCAGCTGGGTCACAAGCTCATCTTTGGGAACTGCTGATTTAATGTGTCCACGTAACCCCATTGCCAAGCTCCAGCGAAGTGCTGTGATTAGGAGGATTTATTTTGGTTTTCTAATAATACATTTGTTATGGAGAGAAATGAAGTTGATCTACCATTCCTCAGGAAACAAAGATGCAGTGTTCCTTTTGTAATGAGATAGCCTGAAGGAATGAATAATAGGAGGGGGAAAAGAGGAAGAAAAAAAATAATAAATCAGACATCCACTTTTTAAGACATCAAACACTAAATTGTGCTGTACAGAAAATCTTTTAACAGCCCTTGCTAAGCCTGTTCCCTCTCCATGATGGACTGTGCTGCTGCCTCAAGGAAATCTGTAGCAAACTGCCACTAGAAAGTTGCTTTAGTGCTGCGGAAGGGCAAGTGCTGTATCTATGTGCTATGTTTTGAACCATTCTTCCTCATGGCTTGAAAAAGACCGTCACTGCTTCCACATGTAAAATATGAACTCCCAGTGATACTCTTCCCAAATGCTAATGCACAGCTGTGGAGTTTGGATATTCCAGAGCTGACTCATTCTGCAACACAGCAGATTCACAGAGATGAAGTGGAGGAGGGGCAGTGCAAAATAGCTCTTTCAGGAATTAAAAGAACTCCTAAACCCCAAAGTATTACTATTCCGTTACAGTATTTCTTTCATTGAAAAGTTTGGGTTTTAATGACCCCTAATTGATTTTTTTTTTTGGCTTTGCTTTGTTTCAACATAAAATCTGTGTCACTCCAGCACAGCCTGCCAGTCTTTTGTCTGATGTTACAAACAAATCCAGCCAAACATTAAGATTCATAAGGGGGATGGGGGGGAAGCACAGCTTCTTAAAGCCACATCAAGTATGTTAAAGACAAAACATTTAATTTAAATAGTAGAAACTAACACAAAACAGCTTTAAACCTAGTAAGCAGAGTTAGCTAAGCAGAAACACATGTTCTTTTGACATTTGTTTTCATGACAATTAGAAACAACTAGTTTTCAGCTAGCATTCTTGTTCATCCCTTTGAGGCTCTGGCTAATACATGAATTCAGAATTACTGCAGAACAGGTGCCGATTGGAACAGTAAAGGTAATTACATGCAACTTCATAGCATGTAAGGCAAATAAGCCAAGTCTGGCTCAGGCACGTCCATAACCAGATATTCAGTGAGTCAAGCAAATGAGGAACACAAGACGCTTTCATTTTTATGCTGCTTTGACCTCAGTGTATGTTTTGTTCTAGTGTGTTTTGCATGCTCTGATCATCCTGATCACATGCATGTGTCTCATTCGCCTGGGGAGCACACAGTTTCTCCCCCCCCCCCCCCCCCATTTGAAGACAAAGCTCTGTGATAGCTTGTAAAGACGAGAACAGGTTTTTAACTTGGTGTCCTTAGTTGTTTGGGTTTGGTTGTAGCAGTTTTAACGTCAGCCCAGAAACACTGAGAGGATTAACTTGTCAGTAGGCTCTTTCTACCTTTTTTTCATTTTCTCTTAGCCAAGAAGTGAATCCTCACATTATTGAAGTCAGTCAAAGGTCCACAACTGATTTCAACAGGGACAAGATTTCACATGTGGTAAGAGATACAGCTGAGGTTTCAGAAGGGCAGATGGGTCTGACATACTCTGCTGACTGCTGTTAGATGATGGGGAGAGGGGGGCAGTAAATAGATACATAATCTCAGGCTTCTTCAGTCTCAGGGATGACTGTGAAAGTCCAAAAGAACCAGTATTACCCCAAAGCTACTTAGCAACATGGTCTACCTTGAAATCTGCTGCTCCAGAAATAAAGAACCAAAATTTGGCCAGGGTTGGGCTTCTTTTCTTGCAAGTAAGGGTGGAGCTGGATTGAGGAGACCATGGGAGAGCAGCGAATGATTAGGCTTACTGTTTCTGGATGCCTAAAACAGGTTGGAATGACATGCAATAGAAATATCAACACATTCATGCTGCATTCCCTCCTGGGGTGGAGTGGCCTCATCACGCCTTCCTTTTTGGTCTGACACAGGTGCAATCCTACAGACTATCTTCCCTGTTTGCATCTCATTCCTTCCCATTGTCTTTGGCAACCATGTGCCTTATCAATGCTGGTACCAGTCCTAAACGGAGTGACAGAGACAAAAATTAGCAGGTTATGTCTCGGAGCATATGGAACAGGAGACATCACTTAGAACATTAGTAGGAATTCTATTAGCACCTCTGAATCCAATTTTCAGAAGAGCTATGAGAACTAGAAGCACACACAGCTGTTGCTATCAAGGGATTTGTCCTAGCAGGTGAGATTTTCAAGAAATCCAAGTGACCTATTACTGTTAGCCAAATAATAATGATTTTCTTTTTGCTCATTTAAACAAGTTTACCACACTACTGAAAGACAGGAGAGATCTTAAGAGTCTTGCTCATTAGTTAGGAAATGCAGAAACACCACACCCTGCACTTGATTTATTTCATACAATGGGTTTGTATGTGATGAAGAACACAGATGGTGTCATGTGACAAATCCTTTATGGATCCAGTCTGCATCAAATGGATATGTATGTTACCCTGGCTGTTAAGAAAGACCAAAAAAAGAGAAGCTTGGCTTATTACCCTGCAATCTTCAAAATACCATTCCAGCATCCATTTATCCTCTTGGCACAAAAGTATTCTGTATATGCAGAGCTGAGTTTTCTCCCACATAGAATAAAAATATTATAGGAGGATGCCACAGTCTTCCCAATGTTGCTGCCTATACAGCAGGGCTCCAGCTACTGCAGCAGGTGGCTGAGGACCACATCTCTCCTCCATTCTCACCAATGTCATTGCAAACCCAAGCAAACCAGGTTGGTTGTGCTGGTGCCAGCCGTGGCCATGCCTCCACTTTAGCAGTGTGCCTCTGCAGTGGTGTGCATAAATTTTAATGCTAGTACAGGTTTAATACAACTGTGTTAATGAATGTAATAACGTGGCTAAAACTTTACTAGAAGGACAGGACTGAACTACAGGGTGATGAACTCATTTAGCACAAGCATGGTTTTACATGCAGTGAAGGTTCTCCTGCTCAGTCTGTATCAGGACTTCAGTAATTGCTTATCCTCTGACCTGATCGACTCTCTTTGATTGTTAAAATGTTTCTGGTTTGTTTTATTTCTTTCCTTGCTCTCACTTTTTCACAATCACATGCATACATATGCATTACATATATGATATACTGAAACACAGCAGTTCCTTTTCTCTCTAGGAGGAAAAAGAACATGGTACTGCCCAGACAAGTTGTTCCTAGCTCAGGAAGGGTTTGCTGCCATACCTGGAGCTGTGCAGTGACAAGGCAGACAATTTCTCTGTACTACAGACTTGCTCTGAGGTGTGGCAGGAAGTGTAAGTAGTTCAGTGAGTATTTCCCTCCACAGCTACAGCAAGCCAGTATGCAGCATGCTCTGGGAACAACATGTTGTCATCACACTAAACACTCAGCTCATCCTGCTGCACTCTGCTCACTGGAGTACCAGCAAGTTTTTGCCACAGCAGGATGTTCACTTCATGACATAATCAACTTTACTTTAACGATATTTACCTCCAGCTGGATCTGGCCTGGTGTAATCTCACTAGGAAGGGCATTGGTTAGATGAGAAGAGAGGCTGATCCTTAAATCCAGTTCTCTGAACTTGCAAAACACCTGAGAATCAGCCGGAGTGAAGGCTGGTACACACAAACCTACTATTATCACGCTGCTAAGCTATGCCTTTTATCTCATGATCCCAAGTAGTTTATCAACAAGGAATGATGCTCTCACAGTACTGTAAATATAGTAAATAACTGAGATAGGGTAATGCAAAAGAATAGGAGGTTCATACCAACTCTGTGCTTTTTAGTGAATTCTATATTGTGTAATCACAGGGTGCAAAACCGCTACAGAAATGCCTCCTCTTTGCCAAAGCTTTATTTTGTGCATATGATTTTGAGTTATTTCTGAAGCCTATTAAACCAACTGTCTTAATCTCACTTATGTGGCAGAGTATTTGCTCTGTGTAGCCACAGTATTACTAACAATCCCTCTATAAACACATGTCAGCTGAAACAGGCACCACAAGAACTGAGAAGGGTGAGCCACATGTGCAGTATTATCCATATTCTTTTTCTTGGAGATAAACATTTTTCCTGGTCCTTCTCCGGAATGCCTTCTCCTGGATGCTCTCTCCTGTCCCACCCAGAGCCAGCAGCTGCAGCAGATCAGGCACTTTTCATCATATCCCCACCCCACGGGGAAGTGGAAATTTCTCTTCCCCTCCCCTTTTCTCTCTGTTCAGCCGGAGGTGATAATCCCCTCGGAATGCAGCATTTAGCACTTGTCAGGTATATGGTAATTGCTACATTCCCAGGGGATTAAATCCGTGGAATCTAATTACAGTGGACTGAAACCTCTCTATAAGAGAGGAGCCCTGCTGTATACCAAGAGTGAAAGTCTACGTCAGAATAACATGGTACTGACCAAAGGTGAGGCCTTGGCCTCGTTCCTAGCCAACATAAGCACTGTGATGCTTCTTCTGTCCATCCTTTTTGGAGACCAGTCTGTCAGAAAGGCATGGGGAAGCACTGAGCTCTAGCTGGAGGCCCCTAGTCAGAGTAGACTTGTATCACGGTCTGAAAGACCCTGTAGATCAAGTCTTCATCTTATGGCTATAGAAATGCCTGGCACATGAAGTAGAAGGTTCTTTTTGCCCAAGAGAGCTATATAGGGCCAAGCTGGTGCCAGGCAGGCAGGAGTGGGATGAGCTGATGAGGCAGAAACAGCCTTTCAACAGCAGGACAGAGTTCAAACAACTTAAACATCAGCAGAACCTCACCCGAAGCACAGTGTGCCAATGTCCTGCACCCTCAGGCACTAGGTTGTACCAAGTCACCACACAGCTTCCAGGTGGGAAGGCCTTCCAGGTGGCTCTAAGGGCTTCAAACTTCTTTGTTTCTCCTTTAGGTATACCTATCACAATCTTTTTTTATCTCCACTTGTTCTTATAACAACTCTGCATTGTGCTTGACTAGACCCATGCTTAATTATATGTCCTCCTATACGTGTTTACCTTTGCATTTGAAGTGGGCAGTAACTCTTAGGTTTGGCCTTCCTAGTGAGGTTTTTCATTCCTCAAACAATGTGGATGTGATCCAAACCCCACTAAAATCAACTGGAATTTTACAATTGACTCATAGGCCTTGATCAAACACGGCTGTTCTAAATCAGCTTGCAGTATGCATGCACAAACATACCCATACACACTCATCTAGGTATGTCTATACAAACTGGTATTCTAAAACAGCATCACTTACCACTAATATGTCTCCTAGAAGCATTTTAGTTCATTTCAATTTGAAGTCAGCAAAACATATTGTGGAGGAGGAGAAGAGAAGACATATATGCTGATCTATAGACGAGACCAGAAGAAAAAGGAGACAGGAAGAGGTTTGTTTATAAGAGGAAAGATCTCACTACATATACAAAAATGAAGTGTGTTATGTCAAGATACCAAAGAAGATTCTTGCTCTGTTTTATTTAGATCAAAAAAGAACAGATGCACTGCAAACTCATCTATAGAAGCTATTTTGTTGCAGTGGATAATTACATTCGGAGAGGGAAAAAAAATATATATAACATCTTGATACTTCAAATCAAAGGCCTCTGCAGTTGTGTGTCTGCTTGTTCTAAGGAAAGGGCCGCCTTTGATTACCAACCTAGTCTTCTGAAAACATGAGTTTCAAGGAGAAGAGTTTCTCCTCTGTTAAATCTACACCTGCCAACTCCATAACTGCCAAAATACAAGCGGAAAGATTTTAAAATGTCACTGCCTAGCTGCATTATTTGTACAACACTAACCAGTCTGTGCTGCCAAATAACACAATAAAATCACAGGATTTGCTCTCCAAAGCCTTAGGGTTTAAAAATACTGTCTCCATTTTATTTATTTGTGATTTTTCAGACTCTATATATGCTCTGTTCGTATTGTCAAGCTTTTGTTTTCATTCAGAAAGTTTAAAAGACATGAAGAAATAATTTTGTCCATGTACTTACAGTTCTCGTGGAAACCCAGGAGAACATTTCTGCATTCCAGAAAGGAATCTTTAAAACATCCCCAGTATTGTAAGGTTTAGTGACATTGCTAGAGTTGATACACGACTCAAAACATCCCAAATATTGTAAGGTTTAGTGACATTGCTAGAGTTGATACACTACTCAAAACATCACTTCTGTTGCCATTGAATTGTTATTGATACAATAAAGAGATGTTTCTGCAATGAAAATACAAAGTACAAAATCCTGTTAACATCTTATACAAGAAAGCACACACTGAGCTTGAGGAGACCTGCCTCCAGCACCAGCTCAGCCACTGGGCTTCTACATGACTCAATTTCAGCAGTTCTTTGCATTTCAGCTTCTCCAAATACAAAGTTGACCTGCGATGCTTATAAATGAAGCCTTCAAAATGTGCTCTGAAATACTTGGGTGGAGGTCATATACATGTGCAGACTGCTAATGTGTGTTATTAATGCTATGACTAAGAAGCATGTGTAATTAGAGTTTGGAGACATAACTGGATAGTATGTATATGACCTATTACAGACAACTCTCCAGCAGGGAAATTATTCCTAACTATACCTCTGATTTATTTTCTCATTTTGGGGTAAATTCTATCTGCTGCTTCACAGTTTGTTCAAAACTAAATAGGGAATACTAATTTCTCCTATCCTTTCTGGGAAAGCATTTAACTTGCAGTAATCATAATTAAACATTAGTAGCAATAAAATATTCATATGAGGAACAGATATTTATTTATTCACTTGTACATAAATCACACACACACAACAAATAAAGTTCTTGACTCTAGCATACCTAGCAGCTAAGCAGCACATATAATTTTACATCTATTTCCTCCACCTTTCTTTTTTGCAGTTTTGTTTCATCTTTCTTCTTTTGCCTATGTATATTTAGACTGACATTTTGATAGGCACTAATGTCCTTTAGTGGTTTCTTCTTTCATGTTTTCTGTTTCGTATTTTCCTGTGGTCACCCTCTATTATAGTGCACAATCAATTTTAGATAAGAGGATGCATGCAAACCAAAAACGCTCACACAAACACAGACAGAAAAGCAAGAGTGTGTTGCAACCTAACCTCCATTAGTCCACAACTGCCAAATTTCATTGCAGTCACCTAAAATCTTCTCTGCTATTGCACTAACATTTCTGTGTGTTATTTACAAGCTGTTGCATTTGACTCCAGTCAAGTGGCTGCACTTAGCTCAGTGAAAAATCCACTGCAGAGTTTTGAAATATGTTTAATTTAATCTCTGCTCAGAGTTTGACTGGGTGTAAAGAACAAGTAAGGGGTTGAAAAGCTGGCCTAGTACCTCCAAAGTGTAAAGTGGGGCTTTGAGGAGAAAACACAAACAGAGCAAGGACTCATTGTGGTGATGCCTGTCAGTTAATACAAAAATCCTGTGTCCTAGAGAGCTGACTGTAGGGTGAGTGTTAAAAGTGGCTGCCACAGGAGGAATGGGTGGCAGGTGAGAAATATGATCTGATGGGCTGAAGAACGACTCCCGAGCTGTGGCTGTTCTGTCCTGGAGCACTGAGCTTGCAGGAGGCATGTCACTGCTGCTCTAAACCTGTAGAAGAAGCAGAGAAGGCAAGAGATGGCCAGCACTGCCAGGAGGAAGCTGGGGGATGGTTGGTGATCTCAGTAGAGATTTTGAGGAAGGTAGCAACATGAAAATTCGAGTGTATTATCAGTATGTCCCTTCTTTGCTTACAGGCCATCTGCAACTCCAGCTTGGTCCTCCCCATGATGCCCAAGTTCATGCTGGCTGTGCTGCTCTCGGCCTGAGTGTGTTGGTTTCTGCCTTGCCAGCCACCTCTGCCCCTCGCAGCAGGGTCACGGTGCTTACTGCAACTCTTCTGGTTTATGTACCTGTTCTGATAGTTTGTGACATGTCTTGCTCTGCTTCCCAGGTAAGAGATCCACTGTTCTCAACTCCACATACACAAAGCCCTTTACTGTTGCCCTTCTGCTATGGTTGCTATACACTGACTTGGGAATATTCAAAATACAGTCATTCTGTTAACAATTCTCACTGAAACAGGCAGTAGAACCTGTTTGCAACACTGACACCATGTTTAACCTGTGTCTTTACTCCTGTAATCTCTGTAGGGGTCAAATCTGAGCACCCAGTAGGTTTTGGTATATTTCTGTCAATCTGCATATTTAATTCACCATGCAGAATTTATTGTCAGCAAAAGGAATACTTAGGAATTTTGTGAACAAACTTGCTTCCTTTTTTTGTCTTTTCTTCTTCTTCCAGTAGCTGCACAGCTGTATTTTGTTGGGTTTCTTTCAGTTGCAGGGAAAAAAAAGGGAAATTTGAGAAATGATCATATGACCTTTACAGAATTTTTTTTTTCCTAAGAATTCTATTTTCTTATTGGATTGTATGCTTCTTCATTCATTTACTCAATCTGAGTCATAACTTGTATGCAATAATAGCAGCAGAGCCTAAGAGTGAAAAACAACTGTATGTGGATCCAGCTCAGCTTGATTTTGATTGCCAGATGTCACTTACTGATGAAACTGGCCCATTAACTCAGTGGCTTCAGCTGAAGGAGTCTCTACATCTGAAAGCCATCAGTGGGGCTGACCAGTTAGGGCTGGTGAGGGGACCTGGGGAGATTCAATCCTTCTGCCTCCAGAGCTGTTGGTTTTGAGTTAAAGCTGAGCTTCTGCCTCTGAGTGGTCAGGGTATCTTAGGAGACATTTCCTCTTTGCTTTAATTTTAAAGGAAGAAGAACTTTATTTCCCAGAGTTGTCATGCTTTAATAAGTACTAGCTATTTATTTTTCCTTCCCAGAGGGACAGAGTTAACTCCAGCAGTAATCCAACATCTAATTACAAATAGCTGGAAAGTGTGCCCCAAAATCCTGGGCTTGATTGCTAGAGAAATGTACAGAAGTCCTACCTCAGATACACACATATCTTTCTTGATAAAACACTGTGAACAGGAAGTGTATTTCTGATTAATACTGGAATCATGTGCAGATGAAACTGCCCACTGTCTACACACAGAAAATGCATTTGCTAACTATGAAATTAGCAGATCCTTACTGCGCTCGGGGTTGCCATGAATTCAAAAGGCAAAATCCACAGCAAACCTTTGGTTTGCTCATTTACATTAAAGATATGCATATGCATGCTATAGGCAAGGTCTTCAGAAGCCAGGCAGTTGAGGGCAAATCTGCACTGCAGTGTGTAATTTATCTCAGGCAGGCTGCAGGAGAGCGGGCAGCCCCTGCTCAAACCTTGCAGCTGTGCACTGGCACACTCCTGCTTGCAGCTCTTACATTTTAATGTGACAGTGAGGAAGGCACATGGAAAAACGGGTGGAGAGGCCAGGAAGGCCTTGTGGTTCTGCCTGCGCAGCTGCACACGGGCAGATGAGCAGTTTGGGGGTGGCTGGGCTTTGTTTGTTTGTTTGGGGTTTTCTTTCTTGCAAGTAGAGGGCCATGGGGTGTGCAGACAGGACCAACTGAGAGGCAGGCTGAAAAACTCTCTCGGTGAAAGACTTCTTTAGAGACAGTAATGACAGCGACTGGATTTCTCTGTAGACAGAATTAGCAGGTGTTTAAAGGGAAAATCACATCTGAGGAGCAAAGAAACGTGCCTGTTATTACAGGTACTTAAAGAACTTTGCTCAGGGTGAGACTGCTGAATAACGGAGAGTTGTGCATAGTTATTTTTAGAAGCACCAAACTGATGTCACTGTGACACTGCTTTGCAGCTTTTCACGTTGCTTTCCTGAGATCACCACTTTCTTCATCTCATCAAGACATCAGAATCATGTAGAAAACGAGAACAAAGGATGAATTATATTCTGCTATTGCTAAATCATTCTACACTCTTGACATATTGCAGGACTTTTAAAAATGTTATTACTTGAAATATAAATATATATATATATTTAGTTTAAATTGAATGGGGGAGACTGGAGAAGAGGGGAAAGGGAAGAAATATTTTTGTCAAAACAACTGACTTTGTCCATGCCATGAAAAAGAGCATGGACACTGATTATAAAAAACCTTATTTTAGTAGATTAATTCACAGGCATATAACTACTGTCAGGCTAAGAAAAAAAATAATTAATAGAATTTGTCTTTTTTCCTAAAAAAAAATCCCCTAGACAGCTATTCTTCCATTATTTTCTAATCACTACATGTAAGTGCTTTGCTAGGAATACATTATCTCTGCTTCCAGACTGCAAACTTGTAGTTCTGATGATAAATCTGCTGAGACATTGGCTTAGTTACGAGCACAATGCATGGGTAGCTGGATGATATTTCACGTACTCTTTTATACCTAAATTCAGACAATATAAACCTTATGTTCCTAATATTGCCAGTCCTGAAAGTGTTCACAAATGTTAACATTATACTTGAAGTTCATGGAAGAAGAAAACCCTGAAGCTGCAAACAGGCCTATCCTAAATCAAAATAAAATGTGTATACTTCACTATGGGTATATATTGAGGTCTTGTTTTTGGAAACAATGCCTTGATGGAATTATAATTTAATCTCCTCTTATCATTAAGAGTATGTATTTTTAGCTTCTCCCTTCACTTCTGAATGCAGTGTACCTTTCCACCCACAATTATCAGTCTGGGCAGTGGGTATTCACAGCTGGAATTAGACTAGATGAGGCGTTCTCTGCGTTACAGCCTCTCAGAGCAGGTAGAACAGTTAATTAGTCCCCTAGTGTGAAGTTTGCAATCAGGTGTTGAAGCAGTTTCAGTTACAGTGTTGTGGTGAATCATTTCCTTCTGATGCTTGTGGTGATCAATCATGTGAGGCCCTCTTCTAGGTTCTTCACACTAGCTTTAAGACAAAAGACATTCACAAAGAAAAACAAAATATTATCCATCTGGGTACCCAGCATGTATCTCCCATCACTTTGATTATTCTCAACCTACAAGGTTACACAAACGTTTTACTTCTTAACATTTACATATTAGTCTGAAACAGACTAAGATCAGTGTCTAAGATACAAAAACTCTTTTGAAATACTGGGGTTTGATGGTGGTTTTGAATGTTTGGGTGTTTTTTCTTTGTAATTGCTGACCTTCTCTTTCAGCATTAAATGCCTAACCAATATAACACTCAGGAAAATATCCTACTTTTTTTTTCCCAGAATCAGCTTTAATGCACAGCACACAAGACTAAATACCTTTTTTTCTTTCTTTCTATTTTTTTTTTCCTGAAATAAATGGCAATACAGGCTGGTACTTGTATGACCAAGCATATTTCATTCTGCACACAGACAGCACACATGAAGAATTTTCACCTGAAGCTATTTTGATAGATTGATTTGGATTCAGGAATGCACCCCGATTGGAGCCTGTACTTAAGCATGTGGTTACCAACACACACAAGGTAATACTTAAAGTTGGTCACGCACTTAAATGTGGTCTTGAGGAGGGTAGCATCTGAGCATGTGCAAAAGTGATTTCTTGACTTGTGGCCTTTGTCATTGCAAGACAAAAATTAGCAGGGTGAACAGCAGCCACACACGGCCAATTCAACAGCCTCACCTCCTGTTCTTGGCTGTGTCTTAATAAATAAAACAATTGTGTGATGATGAAGACCTTTGGCTCTCAGAGGTTTCACTGGGAATTAAGGATCATTTGAGGTGGTGAAACTAACAATATTTGCATAAAAAATGCAGATGGGAAAAAGAAAGCATCAACTGGATAATAACATTCCAGCTCTGTTTTCAGTGTCTTCTGTATCTTTGTAACTGGCTGCTATGCTCAGGATGGGTTTTGTAACTGAACAGACATTTCCAAAGATACACTTCTCATTTTTACCTGATGGTCAAACTTACAGAAAATGAATTTTAACTTTTCCCCATTCTTTCCTCCATTTTCCATCTCTGTATCTTGGGGTCTGGGAATATTATTAGCTGTCAAGATTGCTTGCTTTCCATTGCTACTTATAATTATAAAACGGTTAAATGAATAAAGAATAAGGAACGTGACCTTGTCACCCTATCTCATGAGTGACTGTCAAGTGAGGTATCCCAATAGGTCAGATACTGAAGTCTTCACTTATGTTTTCACTTTAACATGCGCTAAAAGTGGAAATCCTGATCTCCCAAACACTTCTGTGCATTCACACTTTTAAGCATCAGAAAGAAAGGCTTATGCCTTGAATATATATGTTACAGGAGTGAGACCTAAGGAAACCAGAAGTCAACTCCACTGACTTCAATAGAGGTTTTGCCATGAAGGATTGCAGGATCAGATTCCTGGGTGATACAAAGGGATGTTTACAGACAGTGCTGGTGGGGGGCGGGGGGAAGCTGTTATTGAAGATATAATTAAGGTTGCAACAGTAGTTATTAATGATCACTTCCAATGAAAGCAGTAAACTATATGCCAAGTAAATCTGAAGGTCTTTGCTCTCTTCTCAGTCGAATTTCTAATAAGGATCCTTCCTGAAAGCAAGAGTAGGGCAGGTCTGGGGGATGGGTGCATCTGCATTTTTGTAAGAGATGGACGATATCACCAGGGGAGGGAGAGTACAGAATAGTGATTATGTGGAGACACTAGCACTTGAATGTTATTGCCCCCGCTACAGTATTTTGGATAGCTGGATCAATATAACATTGGCTGTCCTTGCAAAACACAACAGGTCAATAAATAAATTTGTCAGCATTTTTCTAGCTTGCCACGCTGGGAAATAATACAGGTTACTAAAGAATTGTCACCTTTGATTTATAATGCTAATTAAATGTTAGGTGGTTTGCTTTCTCTCAAATCATTTAGCAAATTAAAAGATACAGGGGAAGAAAATTCTATAAGTGAACCAGATAAACACAGCACATCTTCTGAATGCTGCCCAGCTTACGGAGACATCTGACCCCAGTTACCATGAGTGCTCTTAACACAGCCTGTTAGTGTCACTTACCCTTTGTCTGTGGACAAGGTATGATATTCAAAATAAATTTGCAATGAAGCAGTTTTAAATTGCATTGTAAAATTCTAGGAATTCATTCCATCTGAAGTCTTGGGGCAACAGATACCTTCCTTCGTGTTTTCCTGCTTTTGCAGCACTTAGTATTATTTATTGCTCTGCAAGACATTACATTAACAATACCTGAGTTTATTCCTTTCATTTGGATTCGTGTACAAACTGGCTTTGCTCATATTGGCAAGTGTTTCAGCTCAAGACACCACTCCTACAGCAGACTTTGGAAACATTGCATACTGTTTTGTCCTAGTGTGTTACAAATGAGTGGCTCCTGTAAATTAAAGGAGTGGTTTCAGTGCTATTTTTTCTTAGATCATGGACTTCTCCTAATCACCTTGGGCTCACAAATGATGAGAGAGTCTCAGATGAGAGTCTAATATTTCATCTAATTAGGATTCCTTTGTTTCCTTAAAAAAACCCAAACCCTTGGATTATGGTGATCTGCATCTCACTGCAATGGCCCAAGCTGTGCTCCCAGTGACACTCTGCAGCCTTTCCCAAGGAAAACAGAGCCTGGCTGGTACTTCCTGAATATTGCAGGATGAAAGGGGGTTTGGATAGATTCAATCCTAAGAAACCTATGCAATGAATGGGGGGAAACGAAGCTGACTCATTAATGGAAATTTCCCATATTTCCCCCTGGGATTTTACACTCGGGCTGACAAGTATTGTCTCCAAAGCCATGAGTCAATATATTCCTCACAGACAGCAAATCCCTAATCCACTCAGCCCTTCCTTGGCTATGAACAGCTAATCTGGGGCCTGATATATTTCTGTCTGGGATTTCCTGGACAGAAATACGTGCACATGTGCTGTGTAATGGCATGTAGAATAAACCTGCTGTATTCAGGATGGATCCAACTTACTGTACATGTGCAAATCAACCATACATTGTGTGCTCCATAAACCAAACACTGACAAGAAAAATGTTAAAACCCTACACACCCACCACACAGATCTCAGGAACTCAGGATGTGAGAAAATTCACCTGGCACTGAAGCTGTCCTTTTAACCAGAAATCCTAGATGAAGGGCAAATCCAACTCTTGATTTTTTCCTTTGACAAAGAAGAAAAGGATGGAGAAAAAAATCTCCACCTTGTTAGTGGGAGAAAAAAAACGATGTGTTTGCAAATAGCTAAGCACAGTGTAGCCCAAGCTCATCCCATTGTATTGCATCTTCCCATTCCACCCCTCCTTCAGCTAATTATTGACAGATCAACAGGTTTGCTTTGTTAGAAGATGTCTTATGGCTACTGTATGGTGTTCTTTAAAGGTTTTATTATTCCTCAAAGTTTTATACATTTGGTTCAGTGGCTATGTCTCATACTTGTAGCAGCTTGGAGAATGTGCTTCTACAAGCCTTGGTTTCTCCACCTATAAAATGGGCATGGTAATGTCTTCCACTATTTATAAATTACTTGCACCAGTACACATCAGTGGGTTTTTTTGTTCCTACAGTCATCTATGACTTTTAATTAAACTGTGGACAGTTTAAAATGAGACTTGTGCTACCTGTGCAGATTATACCTCTGTAACTCACTCCTACACAATGCATTTTTAAAAGCCCCACAATATTCACATTACTTTTGACCTATTCCTGTTTCTAAGACACAAGACATGAAAGCCTAGGACATTACCAGAGTGCACGACCCTCTCCGAGCTAGTGTCATAGATTTTTATATAGTCATAGTCTTCAGTAAGTCTTTTTCTTCACTTGAAAGATGATCAAGCAGGAAAAAAAGGCTATTCAGTATTTCTTACTGAGCCTAATTTAAAATACATTTATAACATTAAGCAGCAGGTGAGTATAGTGAGTCTGTTGATTTTATGTAACTGGCTGTTATTATTATATTAACTACAAGGCACACCGTTACTACAAATCCATTATCATTCACCATGTGGCTTCTTGTTCAAAGCAGTTAATGCAGTTACGAACCTCTAAAAAAGGATTAGTGACTTTCCTGCCCTAGAAAAGATTTCTCCTTCCCTTTATTTTACAAATTGTGATTTTATTTCCAAAGCTGAAACAAAGGAAAGGCTGTACTCTGGCAAGGAGATGCACTGCTTAAGGCTGACAGCTGGAGTACTGTATATAGGATGGCAGCTCTTGATTTGTCTGCATGTTGCTAGGGGTAGGGAAACTGAGAGTAGAGTAAAATGCCTATTGAGATATTCCTGTATCTCATGGTACATATGCACACTCGCTCTTCCCCTCTCCTATCTATATTCACTGCAACTCCTAAAAAAAAGTAAATTTAAAAAATCCTCTTGACAAACCCAGAAAGACACATCCTGCATTCCCTTTCTTCTCCCTGCCTTTGTGCACAGCTCTGAAAAGTACCAGAACCAGAGGCAGCACAGAAATTGAATCTACAAAAGTCAGAGCACAGCACTGGGCTGGAGGACCAGCACAGCAAAGCTGAGCTCCCGGGAGGCTGTGCGGAAGGAGAAAGGAGTAGACAGCAAGCTGGCACGGCCAGGGGTACTAGAAACTGTACAGCCTCATTAGTTCAGAGGCAGTTCTGTGTGGGGATCCATGCGGGATACAGATCTGCTTATGGTGGTGCAGGGAGAAAATGCAGAGGTTATGTATTCATAGTGAGCTCTGCTGATTTTTCTTCAGTGTCTGTGCAGGTAAAAGGAAATGTAAATTTGCCCAATTAGCTGTTTCCATGTACAATTATCTGGTTTACATACCTGAATTAAAATAATTACAAGCCTAAAGCAGCCATCCAGCTTCACATACATTCGCCATACTTCATCGAGTTCCTAATTTCTCTTGAACATCCACCTTTGATGATGCCGTCTAAAAGCGTTTTGGTCTCTAACCCAGCAGAATAGATCATGGAGCTTTTCTTACACTGTATAAAATTACTCCATTCACTATTACCTCTCAACATTTGCTAAAGGTATTTATTTAAACTTACATATGCAAAACCAGAGGACACAGAATTAGCAGTTTACACGGTTTTCTAAACATGTGCTGCATTAAAGGCATTCACCAGCAGCCTGATAAAGACACGAAACAAACTGGTCTGTGCTGTTCCTGCAGCTGAAGCAGGAAGTTTGCAGCAGGAAGCATTTTTTTACTCTCATGGTTTATAGTGTCACCAGAAGTCTTGATAAAACTATGGTTGCATCTGTTGGGTAAGGATTTTGTCAGCACCAAAAGCTGTTATTAGAAGACCTGGGAGAGAGGTCTGCTTCTTGAGAATGTTAATAGCTAGCTCCCATAGTATGCTTCTAACATGCCTCTTTTTTATTCCTGTGAGTATGCACGCATGTGCAACTTCCCATTATCCTACACAATCTGTACTGAATGTCCTGCTTTCCTAATCACAGAAACGAGCTGTTTTCTTCCAAACCCATAATAGAAACTTTGTTATTCTAAGATTATAACACTCTGTAACTTTGGAAGAAGACTCTCATATTTAAAAAGACCCCCGCAAAAATTGTCTCCTATTTAATCTGTGGTGACACCACTTCAAATGTATAACCTGCAAAGGGTTTACATTTAAATTCTGATGGTTTAGATCTTGCATTTGCTTCCACTGAACAAGTCACTTTCCTCTTTGTCTGAGGTCAGTAGTTTAGGCTTGCAACGTCCTCAGCTGCACGCGTTACTATGAGGCTGCACACTGTCATGTTTGAAAACAGGCTTTTTAACTGTGGAAAAATGCCCGGTTATGTTAAAGTCTTTTTTAAAGTCCTCTCAAAAAGTTCAGTATGAAGTAATGGCTGGTTTCTTTTGAGTGGAAAAAAAACCAAAACAACAACCCTCAAACAAACAAAAAAACCACCCCAAACAAAGCACCATACAGGAAATAATGTAAGAATGGCAAAAACGAAGCAAAATCTGCTGATTTCTTTTGAATAATGTCCTGACACAAGCAGGAAAGATATCACTCTGTCCCATGTACAATACTTCCATTGTAGCAAAATGTCAAATTTTCAATTTCCACACGTGAGTGGAAATCCTGCTTGCTGACAGGCAGAATGCAGGGGAGGCTGCTGCGTCCAGACAACAGCCTCCCCATCACTGCAGGATCAGGCCTCACGGAAGGGGAGCTTTTAAAATCAAAACTCCTCTTAAGCATGCTGAAATGCTGCGGTGCAGTCACAGCTGCTGGAGATGATTGTAGCTCCATTAAAGGCAATAGAGTGATATTGATATGCACCAGCTGAAGCCTTGCTCTGAGCAGCCCCTGCCCCAGCCCCCTCACTTAGCTGCACCCCAGCAGTGGACGCAGACTGCTAGGGAAGGCACACTAGGTAAGGAGGAGCTCAGCACTTTCTTATGTGTATGATAACTTGGCAGGTTTTTTTCTGGATCTCTAGAGCAGTCTATGCCTGAAATGGAATATTGGCAGTGTATTGCAAGACTTTTCTTGTGGGACTGTGGAAGTTTTGGTGTCAGTTAGCACAGTGTTGGGAGCTATGGAAGCCGTGCAAAAAGGCTGAACTTTGAGCTTAGTTTCAGAAGTTACTTGAAAGCTTCCTGGATCTGGGAAGTGGAGTTTCTCTGCTCCTCCTCCCCCTTTAAACCAGAATATAGATGGCAAGTGTTCCTCACCTGTCTATCAGGGCACCCACTGCCTTGGCCTCTGCAGTGCAAGAAGGTTATTTTTGCAAGAGGAGGGAAGCAGAAAAATTGTAAATCAAATAAACATAACAAATGTAAGGACAGGGATTAGGTTACTAGTCAGTTGTGAAACGGAGGAAAAAAGCTAATGTGTTTTGAAGTAAAACGATCTATTCTGATAGTGTTGGAACACTAAGTCCAAAAGGGGAAGCACTCTCACCCTGTCCGTAGGAACACGTGAGGCAACTCTCACTCAGATCAAGGCATACTTGTTCTCATTAACTAGCATTAGAAATCAGTGAGATCTGGCAACGTCCCATGCCTTTGTCAACTGTCATGCTAATACCTCATTTTAAACAAGCTCTTGTCTTTCCTTATAACCTTTCAAATGCACATTTTGGTCATACCAGCTCTATGGCATTCGCAGCGTTTTTCAGAGTTTTCCTCTTGCATTTCTGATAGAAGGAGGAAGTGTGGATGAAAGTACAATGGGAAGAAACGAATAATGATAACAAAGAACCGAGCTAAGGGAATTCTTTCTGTTGCCAGATTAGGAAAAAAGGAGGGAAAAAACCCCCAACCAAACAACAAAAACCCAACACTGTAACCCTCCAAGAACGGTAATACCACTTCAGGATTGATCAATATTAGCTTTCTATTTATAGAGCACCTTCCATTCCGAGGCTGTGCAGTGTTTATAAATTAATAAACATGTGTGCAAGAATCCCATCATCCATTATTAATGTATCAGTGCTTTCCATTTATGAGAGACAATTATTATATTTAACACCACAAAACTTTTGGAAAGAATCACAAAATTACTTGTGGTAGCCAATTCTCTCTGCCCTACAATTCAGGTCTTTAGCAGCTGTCATAGAAGCAATATAGCAGAGTATGAGGACACAGTCAAAGCAAGTACTGCAAAAGTATGTCTCGAAAAATGAACTGACCTTAATCCTAAGGTTTGCACCTGACAGTGTCTGGGGTAATTTAACATAAAAACCCTGACAAAATTAATACTTCCTTAACTTTGAATAAAGATACAAAGATGTTTTCAGTCTCCCTGCTATCTTAAGGCAGATAATTTTGTTTCCTTGCCCAGGGGTCACTTCTTGGGGATCTGCCTCCACATCACAATTACAAGGAGCAGTAACTGTCTCCCTTTCAGGCAGTTTTGGTCTCTGAATGCACTCAGAATATGCAAGATAAAATAATTACTCTAGAGATGCCTTCTTCAGTCTGGGAACATCTTATGAAAGTATGAGGCTACTTCCATTACCGTGGTGATATACTGTGTTGCACATATCACTGCTGTGCCTGAAATTTCAATTCAGCTTGCGTAAAATCAAAACAAAGAGGAGGCAAACTTCCTTAACGGAAGGCAAAATGGAGAATGGCCTCTTAAAGCAGAAGTGGAGAAAAAAGGTGACATTTGAATTACACCTATAGCACAGCACAAGTGGCAGAGTTGAAGTGCAGCTGTAAAACTCTTTGACAGACTTGTGAGCTCTCTAAGATCTTGGATTTTTGGTGTGGAACAACTTGGTTTATTTTGTAACAAGCATGAACAGAGCCCACTAAGGGAGTGAGAAAAGTTGTATTAACAAATACAGAATTCAAGCATGTCACCATATCAAAACAAGGTATTTAGGCTTCCATTTTAGAACCAGTTCAGCATACACCTACCTCTGCATAGCTGAGTTGTCAGCTCAGGCTTGGGCTTTTAATATTAGACTGGGTTTTTTATTTCCTTTAATTGAAGAATGGTGTCGTGTGCTAACTAGCATGAGTGAATAAGTTCTTGTTTTGCCATATCCAAGGAATGAAAAGAAGTAGTTTATGGACAGAGAGTGAGAAGACTGGAAGCTCAAACTAATCAAGGAAAGGAGAGGATTAACAGCCAGCTTCTAGATCCGACTGTTGATATTCAGAGTAAAGACCATGTGATACTGGGAAGAACAATTTGGAAAGTTACAACAAAAGTTTAGGGCCTCTGGTGCTGATAACTGAACCATTCTGGGCAGCGAGTATGACTTCATTATCTTTAGTTTGTTTATCTTCTCAAGCAGCCTTTTTTACATCATTTGTATTTCACTGATGTATTTGTCTTCGTTCACTGCACAGCACAAATACATGCGTGCTTGAAGTTTGTTTCTGTTTTCAGTCCTCAGGAAGTGTTTGCATGCCTGAAAGCTCCTCTGTCTCTTCCAACTCTATGTAATAAAAGATATTACTTCTCCATGCAAATCTTTATTCTCTTTCTATCACCACAGCGGCAACAATGCTGCTGCTATTGCTACATACCCTACCAAACAACTAATAGGTGTTTGAATAAGTAGCAGTAAGATCCCGGGGATCTTTCACCTCCTGAGTTACAAGAAAAGAGAACACACACATCATGGTGTGCCGTGCCGTCATTTCGAAAAGGATCCATTTGCAGAACAAAGTACAGGCACAAGACTGGAGGTTGAGCAAAATGAGCTTCAGGAAAGTGATATATTTTCTTTGAGAAAGCTACATGCTATTGAACAAGCTTCTGTTTACACGTCTTTTCCTATGCTACGTGTGTTGTGATAAGTAAAAAGAAAATACATGTCACGCTTCAAGTCTGTTAAAGTTCATACACAGCGAAAACAAAACAAAATCAAGGTCAAATAGAAAATCTTTAATAGCTGTACTGTCAACGTGCCACACAGGATTTGAAATCTATGAGTTTACACAGACAGGATGTATAAAACAGTGAAAGAAAAACCCTGGTGGTGTTTTTTTTCTTTCTCATTATAAAAATAAACTGTTCTACATTAAATGTGCTGCTTAGAAAGTAACTAAACCTTCGAATTTTAGCTGAGCATAAAAATACCTACGGCTGCATTTTTAAAGAATGCAGCACTTTGGTCTAGAATGCGGGGGGGGGGGTGGGGGGGTGAGGGGGAAAGAGAGCGGCTGTTGATGCGAGGGAGCCTGGTAACTGAATATGGGTTGAGGAGATAGTTACTAATGCAACAGCCAGGCACATTCTTGGGGGGGGAGGGCACGGGGAGCCTTCTGCATGGTAACTGCACAAAGTCGCTTCATGGATTATCTGATGTTGCAAGAACCTGATTGCTTGCAGCTTTCTCATCACTGTCTCATCTGCGTCTTCATTTAGTAAATCTAATCATGTGAGCATGTTAGTCAAATCTGAGACCGTGTCTAACTACCAGAGTGCCTCTGCAGCAGGCGTTTCCTGTAAACACACAACTGCCTGCGCTTCTGCAGAGGCAAAAAGAGGAGAATCATCTGACACGATGGGATTTTCTTGTACTCGTTGCTGAAATAATGCTGAAAGAAGTAATTTGTGCAAAGGGGAAATTCAGAAAACAAGCCACAGAACACTGATAAAGCCTACTTACAAGAGATTCTGTTTTCTAGCCTGGCTCGTCTGAACATTGCACAAACAATTTATGCACAATTCTACAAGCAAAGAAGCAAAATTCTCCTGGTTTCACAAACAGAAGTTGTTGTGCAGAAACGAACACTGCAGAATTTTATGTTCCAACTCGTGGTCCAGATGTTAAAAATAATCGTGAAAAAAAAGGACTTCTAAATTTTGTTCTCTAACTTTGAGCCATTCTGTTACACTCTGATCACAGTTTTAAGCTTATGTCTTTAAAAGCTAAAACACTGCATATTTACTTTATTTATCTGTTCATGCCAGCCAGTGGAGAGTTTCATGTAATGACTGCTAGAGCAGGGACTTTAAAAAAAAAAAAAAAAAAAAAAGAAAGAAAAATGCCAAATTTTGTGAGCCCTGTGAGAAGACTTGCCCAAGATCACACAGGAAGTCTGTGGCAGAGCTGGGACTGAGCCCAGCTCCTCTAAATCCCATTTGTGCCTTAACCACACAACGGGCCAGATTTAATAGCTGCCTAAATATGAATCTAAAATGAGAGAGTCCCTGTGCAAAAGAATGAAACTTGGCTGATCTCCTGCTGCCAGGTATAGGCTCGGTATTTTTCTGCTCAGGACAGTTGTCTGAGACAAACATCCACAGTAACCCTCGAAAGACTTTAAATTTAGGTAAAGGTTTCCTGTTGCCTGAGCAGCTCTGTTTTCATTCTCCCTGACAGCGAGGGTTTTCTTGAGTGCACCATGCAGAAGAGCAGGACTTGAGCCAGTTCACAAGACGTTTAGTATGAATTTTTATATAATGTAAATGTACATAATGCCATTTAAAAGAACTTATAAATATTATAACTACATGAATCTGGTGACTGAAACAAAACTTTCCAGCTTTCAGCAATCCCTCCCCCCCCCTCCCGCTTGTTGTTATGGAGGAGATTATCACAATTCTGGGCATGCTGCCTGGCTTCAAAATCTAGTTTGGGGCTAGGTTTTTAATATTGCAAGACTGTGCAGTAACATATAGTTTAAAACAGTAAACACAGGTCTGTCAGTCCTTCTTGCGAGTTTGTTGTAGAAGTTTTTACTTCATACATAATGGATAGGTTGCTGAGGCTTCTCCAGAAAGGCAGCAAATGTCCTCAATACAAGGCAAAACAGAGGGACAAGAAAATAAAAGATTTATTTTTACAAGTTGGCCCTTGCCTCATATCAAACATTTCCAGTGCCATAAGCATAAATCACAAAGGTCATTGTGGCTAATCTGTAAAAATAAATTGGATGTTTTCATTTCACTCATGTAATGTGATATTATATGATGCATTTTGGGGGGGGGGGGGGGGGGGGGGGAAGGGGAAGTGAATGTCTCTTACTTTCCTGAAACTTGCCTTTATGTTCTTATGTCTTCCACAGAGGTACCATATCTCAGTGAATAAAAACCATACAGCTTCCATGTTCTCTGTTAAATCACGTTTAGAGTCATGCAGAGTCCTGGCTCCAGGGAAAACACCCCTCGTGGTCAAGAAGGTCAGTATATTGCACCTGAAAAAGTACAATCTTTCAAAACAGGTAAAAAGTTAAAGGGAGGAGAGAAGTAATGGGTTTTGGTACGTCATGAGAGCACATATTGCAAAACCTCACTCTCTAAGTCTTTTAGGTGACACAGTAAAGAGCAAAAGCACAAGATTAATATTGTTTAAAGTTTGTGTGCCCTAAAGTTGCTTGTAACTTCTCAATGTAAGGACTTTTTAAATGCTAAAATCATAACACAATAAAAATACTATATTTTTTTAGCAGTCACGATTTTTTGAGATAGTCATGTGACTCGGGACATTGGGTGTAGGAAAACTAGTAACTACCACACCCATTTCCAGCAAAATTCGACTTTGTTCTTCTTGCCATGCTGCTACTTGTAGATAATCGATACTTCAACTCAGGCAGCGAGTCCCACTCCAGTGTATTGCCCTACTCCTGTGCTTAAACTTGGGAGTGTTGTGGGATCAGGTTTGGTCACATTGTGTGAATTAGCGTGCAGCAAGTTACAGAGAAATGTGAAGCTCTTGCAATACAATGGAATATTTTGCATGCATTTATAGGCACCTCACTTGGACACATCACACTGCGAAAAAAACACCACACTTAACAAAAACAACTGGAATTGATTGTTGTGCAACAAGTCCTGCACCAGGTTCCTCCTGTATGTGATAAATAGGTGCGTGATTCGTGTTAGGAGGAGACAAAAGGCGGGGGGATGTGCCTCCCTGGGGTGGACGATTGGCGCGGGGCTGGCGCCGTTTGCTTCTGTTTTAACAACTACATTTTATACTGTCTTTGGTACTGGTTGATTTGTGCCTGAGATCATTTATAACATGTATCAATTCGAAACGCTTAAGTGGGAGGACCATGATCTAACGCCTGCAAGCCTGTGAAGAGGCAGACGATGGCAAAAGGCTTGGTCTTGTTTCACACAGCTCATTCATGCAAGGGTAGTTCAACTTTCAGCAAACTAGTGGGGGTGTAGTGAGGGTGTACCTGAGGCCAGGTCTTAAACATATTTTAAAAGTCAAACTTTAATCAGTTTATACTTTTTTTTTCTCCCCTGTGAAAATTCTATTTCGAGTTAGTGTGAGGCAAGATTCGAATTTGCCAACGAAGATATCTCATTTTCCAGAATCACTCCGACAACATTGCCCTTTTCTGCAACATTTTTTATTATTCTTTATTTGCTGTGGCCTAAAAGTGGCCTACATTTCAGCCCGAGCAGTGTTGCTCATTTTAGACTGGGAGAACATTTGGAGAACGCTTTAAAAAACACACAAACACAACACACACACACACACACCCCCCCCCTCCACGTAATTCCAGCTGCAATTATTCTAGAAACGTCCTCCATTCAGGCAGGATGATTTTTATATTGAAGCAAATAAGCCCCTGGGTGTGATCTAAACGTACTGATGTAAACGAAACTGACTTTAACAGGTCTCCGTGTGTCTTTGGGGGAAAAACAAGAGGAGAGGCCGACCACGTGCAAGCTCACCTCTTTCTTACCCCATTCACTTGAAGAAGGTGCTAACCTCAGCGGCTAGCAGAGATTAAGCGCTTTGCTAACAGTATTAAAGATTGCATTTAACGCTCCTCAAGAGTTCCTCAGTTCCAAGTGGAATACTTTAAAAAATACATTTTAAGCCTTTGTCTGCTGCGCTTAATTCCGCTCCAGCGTCCGTACCTCTAGAGAAGTGAGGCTGCGGCAGGCCAACATCTGAGCGCTTACGGCTGCCAGAAGACATGCGAGGTACGTGGCTCTTCGGCCTTTCTGGCCAGTGCCTACACCAAATCGCCGTGCCTCTGCCTCGTTGCCGACCGTGAGGCAGCATGTTGGTGTGCAGAAGCGCTTAGACTCTGCAGCAGTCAGAGGGCATGGAGACTCCAATACGGATCAGAAAGCGAGGATGGTTTGAGCCGTTTTACCCGTGAACGACCCACCAAAGGAAACCGATGGGCAACACTTAGGAGGCGCATTGCTTTTATTTACATTTGCAAAGGGCACGCTATGGAAGCGGCCGGGCCCCGATGGCCCCTGCCGGGTGCGTGCTTTATGTCAGGGCCATACAGAGCTTTATAGCACTGCCCTCCGCTGCGTTTTGTTATGCAGGGAGATAACCATCGGCCCATCGCCCCAAATCGCGGCACACAAAGGCTACCGATCCAGGCCCATACACGGCTGCCGACTTCTTCGCTTCCCCTCACACCACGCCGGCACAAAGGGAACAAACAGCGTGGTCCTCGCCTCACGCCAGACAGGCCGCGGCCCACCAGCCCTGAGATACAACTGATCTGCAACGAACTCGCCATCCTCGCTCCGGGCCACGTTATTTAACGAGCGGACCAGGCCGGGCCGTAGCCTACCGCGGCAGGCGCGGGCGGAGCCTACGGCGGGCAGGGGCGGGGCCTGCTCGGCGCGGGGCGGGGCCGCGCGCGGGGGCTGCCTGAGCAACAGCTGCCGCGCGAGCGGTTTACAAACAGTGCCCCGAGCGCGAGCGCCAGCGCCGCTGAGTCCCGGCTCCGGCGGCACCGCGGGCGGCCGCCCCCGCTCCCCTCCTCCCTCTGCCCCCGCCTCAGGATGCCGGCCGGGGAGGCGGCTCAGGCACAGGTGAGGGAGGGTTTGGGGTCAACTTTCAGGGGGCTTCGCTCCCCCACCCCTTCTCCTCCCCGCTTACGGAAGGCACCTGAGGGAGGTGCAACCCTCAGCCCCATGGGGCGGTCTCTGCCGTTAGAGGCCGGTTGTGTGGCCGCGGGGGCGAAAGGGGGGAGGGGGGAGGCGCGCATCTGTGTTCTGGGATGTTTTAAGGGGATCCTTGGGGATACACCCCCACCTTGTGAGGTACAACACCGCTCAGAACAGAGCCGCCCATTCTCGAGTTGTCCCGGTGTCTGGGAGGCTGCGAGGCGCACTAACCTCCCCGGGAGAAAAGGAGGAGGGGCAGGTGTGTGTGTGTGGATTCGAGTCCTGGGCTGGGAAGAAAGGCCGGGGAGGGGGCCAGGTGTGTAACAGCCGGCCCACCTCTGGCCGCGTCACCCTCGGCCCCTCCCGCGGCGGAGCAACAGCAGGTAACGAGCCCCTCCCGCCGTCCCCTCCCCGGGGCCGGGCGGCCGCAGCGCCCGCGGGCGGGCAGGGGAGCGGGAGGCAGAGGCGGGCGCGGAGAGAGAAAGAGAAGCCCTTCCCTCGCTCCCTCCCACCCGAAAACTTCTCGCTGTCCCCTGTTTTCTTCTCTTGGCCGAGATCGCCTCCCCCTTCCCTGCACCCACCCCCATGGCCCCCCCTCGCGCAAGTAGGTGCCTCAAACTTTCATCGTATACCAGGGTGTTTGCTTTCAGACACTTGGGGCGTCGAGCCTGGGATCTAGGGGTGCTCTGCCGCCGGGTGGGAAGGTGGAGCGGGAAGAGACTATTTCTTTGTGAGTCAAAGATGTTCCTGGAAGAAGGGTTTGTAGTAAGTGGCTCATGGTGCGGAGGGGGGGGGGGGGGGGGGGGGGGGGATGTGTGTAGGGGGGATTGTTAATGAAAAGTTTATTGATCCGTTGTACCAATTTTTGCTTCGCTTACCTTTGTCTTCTAAAGACTAAGCCTTTCCTGGTAATGTCTTTGGCATCGTGGTTTTGATTTTTTTTTTAAGGGAATAGGAAGTTAGAAAATAAATAAATAAGCCCCAACTGACTTCTTAAGCAACAAAAGACGTTGCCAAGAGAGGACAATAAAATTCTAGAATATCTAGAGATTGGATTTCGTTCCTGTTCCGTAATACACATTGGACTTTATGTTTCTGGGTGTGTGTGTGGGGGTTGTTGTTTTGTTTGTCTCCCACACAGAAAACCTGCAGCCAGAGTAAGGTCTGTATGTACTCTAATGAGCCATCCCATAAAATATGCTATGTGACTCTCAGTAAGTATTTGAATTGAAGTGTAATAGTTTTGAAGTGGTGATGAACAAAAATCTTTATGCTGGGTTATTGATCTGCTGATGAAAGGCATTAGAATTTGAAAAGGGCTTAGTTTAGGGGGGTTGTGTGTTTAAAGGTTTTTTTAAAGGCAACTTTTTTTTTATTATTATTTTTGAAATGACCTTGAGAGCTTTAAAACTACATCAGTTTCTACCAGTGGGTTTGAGGGGGAGGCAATAGCAGAAGGATCTAGTGAAAATCGAAAATAGAAATGGGAACTGAAGTAGATGCAATGAAATATTTCCTTATAGAAGTATGTGAAAAGGGAAGTTTTTGTCAGATTGTGTGAAAAAGAAGAGTGGGAAATAACGCAGCTTAAGATACAAGGAGAAAGAAGGGAACATATCATTCTTCACATTTTATTAGGCCTTGAAATGCAGGAGTGATATGATCTGAAAGACACAGAAATAAAACGCCTAACTACAAGTTGAATAGCAGGCATTGACTTGCTGACCAATGCTTACATGCTTGCTAGTTGGTGGGGGCTGGTTTTGTGTCTGCAAAGGTATCAGAGCACAGTGCTATGACAATGGCTTACAAATGCTTTAACGCCATGTTTTATTGCTCTTAGGAGCTCTTATTAACTGTAGGTTTGGGAATACGACTAATACTTTAATTTGTGATGTCCACACTAAGGTTTAAGCATTTCCTTGGATAATATAAAAGGACAATTTCAAATAAGTGGGATAAACTGCATTCTTTGGCAAAGGGGGAGGGAAGAGGGAAAGGGTGGAGGAGGTATGGTGGTTTTGTTTTTTTTCTTCCCCTTTACTAGTTCTGTAATTGAGTCAATATTTTAAGATCTGTGGCAGGAATGTGGCTTTGTGATCACTGATCTGTATTTTTTTTAATAAGAAATACTGTAATTCTGTACAAAATGTTTTGAAGTTGTATTTCAAGGCTCCTTCTTGAGATCTGTGTGAGTTTTCAAGTTTTGCATTTTTAAGTTTTTAGGGTGGTTAATATGAAAAAATAATTAAGTTTAGAATCATGGTTATTACAGTGATTATTGATTGGCTTGGCCTACAGCCAAGCAACTCTTCTGCATGCATCAGAGTTCCTGATTTAAATTCTATAGATTCTTTTTCATATGTTAGCCTTTTTGAATCGTTAAACTGTATATACAGCTATTTAAGAACAGTAGATCAGTTTTTAGTTAAGGTTGTTCAATTATGTCTTCATCGCTTTGGAGTTGGTTGAATGACTTGACATGAGATTAAGCACAACAAAAGAAAAGGCAGGGGAACAACAGCTGCCTTCCAGTACCAGAGCACCAGTGTGCTGAGCAGTTAAGCATTTTACCTTTTAGTATTATGTGGTGTCAGGTTTAAACGTTAATATTTATTTTCATCTTTACAAGGTCCTTAAGCATTCTGATAAAACATCAAACACTCAAATCCTGGATATTCGTGTTTGGGGGTTGTTTGTCTCTTGCATTTTTAAGAAAATGATCTGATACTGAGGAGTGAATTGATCTCATTAACTTTTAAGACAAAAGTAGCAAACAGTCACCACTAGTTTGTACTTGTTTAGTTACTGTGTGGTAAGAACTTTAAGGTGTGTCCTTAATGGCAACTGACGATTCTTGCAGCGAAGCCTTGTTTATTTTAGGTAGATGTTTTATACAGAATTTCCAGTGGGACAAATTACTACACTGACTGCACTTATTCTTTCTGAAGACTGGCTGTAAGCATAAGAGAATGGTTTTGCCATGCTGCAATCAGTATGTATTTTTAAATTGAAGCCATTAAGTTTTGCTGTGTATTTTGAAGCTTTTGCTACTTCCTTTGTTTAAGCATTCTTAAACAGTGCATATCATATATGAATTTAAAACATGCACATGGCACTATCTGGGCTGAATTTCAATTTAAAATGAATACCTATGTCCTCGTTGATCAAAATAGGAAAAGCATTTCTTTAAATAAGTGGATGTTTTCTGGTTTTGCATGTGGTGAGAAGGCTATATTTGTATCTTGTAAACAAAGTTTCATATTAAGTAGTCTTCAGAGAATGGCTTCCGGGCTTTGGATTAGAGGATTTTTTCCCCCCCCTTTAAATGAATAATGTTCTTTTGATTTCTCATTGTTTTGGTAGGGATGGGATTTAGAATAGGGGCTAGAAAGAGGAAGGTAATAAACTTTAGCACCTTTTATCAGACAAAAGATTACTTATTTTGGTTTCCCCTTTCATTAGATCACACACAAAAATTCCTTTTTTGAGCACTTATTTCTAATCTTCAGATTCTATCTTCTTTTCCTTACTACCATATTTTCTTTTAGAACCATGTTGATTAATATTTTGTGAACAATGTGCTAAGTTATGGCTGACCAGAGAGGAATAATTTTTAAAAGGGAGCTGTGGGTTACAGTTAAACTTTCAAAACGGTGATTACAAGAAACTTAGCTACAAAAATCTGAGAGTTTGTAATTAAGAAGTTCATGGGAAATTTTAAGTAAATTTAAACTTCCCTTTGTTCTTTGGGACTTTTTGTTGTCCCATCTCTTTCTAACCTGAACCTTGGTTTGGAATTCATTGTCCTAGTAAAAGATTCCATACACTGTATATGTAAATACACTCCCTCTTTCCTGTGTTATGAAATGCTGTAACTACTGCTGGCATATGGAACGAACAGTTCCCCCCTTCCCTAAGGTAAAATGGGCTAAGCTTTCTTTTCTTTGCAAGAAGCTGAAAGAAGAGTTTGACCTTTGAACTCACCCTCACACTTCCACACTGCTTTCAGGATGATTAAATAACCAAGGATATTTGCCTGTGTCTTTTGCTTATTTATCTCACTTAAAATGTTCTAATACTTAACTGTTGAGGTATTGTCTTTAAATATAGCAAGACAGTACATTTCAGTTACAGCAGGGCTGCCATTTGCCAGCTCAGCCCTCTTATTTTTGAGGCTCTTGATTTAGAACATCAGCGTTCCAATCAGATAGTCTTTCCACATCTCATAACTACATTAATTTCAAAGTACTATTTACTTTTAATGGACTTTGGGTCATTTCTGATGACCCATGAACTGTGGTGGTTTTTTTTTTTTTTTTAATAGGTGACTTCAGTAACAAAAAAGTTTTTCATTCTGCTGCATTAATACGATCAGGAGATTCTGCTGACTACTGTATGCATGCTTTTAAAGAGATGTGACTCATACCACAAGAGATTTGCAACTGAATACAAAAGTAAGGAAAAGGATATGACCAAGCTAGGCAAGATTCTCAATATGTGTTGTATTTTAGGATTAAAAACTCAGGGACAATTTTCCAGCCTAACAGAAAGCCACTCTTAACATTATTTGCTTTTAGAAATCAACTTTCTTTTAAATTGAAATTTCCAAATAATCTTATTTTTGTTGCAGATGAAAAGTCATTTATGGCAAACCTGGGTATATGTCAGTGGGAAAAATGCATTAAAACTTCTACTGTTATAATCACATGACTGTGGTCAAAGCACAGTTTATTGCTTATCATAAATCTAGCTCTTTTGATTCTTCCTTATCCCCCCCCCCCCCCCCACCTCCAAGGGGGGGGCAGCAAGTTAAGTGGTATGATAAGAGCAGACTTTCAGTTTTAAAGTAAAACACTGAACTGCAAATAAAAAAATATAGGTTGACATAGTTATTTCAGAAGACAGTGAGTTCATAGCAGAAAATGGAATTGGTTATCAGACTGGCTTGAGAATTTCAAGAGAAAGTACAAAAGGAAATGTGGTTAGAATACATGCAGGAAAATCCATGTAGATCAGTGTGAATTAAAGATTTGAGCAGAAAGCCATCCAAGTGAATAATTGACTGGATAGTGATTTTCTATCTGCTAAAGATTTTATGTAACTAAAAGTATCAAAGTCTGAGTTTGTTTATGCGCAATGGGTACACTTGCATTACCTCTGACATAAACTACATAAGAGAAATTAAAGGCCCTTTTGTTGTGTTTACACTGTATCGTGATCACTGAGAACTGGTTAGGTGAAATCCTTGGGATTGTCTGCCTCACTTTTGGTAGGCAGATAGGAAAAAGCAAATTAGATGTACACCAAAGGCTATAATGTTGAGTATGTTGTAAAGGTTGTCCAGATAAGCCACAATTTCTGTTTAATGTTTGGTTCTAAAATTATAATCTTTTGCTAAATTTGCAAAATTTGTAGATAAAGCTGCCTGCTAAAGGTCAGTTTCTTGTGGTAGCTAACTGTGCTTCCTGGGACAGTCTGACACTCAAGCCCACTGTGTTGTATTCCATCACCTGCATCCATTTCCTTCCATCCACTAGTGTGAGAGAGTGTAGTGCTAGAGCAATTAGAAGAAAGGTTTAGTTTCTGTCAGTCTGTGTGGGTCTCTGGAAGATCTCCCACCTGCATGGAAAAAAGGAGGCAGCTATTTGAAGTGTCTATGGCTAGCACTCCTATTTTTAATATCTTCAGATGCTAGTCCAGGGGGTGGCTTAAGTAGAAGCATGTGTCTTTCCTTTGGACTGTGTACCTTTTTCCATCTTCCAAGACTGATTTTTGTAAATACATAATTGTAGATATGTTTGAAAGCAACCACTTTAAAGTGCTTTGCAGAGGAGAGGGATAACAGTTTGCTGCTTCTTCTTGAACATTACAAGGATTTGAACTGTGTTGGGCAAGAGAATTAGATTCAGAGTTGACATCAGGTAAGAGTGCTAGAGAAGATGAATGACCTCAACAAAGTGAACTCTTTAGAAGTGATGACTTCTGTCAAATTCAGGCATAGTAAAAGAGCCTCTTTTCCTGTTATTTCACCTATACTGCCCAAAGGGATGCAGCTTACTTATAATTGCTATGAAGGAACTCCTGGCTCTTGAGTAATGAGGAATTAAATCTAATTTGGTAAACTCTGAATTTACTTCTTTGTAGTTGTGGCTGCTGGAGAGACCTAACGTGCTTCTGCCAAGAAGTAAAATTTGCTTTTAAGATCTCTGAAAATACCTTATTTCAAATGAGAACCAAGACTAAACGTATAAGGCAGCCTATGTAAGGTGAGACTGACTCAACAATAAAAAAGTATCATTCAGTCCACCAAGAGTCTTTACCTGCTGCAGAGTGAACAATAAACTGTTTTGTAAGGTAAGGGGTCATTGCCAGTTTAAGTGCGTGTAACTTCTTGATTTAATGAAGTTGCATCATCTTATAGCAGTGGTGAAATGTGTCCCAGACTTATTTAAAATAGGATTACTCTTGTGTCTTTCAGCCTTCCTACAACAGGTATTGGCTACTTTGTATAGAGTATTGCTTTGTTTTGTGGTTCCTGCAAAATTCTGTCCTAATCGGGGTGGGGGGAGAGTAAGAAAATAAGGAGGGAAAAACCCCCAACGTAGCTATTAGAGCAGTCCTCCTGAACTTTAAAAGTCAATACTTATTTGTAGCACTTCCTCCTTTAATGCCAAGAATTAGTCTCTTTTATATTTGCTCTTGCTCAGTGGAGGAAAAACATGTGCAAAATGATGCAAGCTTATATGTTCTCTGCTTTAAAAGGAATAATTACATCTTTTGATAGAAGAGGCATTCAGTTCACTGAGGAGACACAATTCAGCTCATCCATCCTCTGCCAAAACACTGTTAGACATGTAGCCTTAAAGAAAAATGGACTCCACAGGAAAAGGTTTTTAGAGAAAGGATATCCTTTGTTTCTATTAGTATACATGTCTGAAATGGGGGGAGGGAGTTTTCCTAATATTGTTCATTATTAACTACTAGTTATTTTCCACTGGCGATTAAAATCATGTTTGTTAGGCTTCAGGAGGAAAGTGACTTGTGTATACACACAAATGAGTTTTCAGCACAATATCTAAAGTATTCATGGAGAAATGCCTGGATAACATTCTTGAATTATGGTATATGTGTGTCTCTATTTTTATGAGTTGTCCCAGCATCATTGCACTGAAGAGCTCCGTCGAGTAATTAGAACGGACTGTAACTGAAGAAACAGAGTAGCCTCTCTCTTGCAGAGGATAAAAAGATAAGCCATGAAAAAACCCTCTAAGAGTTTAAGTTTAGGGTAGCTTTGAAATCTTCAAGACTGAAGGATGAAGACTAACAAGGGGGCTTAGTTTGCAGATTTAGGGAGTGGAAATTCCAATTTGGGGTCATCTTTTATGTTCTCTTTTCAACCTGAACGTCTTCATTTTGATCTTTCCTGCAACTGAAACAAACAACTCTCTTCCTCCCCTTCCTCCCCCTAAATCTCCATTTCCTTTAAAAGTACTCATTCTAGTTCTTTATCAGACTGAGCAGTTAACACTTTATTTTAAAACACTTTGTTGTACTTAAACACTTGGTATTAAAGCCGATGTCTGGATGAGAAGCAATGTCAGGTGTACTGGCATGCTCCTCCATTAACAAAGAAATAGGCAGGGAAGTGGTGTTAAAATGATAGACTGTTAAAATATAGAAGGGAGTAGTTCTTCCCTGGAAAGCAATAGAACACACAATAATGAGGAATAAGTTATTGACTTCATGAAGTGTTCTGAAGAAAAGCTGACTCTTCTGCTGTTCTGTGAAATAATAGTTTATCTGTGCTGACTTTTATAGTTTTCCAGTGTTTAACTGAAGTCATGGGCAGATAGACAGTTGTACTCTTTCAGAAATAGTCACAGTCTCTGCAGAAAATAGTGTGACTTGACTAGATTTAAGGAGTGTCTTTCCCTCGATTTGGGGTAAGAAAGATTTTTTTTTTTTCCCATCTAATAAACAAAAATGTATTGTGTGAAGTGTGACATGTACCTGTTTCTTCTTAAATGGTGAAAGGAAGTTATGTGGTTGTCATAAACCCCCTAATACCGGTAGAGACAAAGTTGAAATGGATGTTTGGAAGTCTGTCTAATGTTTTGGAGCAATCGGTAAATTAGAACCTCATAGTAACACTGCTTCACTTTCTGACTAAATATAGGAGCCTGTGAAAGCTGCAGCACACCAGTGCAGCTCATACAATGAAGCCATTGTCACTGATGTGTTCTGAGAGCACTGCACACACAACCTGGGGCGATGTAGGTACTATCTCCAAAGCTTGGAGCACTTGAATAGCAGATACTTGGGGAATGGTATTTCTGCTTAATATTCTGTGTGTGTATTAGGTGTGGTGCAACTGACTGAACTTTAGGCAATGATATATATGTATATTAAAAAAGCAATACTAAATAAGCTAAATTCAACCTTGATGCCCAAGCTTTTTGAGAATTTGAACTTTGTATTTTATGCCTAATCTAATCTGCCTATGCTCAGTATTAGACTCGAATACAGATGTTCTCAGTCCAACCAAATAACATCCATAATGTAATTCTTATTTGTGGGCTCAACAGGAAAAAAGTGATATTAAATAGTTCATTTTATTCATGTCCATTAAATAGATTCTATTTCATTAGTGATGCCAAAAAGCTGCGACTTGTTCTGAGGTATAAATTTACCAAGAGAAAATAATGTTTCATGTGAAATGAATCTTGACATCTGTGACAGTTTGGGTGGTACCTGCCTCAAACTAGCACAATATCCTGAAATGTCTTGAAATGCGAGGAAAACTGAAGGCTTTTGTGTGTGTGTGTTTGATTGTGGATTTTTTGCGTTGTTGATTTTGTTTTGGTTTGGTATGTGTTTGTTTGTTTTCCCTTTGGTGGTGGTGTGTTTTGTTTTTTTTTTTTTTTTTGGTTGATTGCATTTTGCATGTGGGGTTTATTTTGTTTGCTTGGGGTTTTGTTTTGTTTGTTTGTTTTCAGGTGAATTTGAGAGTTGCACGAAAGTTTCTCAAGTCGAATAGCAAAACAAATAAGGTAGCTAATATGCATCAGGTGGCTCTGGTGGATTTCTGATTGAGGGTTTCTTGTTCTTTTGTGGAACTGGATTATGTGGACTTTGCAACCTTGTGGAACCTTAGCAGGATAATGAAAGAACCTGGTCATAAATAGTGATAGCTTTGCTACTACTGGCCTTCAGTTGAAGGATCTGCTTACAGTTTGTGGAGGTAGTTATACATCAGTACAGATAGCTAACTATATATGCTTAGTTGTAACTCTTGTAGTTTTTTCACTTCTGTTTTTAAGAAACAGTTGCAGAAACTGGGTTAACTTCTGTAATTGTTTCAGCTCGCTTTTTACAGTCGAACAATGGACCTGCCAGCAGAGAATTAGCAAGGTGTAGTTGTTTTTCCCTATTCTGGCTATGCAACTTTTACCCCTAGTGCTCTGTAGTGTTTAAAGTGGGAAACTCAATAGTTAGACTTTGCTATTCTCTGAAAGGCGTGTCCAGAGTTTTTATTACATATTCATGGCAATGTTGAAATGCAGGAAGTAGAAATGCAATAAAATTACTACTGATAGGTCACTTCCCAAAGAAATCTTTGAGACTGTAATATGAAGTTTTTGGTTGTGCAATTTAATAAAAATAAACTTAACTACAGGCACTTTTTTTTTTTTCTGTTTTAATAATCCATTTATATGCAGCAGCTTTTTGGTGTGGTTCTTAGGCTCTGTGGCAAGTGAAATGAAAACAAGATGTTCTCATCTGTCCAGTTCAATCTTTATTTATATATGTTTTGTGTTGCTTATAATTTTAATGGGTATCACTGCAGACCTGCTGAAATATTTGACTAAAGGCCATATAGGCAAATATGACTCAGTTGTAAACTAAATTTTGCCAAATGCTCAGACTTAGACTGTTGGAAGAATAAAGTCTAGATGGTCCCCTACAGTTGAGAGTTTGCACTTCTGGACTGTACTGTTCCAGGAAGTGTCCAGGTGTGCTGAGGAAGACTCTTCTGAGCTGCTCATTGAACTAAAGGGAGTTGCAGCACCCACTGAACATATCAGTCTTGGACTCTGGTGTGAGATGCATATTGCCACTTATAAATGGGTAGGGGAATCAGTGGTCAAGATTTTATGACTCGCTTTATTATGAGAAGGGATAGTAATTCTTTATTTTCAACCTAGAGTTAATTTGTAGCAATCTCAGTACTTTTCAGCTATTTCAGGGAAGGATTTCCTGTTTTGTTCTCTTCCTTTACTTAGTATCTCTGACTGATACTGGTGTCATGTCTGTTCTTTTGTCTTCTGAAATTGAAAGATAACAGAAGATGCCCCTGACACTGTACATTTTAGTAGAGTTTATATGCAGACCAGCAGCCCTAAGTAGTTGGTGCTCATCAAAACTGCAGATTGCCCTCTTTCCTAAGGAAGAAATAGTACTGAATAAGGCAAATCTTGGCAGTTTTGCTGCTGCCTACAGAGTTTGAATAATGAGAAAGTAATTAACCAATATTTTTGGTCCCCAAATCCAAGGCATAATATTATCTTCACTAGGAGGAAAGATTTTGTTAATAATGGATAAAATCCCAGTGTAGATATTTGGTTTGTAGTTTTAGCATGTGTTAGCTTGTCTAAACAGTGAGAGTGTAAAATCATGCATACTTGTAAAGTCATCTATCTAATCAAAGTGAAGTGTGTAATCACTTAGAAAAATAAGGTAGAAAAATGAGACCAGAGCTTTCTATTCCCCTTTCTGACTCCAGTAGCATTATCCTTTTTTATTCTCAGTTTAAATATAATTCCCTCCAGTTGCGTCTTCAGAAATGCTACCTGCAGTTTTTGTCAGTCTGTAGGTACTATCTCCTGTGTGTGACAGCATATCCAAGAACAATAGTTAGCAGAGCTGCAAATAGACATTTCAGATTCTGAAAACAGGAATATCTTGCTCTGCTTTGCAGTGCTGCTCTGCTTTGCAGAGCTGTGGCTAGTTCTTCAAAAGTGTTCATAGCCTCCTATTAGAGACAGTGAAAGCATTCAGTAGCTACTCCTGGCCAGTGGAGGTGTGTAAAGTACTTTGAAGATCCATGGAAGAAGTCTCCAAAGGGCTTGCTCAAGCTTATTGATTCCCAATAAAAGCTGAACCCAAGTTCCTGTTAATCTCCTCTCTGATCCATGCATTTAAGTTTAATACTCTGTATTTATATGTGCAATTTTGAGGATAGATTTAGGGGTTTTTTTTTGACAGCTGAGGTTGAACCAGAATGATTTTCAAAGAGCTTACCAGAGAAAATATTATTGATTGAGGTGGATTTTTCACACATCAGCGACTGGCTTAGAGCCTTACCTACATTTGATCTATGCCTGTCTCTTAAATTGTAATAAATCTTGAAGCACGTGGTTCTTATCAAGTGTTTGTATTATCCTAGGTTAGGTGTGAGTTGAACCATTTGTGGTGGTCTGTTCTCTTACAAGGATGTCTTGTACTCTCTTCTTATCCCAGAATGCTGTGGAGGGTAGAGGACTGAGCACGGATTTCTGTGGGTTTTCATCTGTTTTCTCTACAGTATCTTAATTCTTGTTGTGTACATGTAGTGCCACAAAGTAGGGGGTGTAATAAAGCATACTCAGCTTCTGCATTTGTAGATGCTAGCAAGGAAATAGTTGACCATGAATCTCAGCAATTTATTATGTGGGACTTTAGCCACTGGCATTTGGCTCTGATTTCACACCCCAAAAATGCCTCAGGATGATCACTACATCTCTGAATAAAAAGTGTTTACCTCTGGTTGTGAAAGGAAATTTGTTAAACTCTTAAGTGTGTTCAATTTTTAAGACTTGCCTCAATATTCATTATAGGTGTTCAGGAGTCTTTCAAAGCTGATGCTCATTTTTGGTTTGCAGAGAAATTATTTTCAGGCAGGTAGTCACCATACATGCTTGTCAGCTTTGCTGCGGCATGTTACCCTGTTGTGTAAAAAATACCTTTTAAAACTACAGTAGAAATAGAACAAGTTGAAACATGAAGTCAAACCTGCTAACCAGCACTCTTTGATATGTTTTTCCTTGTGTTTTACAAATGGGAAAGCTTTTTGTATACTTCATCTTCAAACTTTATTACAGCTTCTTCACCTGCCAATAGGGGGTGAGTGAAAGCCATAAATGGGGAAAGCAGAAAGGCAAAAAGCGAAGTCTGTAACAGAAGTAATTCAGAAGTGTTGCACTCTATACTGAACCTGCCTATTGCAAAATATTTTTGAGTCATTATGCAGAGAGGAAGTGTTAATCAAAACTGAAATGAGGAGAAAGGCTGTAGTTAGAAAAGAGACTTTGGCTACAGAAAATCTGGGTTCTGGGTTCTGTTGCTATCAGCTTCTCAGCCCTTGGTTTGTTCCCTCTTACACTTTCTATCCTATCCTCCTAGATCCCTCTATTTTTGTTTAACTTGGACTATGTGTGTTTGGCCCAGGCTTGAAAAACTTGGGTTTAAAAAAATCTAGAAGCTTCTTGGTATTAGATCTGATCATTGTCTAGACCTGGATTAGAGGGCTGGACAATGAAGACACTAAGCTCTAGAGATACAGAAAAGAATGGAAGACAAGTGACTGACAACAGTAATTTTATTCTGGTGGAGTTAGGGAAGTTTGGTTTGTTTGCTTTGTTTTTAACCCATTTTCACTAGGCTCTGGGATCTTATTGTCTGCATGATGGTGGAAAAAAGCACCACTGATTTTACTGACTGTGCAGAGTGGGTAAAATGTTTGAGGTGTTGGATCTATGACTCTTAGCAATGCATTGTCATATTTCCTTTCCCAAGTTGTTATTTTTTCCAGGTCTTGACTGTTCTGTGGTAGGTAAAGGTATCTGATATAGTTGAAGGCATTGTATCGAAACTTGTCTATAGTTGTTTTTTCAGTTGGTTAAAGGTCCTGTCCCATTAATCTCCCATGGCTCTTAGACATACTGGTTCCACCATCAGGTGACCTTAGTGGAGCATTACCTGGGACACTGAACTATGTAAGCAGCTCAAAGTTCTGATGGCTCATTTCTGCTGAAACAGTTTAAGATTTAATGGCTTGAGAATGCCATTTTCTGTCTGGCCAGCACTGCTAATTAGAAAGGACTAGAGAAGGTAAACTCAGATGTCTAAATGATCTGATCTTTACCTGCTCCAACTGCTTGTAATGAAAATCTCACTAGGCTGAACTATTACCCTTTCTTTGGCTAAAATGAAGCAAAGTTTTTCCTTTTTCCAAACTAAAGCAAGGTAGAGGTAGAAACTGAGATCAGTTTTAAAACCCTACTTAGCCCATACTGTCTTCTGCTTGTAAGAGCTGTAGAGCCTATTGTTTTTCGAGGCATATTAGTTCATGTAGGGTGGATCAATGACCAAATGTCTTTTATGGAATGATTTGCAAAACTTTGAAATTAAGTCAAATTTTGAATATGTTCTTTTCGTTGGTATTCAAGTATTTGAAAACATACATCATCTCAGAATGATCTCAATGTATATGGTCTTGTATATATTTGGTAGACTTTTCCCTTTGTCCAGAAATTTGTTCAATCAGAGTCTTGAACTCCATGATCCTGTAATTTGCCAGCCCAGAAGGTTGTGTTCACTAGTTGCTTCTAGTGGATAACTCTGATCGTACACTGGAGTTGTGTTCACCTGCATTATAACCCTTTTTAATCTTGTGGAATCTTCACTTTTCCCTTTCGAGTATAATGACTAAAGCCCATTTTTTGTTGCACACATTTTGGAATTAGAAGCATTTCCTTTTTAAATGTAACAGTGGGTTACTTGGATGATTTAAATGCTAACAATTGTTCTAGAAGTAGCATTGTTAGGTTATCTCAGAGTTTGAGATGATTTAATTTTACCAAGGGCAAAAATCATCACAGCTTGTAAGTTTGTGGACGATCATAAAGGCTTTGAGTGGTGATATTGTTGAATATCTCTTAATACAAAGGTTTGTACCAGTGCTTACTGTGTACCAGAACTATGAGTTAATTCAAAGCTGTCTGTAGTCTTGAAGAAAAAACTCATTTGATTACTAACAAGTAAAGTTGTGTCTCTAAACACTGTTTTTAGCTGTTTGAGGAAAAGTTACTTCGGCATCTTGCATTAGTTATGAATTCAGTGCTACAGGTATTGAAATATGGTTTCAGCAGCTTTAACTTGATAGGAGTAGATTTAGAATAGGTAGTAGACAAAGTATTACTATTGTATAGCAGTCTTTGTATAGACACCCAGCTAATAGAACACCACATTGTTCCAGCCCACACTATTTCGTTTAAGTAGAAAAGTGACGAGAGTGGCTTCTAGCCATCCCTCATTGACTGTTTGTTAAAAGTATGCCTTCTGTGTTCCAAAGCATTTGATAGTTCGCTAGCCTCAGTGTTTTCATTGTTTAGGAGATAATACTTTCCTTTTGAAAGTCTGACTGTTTTCTCTCTCCCCCAGGTGCTGGAGCTCTTTGTGGCACTGAACTTGTCCTTGAGTGTATTTTGCCCAATGCAACTCTTTGAAATGTTTGTACAAAACTACTAAGTGCAACTGTTTCTACAGACTGGAAAATCAGAAGAAATAGTTGAAAAAAACCTTCATTCTGTCACTAAGAGAACCGATGGATTCACTTGAAGTGATGTGTGAACACAGATGAGAAGAAAAATAAGAATTTTTGCTTGTGGAAAAAATATTTTTCCTGGCAGAGGTTTTTTAGCGTAGCAGACTTGTAAGCACATGTTGGAGAACTTTACAAGTGTCCTTATTGTAATCGGTAAGCATCCCCAAAGAACTGAATCCTTACATTAAAACACATAATAGGGAACAGAACATAGGAAACATGCCAACTCAGCCCCTCTTGGCATACATGGACGGACCGGATGGAATAGCCAGTACCGTTGGTGCGCAGATGGAGAATAGTGATGCCTCAATGACAATAAAAGGAACAAGCACAATTTCTTACAAAAGCTTGCAAGAGAAGTTTCTCATGCAAGCTGAGGGATGCATGCCTTTGGACTGCATGTTTTGTGATGAGACTTTTAAACATCCTGAAGAGCTTGGTAAGCATGTTTTAACTCAGCATAGACCCACTCTTTGTGAGCCAGCCGTCCTGCGTGTTGAAGCAGAGTATCTAAGTCACCTAGATAAACGCCAAGTAAGAACAACTTTACCTTCATCAAACAATGAAAAGGACAGTGAAGACCTTAGCTGTAAAGTTTGTGGACAGACATTTGATGAGGCTTTTGATGTTGAGGCACACATGAAAAAGCATAAAGATTCTTTTACATATTGGTGTAATGTGTGTGGAAGAAGATTTAAAGAGCCGTGGTTCCTCAAAAATCACATGAGAACACACACTGGAAAGCCTGGTTCCAGAAACAAGCATCAACAAGGTTCTGAAAGCCCCATAACAATAAATGAAGTGGTGCAGGAGCACGTAACTGAAAATGTAACGTCACCTTACAAAATTTGTATGGTTTGTGGTTTCCTATTTCTCAATAAAGAGACTCTAATTGAGCACAGCAAAGTGCACACCAAAGAATCAGTACCCAGTGGTGAAAGCCCCCAAGTGTCTGGTGAACCTAATGCAGAAGACACGTCTCCAAGAGAGGAATTTTTGCGATTCTTGAACTTAAAACCAAACTTGGGTTCAGAAAATGACAAATCACAAAAACCTGTGAAATGGATAGCTGAACTAGATCCTTTCAACACATATCAAGCCTGGCAGCTGGCTACCAAAGGTAAAGTTGCAGTTGGCCACGGCCAGACTAAAGAACCGGGTCAAGAAGGAAGTACAGACAATGATGATTCATCTTCTGATAAAGAAGAACTTGGTGAAATTTGGAATGCAAATAAAGGTAGCCAGTCTGAGACTACAGGGAAGTCAAAAGTAAATAAAAATAACAGTTATACAGGGAATGGTAACTTATCCCAAGACAAACTGAAACATCCCAGCAGTGAAGTGCCTTCTATGGAGACGGATTCTAAATTGTCCCAGAACAAAGAGAAACCCACACACTGTTCAGAGTGTGGTAAAGCCTTCAGAACATACCACCAGCTAGTCCTTCATTCCAGAGTACATAAGAGGGACAGACGGACTGATGGAGAGACTTCATCTGCTTCGAGGACGTACTGTGCCGATGTAGTAAGTTTGGATGAAAATGGATCAGCAGAGCGAATAGAAGGAGGCTCTGAAGATGGATCTGAAGATGGACTTCCAGAAACCCTTCATCTAGGTGAGTAGCATTTTGAGCACGTAAGTTTGAAATGCTGTTGCTATATTGTTCAGGAACGCTTCTGAGCCAAAGAAGGTCTTGTCTTAGTTATTTTTTTCAAAACTTAGACAGTGATGTGAAGGGGAAGAGAGGAAAATCAGACTGGAAAAAGGGTTCTGACACCATCATGTTTGAGACCTTTGTGTTGGACTGTCTTCCAGTTCTGATTTGGGTTATTGGAATCACTAGCATGCTTTTAATATTCAGCCTAGGAAGAGTCTCACTTTTCACCCTTGCATCTTGGAATAAAAGGCAAAAAAATGTTCAGTGTTTGATGACAACAGGTTCATTGTTAAGAACCTGAGAAGAACAATCCCAAACTTTTACTGTCAACCTACAGGTTCCACTTATCTTGAATGATGCATACCTGGAAAGCCTAAATGTCAAACTAAGCAATTAAAATTGGTCACATAAGGATGTGTGTGCAGGCTATTGATATGTAGGCATCGTATATGAAAGAGAGGCACATATTTAACCCCTTGAAGTGTTGCTAACAGTTCTCCTTGACAGAGTAGATGGGCTCAATCTGTTATGTTACTCAGTGTCTTAGAAAAACAAGTGATACTGAATGATTCCTTCATTGAAAAAGATTGCATGTCTGAGGACAAAAAGTCTTCTAGCTAATCTGGCACTCATGTGACATGCATTGAGTCTGCATTTAAAGAACCAGACACTTGCATAATCTCAAGAAAAGACGCAACGTACAGAATGTCCTGGCACACACAACTGACTTTTCCATTTCTGGTAATGTGCAGCTCTTTATTTTGCCTCCAGTAACAAAGGAATGGAATTATTACCTAATGTTAAGTTGCATGTTTTGTTTCTCAGTGTCTTATCCTAAACTAGAAAAGCTTTCTTTTTAATGTGCTGAGTCATGCTTATTGAGACATTATCTATTTGTTTAAAGCAGCTATGGCTTGTCTTAACCATAGTTATTAATTAGCATTTCCAGTATAGAAGCTTTTCAACACAGAAACTTCAGAGAACTGTTTTTAACTATGTATTATGTGTCTAATGGCTAAGTCAGGCTAGACGTTTCCTTGCTTTTCGTCTTATTGTAGTGTCCTACTGAGCCTTGATCTGCAAATTTTACTGAAGTTGTCTCGATGTTTCTTTTTAATTTTAAAAAAAAAAAAATTTTTCAATTCAACCTGCCACAGAAGGCAGTTTGATTCGAAATGGTGTGTTTTTGTAAACTTTCTCCCCTTTCTTGTTCAGCATTATGCTGTACTTGCTGCCCTCCAGTGGTAACTGCCTGCTTCTTACACTGGAGCAGAACTAGTTTTTAACTTGTGCATTGGTTCCTTGAATACATCTCACAGAACAGCAACCTCTGTAACTTTCCTCATCTCATATTTGTTAAAATTTAATCCTTAATTCTTAGAGCAAAAGAAGATTACTCGTTAATGTTCAGGATGTTGATATACAAGTATATCACTCCACTGATCATCACTGAAATAGTAATAATAAAGTCCACCTTTCTCCTTGCCTTCCTTCTTTATACCTCTCCATGTTTGTCCATGGTGCACAGAGCAGGCTTACAGTCTGAATCATCACACTTAGTAGTTCAAGCACTCCCTTTTAATAAAAGAACACAGTTTATAAACTGTGTGACCTTTTGAGATAGGCTGTTCTCCAGCAAGTTTCTGTAGGCCAATAGATAGTTTTGTTGATTTTTTTTTTTCTTTTTCCCCACCCCTCTTCTTCTCTGACCCCTAGTTTTGCATCTTGTTTGTTCTCTGAGGCTTCTTTGTTACAGTCTCTAACCACAATGTGACCTGACACAGATGGAAACCTTTTAGCTTTTTGGCTTTTTGATAGCTGTGTGTGTAGCAATACAGAGCAAAAGATGCTTGTAGACTGCAGGACTTGACAACACTTCATCATTCTATGCTTAAAAGACAGTTTTAAATGAGACTTCAAATTTGCATTTTCTTTTCATAATACAGCTATGTTTTCTCCTAAAGATAAAAATGAAGATTGTTTGGAAAGAGCAAAAGTTAAAAACCTTGGTGCCTCCAGAGAATGTAGCTATTGTGGGAAGTATTTTCGCTCCAATTATTACCTCAATATTCATCTCAGAACTCATACAGGTAAATGGTCATCACCTTTGTGGGAGGGGAAGTCTGCTGAATCCTGGTGCATGAAATTTTTGATTTTACTTGAGAAATACAGAAGTTGCCTTGAAATGAGTCAAATTCAGACCAAAGGTTTTCTCTAATGTTAAAAAAAATCCAATTGAAATTTCTTAGAATGATTCAAATACTTACATCACTGTAATTTTTTTTCAAGTACATTAAGTACTTGTTAAGATCTCAGTATATGTTAAAATTGCTTTCTGCTTTTAGCAGTCTAGCAGAAAGTTTGATTTTTTTTTTTGGTGTGGCTTTGCTTTTTTTTTTTTGTTAAAGCAAACAAATAAACAGCCAAAAAGTCTCAAACAAACAACAATAAAACTTAACAAACTAGTACATTTCCCATGTACCAAGTTTATCTGCCAGTTGCTGCTACCTGGGTTAAAAACTGTGTCTAGTTTTCTGTTCAACTTCTTGTTTTCCATAGCCAGGCAAACTCTTCCTACTTCTTTTAGTGTGTGTCCCTGTTTCTTTTGAAACAGTTCTATTTATAGATGCACTGTAACATTGGTGTTGTCAAGTAACATACTTGTGCTATGATCAAGGGCTGCAAATTATTGGAGGTGACCCACAGTTATGTTTCTTGCTTATCTCTACCAAACATATTGTCAGCTACCATCTTTATACACAGACAATGTGTGGAAAATATCTTCATTGTAGCCAGAAGATGTCACTGTAGTTAGTAAAAGCAGTAAGATGTAGTTGTTTAACTGGTTTAGATGAGCTTAAAAGTTATGAGTATGTGGAAGGGGAAGGAAAAACATTTTGCTGTCTACATTATTCCTTCATCTTTGATTGTATTCAAGAGTTGAAATGAAATTGTACCAAAATTAACTTACTGATAAAACTGTGTTTCAGGTGAAAAACCATACAAATGTGAATTTTGTGAGTACGCAGCTGCACAGAAAACTTCACTGAGGTATCATTTAGAGAGGCATCACAAGGACAAGCAAGCTGATAATGCAGCAGAAGCAAAAAGTGACAACAAAGTTTCATTACAGAGTCAGGAGACAGAGGTTTTGCTGACTGCCGATGGTGCTCAAGAAACCAAAAATTCAAAGAGGCTTTTTGATTGTGCCAAAGATGTCGGAGGCTGCACACCTGCCAAGCAGCGAAAGGAAGTTCTGTCTTTGACCAATGCAATGGGCAGCACAGTCCTTTTAAAAATTAAAAATAATCCTAAGGAATTGAACAAAGGTTCTGTTTGTAACAATTCAAATCAAGTACAGGAGACTGTGCCTGCTCCTTACCTGGAAAAGCTAAAGGCTGAGAAAGAAACCAAGGAAGCTCAGTCAAGTGTTCCTCATATAAGAGAGAGAGAGGCTTCTATGACATCAGAGACAGATGATGTCCAGTATATTTGTGCTTTAAAGGATGGAAAATATGTGAATGATCTACAAGAGCTGACTGAAAACTACAAACACAAACCTATGGCGGAGTCCCAGGAAAAGCCCTTGAACTTATCCATTGGGACCTCACAAGAATGTGCAGTGATTGCAACTAAAGGCCTGCTAGCACCCATCACCTGCCCATTTTGTGCTTACCGAACATTCTACCCAGAAGTTCTAATGATGCACCAGAGGCTGATGCACAAATACAACCCTGACACCATTAACAAAAATGGCTGCAGAAACAAGGCTTTAGCTAAGGCCAGACGCACTGGATGCCCTCCAGCTCTGCTTGGTAAAGATGTGCTTCCTCTGTCTTTTAATTCTAAGAAAAGTAAGACTTCCCCATCGACACAGCAAAAACCGTTGCAAACAGGGAAAGCTAAACAATGTCACCCTCCGCAGAACAAAGTCTCTCTCTTTTCAGTGACTGACTCGAGCAATACAGCCCCAAACAACCTCAAGTTTCATAAACAGCAAAGTAATATCGGAGCTCAGTCAAATAATTTTAGACAACATCAGCAAGAAATACACTCCACTTCCAGTGTCTCTCCAGTACTGGACAGAGTAAAAAGATCTGAATCCAAAGCAAAAGCTCCAAGTGTCTCAGTGTCTCAAACTGGCCTAGTAAGCAGCAGTATGAATGGGGCTCTCGACTCTCACATGAGTGAATCTGCCTGGTCCTGTCATCGAGGAAGAGACTATTTTTGTGGTAAATCTGTGAGCAATGTAAATCTTGACTATGGTGACCCGCCTTCCAAACGAATGAAACCTAATCTATTACCTATTGAGCATATTGACTCTCCAATGGCTAATTACAGAAGATACGAAACGAGCAGATTTCGTGTTGCAAACAGATATGCAAATCTGCTACCTCAGGAATGTGCTCGCACCAAACCTGCATCCTCTGTTTTGCCAACCAAACAAGGGCTTCTGAATTCAGATGATGCTGATTCTCCTAATGCATTGACTGTTCTCAAAACTTACGAGCCATACAGCTCTGGATCACTTTACAATTCTTCTGGATCTAGCAATGGCCAAGTAACCAGCTCTACAGTAGAAGGTACTGTATCCCCTTCTCGGTTAAATGTCTTGCACCATTACAAATGAGGGTGAATGAAACATTAAGTGTGTAGCCAGTTTGAAACAGAAAGCAAAGCTGTGCTTAGCATTTTGTCAAGTCAATGCTTGGATTTTGAACAAGCTGGCTTGGGGAATTAGATGTGGAAGATCTGAGTTTTAAAAAGGGATGTAAAGTTCCTCACGTTCTCTCCTACCCGCATGCCATGGCTCTCTGATAACAAACATCTATTGTTTGTTCATCAGAGCACTCCAGACATGCTAACTAATCCAGGATATATGGAACAAGCCTTTCTGCTTAATATACAAGATGTCTTGGACCATCTGGAATATGAATAAGACCCCTTATAATAAAAAAAAGCTGTCATAGACAATTGTTCCCTTCAGTTGCAGAAAAGGATATATTGTAAATCATAAAACTATGATTTAAATCTTATACCTCTGTTCTTCAATGGGTTTTTTATAATGTTCAGATTTTAGAGGGAACAGAACACTTCAAGACAACCTATTTCTGCTATTCTAATTATGGTGTCTCGTTGCACTAAGAAGTAGTAATGCTTTGCAGAAAACTTGTAGTGTAGCAGAGATCAGTGTTTTGTGATGTGTCTGGAAAATTTTGTTACTTTTATGAAATGCATGGTTTTGTGTTTTGTTTGTAGTCAATATTTTCACAACTCTTACCTAGAGGCCAAGATTAAAAAGTGCTAGGTGATATTTAGGCAGTTGTCTATTTGTAGAAGATGGTGTTTATGATTTTCAGCTGAGGTCAGGATAGACTCAGAAATTAATATAGGACTTTAAATTTTGAAATTAAGACCCTATTAAAAAAATTAATAGTGTGTATGTGCCACATAATCTTGAAGTTTCTGCTAAGTTGTTAAAATGAATAATACCCTTCTCTGCAAGCAGTAAGATTACTCTTCTGAAGTAGTCTGTGTTGGTAGCAGACAGGAGTGTGATATCATGGCTCAGAGTGAAACATAAAATAACAGTTCTGTTTAGCTGTGTGCTGAAAACTGCATTTGCTGACACTGTTCTGGTGCTTGTTCACTTGTTTTAAAGTTGTAGGCTTCATAAATATTCAGACTTGGTACTAGTAGGTTATGGAAGAATGAAGGAAAGTTACAGTTCTGTTTCCAGTCTGAGTAGGGAGTTGATAAAGGAAAAGCCAGCATCACAGCTGACTCACTAAAATGGCTGTGAAACGGAGTTAATTCCGAGTTGTGTGAAGAGTACTGTCTGTGTACCATGAATTGCTTTAAGGAATGCAAAATGGGCACCAAGTTATGCATAGAATGTGGAGGAGCAGGCAGAAGGACAAATATGGGTGTTCTTGATCCCTTGTGATCTGAGAAAATGAAATACAGGTATTTTTGAACACCAAGGTCATTCATGAAGTTGTGCAGTTTACTTTGCAAGATTTAATTCTTTTAATTAATGGTTAATAGCAGCTAAAACCTTAATGTGTGAGCTCAGCATTTGGTGGAGCATTATCTGTTGAGCAGATAGAACATTCAGGATTTCAAGGGAATGCTATTAATTTGATATAACCCCCTATTATTTTTCATACAAACTAGAAGGGCAAAGTTAGAGTTTTGCCTATTCAATCAGCTAGAAGAGTAATATGTACTTCGGGGACTAGATGGTGGACTGTATCTTGCTCTTTTCCAGCATTAGTGTGTATTTGAGATAGTGAAATTGTCTTGCCAGTAGTTTTGGTGAGGTTAACCTGTTGAATAGCAGTTGATGCAAATACTATTTTCGAACAATGGCTTCACTGGAATCCACCTTGTTCTTTTGAAAGCCCCACCTGTGGCAGATCTCTGTGGCAGGTTTTTCTTCCTCTTTGGTATAAAGTAGCATGTAGTGAAGATCCTCCTGCTGTTTCTTGTTATATAGAGCTCTCAAAACTATGGCTGCGACTAATTTGACAGAACTGTTGTAATGAAAGTGAAGAGTTCGTTGCTCATTGCACAGTGCTGTCTCAAGGCAACAAGAGCGACTTTTAATGGGTGTTACCTGGATTGGAAAAGCTTGTGAAACCAGACCCCTCTATGGGTTTTCTTAGCAACTTCAATAAAAGCCCTTCAGGTTTTTAAGGTTAATTTCCTAGTTTTGCAGACATTCTGTCTGGAAGTACCCAACCCAAACCTTGATAGCTGTTTGCCTGTCTGCTACCCCATACCCTCTCAAAGCTCTCAATATTAGAGGTTTAATGTGGGCGGGGACAGCGAAGATGAAAGTTTCAGCACATTCTTTGTTAAAATGCTGAAGTACAACTGTTTGCCTAAGATGTATTTGGTAAGGTATCCATGCAAAGTACTGCAGGTGTAGACCTGCAGGTTTCTGTAGGCTTTCCATTGAACTCTGGCAATATCATAAAACATGATGTCAAAGCTTCTTGTTTTTTTTAAGGGCCAGCATTTCTTGTGGCAACATTATTTAGGTCCTATGAGCATGTTGTGTCGCATGTTAAACGCTGGATCAAGTTGTCATGAGAATATGTTCCACTTGGCAAACTTGATTAAAGCATGATGCCTTCCGTTATTGCTTGTAAGCTCTGCCATTCTGTGTTGCCCTGAAGAGACAGAAACATTCTGAAACCACTCAGTTTGTGTTATTTTCAAATTAGTTGCCTTTGCAATGGCAACGCGCTATCAAGGATAACCTGTTGGCTGATTGATCTGGCAGAGGCTGCAAATTAAAGACAATTGCTCATGACACACTCCAATGGCTTTGTAGATTCTGTTGAAATATTAATTTAGCTTTGCCATTTTAATTTAATTAAAGCTTGCCAGGTTTTTTCAGTGCTGCATTTAAAGCTTTCGTGGAATACGGATGGCAGTTGGGCTTTTTGTATCTGGTGGAAGTAATGATTCTTGACTTTTTTCCCTGGATTTTATGAAGTGTATTTGACTGCTTGCTTAAGCTAATAAGACATAATATGGAATAGGCATTGATTTCAGGTGTATAAATCTGAATTAATGATCTCGGATAAACATGAAATTACCTGTATAGGAGATTTAAAATGGCTTAAAGGTCTGCAAGTAAGCATAGAGTGACACTCACTAAAGAGTCACAATTGCTGTCCAATCTGTGGTGATAATGATGTATATCTATGTATCCTCTCTAACACCAGTATTCAAAAATTCGATTTTCAGACAAGTATAGAAACTGGATACATAGGCATCATGCTGTAGAGTGTACTCTTGCACTTTAACCTGCCCTATGATGAGTTAAAGACATTTATTTATTGGAAATAAAATGAGAGATTAAATAACGGAGAGGTGACTGTCAAGTGTATACAGCTTAGAATGAACTTGTTAGATGAATACTTTTCATTTTCCTTGCATTTGTGTTGATACAGAATTTGATGCAATCTCTTACTACAACTAGAAATACTTATTGTCTGAGCCCTACTTACGAGGTGATTGTAGGTAGTATCTGTGGGATGTTGCTATGTATACCTGCCCACAATTGAATGTCTGACCAATTAGACTGCAAAGGGGTAATTTTTTTTTGTTTGTTTTTATTTTTCAGGAAAGAGATCAGTGTCATACCAACACTTAGCCAGCAGCGTGCTACAAAAGCAAAGCTATGAAAGTTTCATTGGTAATGCACACTTTCGACCAAGTGACAAGAAGACTTAATCATTTACTTCAAGAAATGGTAAACAACCCTTTGAACTAATTGTTGCTTAAATGTTGCATTATGTACTCAAAAGCATCAAAGGTTGCTGCATGGCATTATGAGAGGTTATGAAAGTCTCAACCAGAACAGCTGAAAATGCAAACTCCCCCTCTCATACAAAGTCAGGCAAATAGTGGTGTAGCAGCATTAGCTATCTGGAATAGTCTTAAAGGCCTGCATAGAAAGTACATAGGTGATTCTCCTAAAAGTAATGGAAGGGCTAGTGGTAGATAGTTACATTAATTAGTTACAATTCTAGTGCAAAGTGTTCAATAAAAGAGCTCTCCCCTTAAGCCAGTACTTAGGGGCGTAGGAACAATGTGAAGGAGAACCAGAATCAAGAACTGTTACCACAATTTATGAATCCCGTGAAAGGTTATATTGGTTTGTCCTTCCTCAAAATGTAGACATGACTTATCTTACAACAAAGCGGTGGATTATTTCATAGAGCAGTAAGGTTTTTCTGATAGCTCCTTGACAGTTTATCTTTGTGTACTGCAGAGGTTGTTCCAAATAGTTTTCCCTTTGTTTGACTTGAGGGGTGGGTGTAGCCTCTAAGGGAAATGGGTCAAGTGAAAAGAATTAGCCTGGTGTTCTGAATTCCCGAGCTTCATCTCTTCAGTTCTGTAGCCGTATCTCAGAACTTAACAACTCCATTGTTTGCAACATTCTTAGCTGCTAAGGAGACAAGTACTCTATAAGACTATAAATAAATATATCTGTGTGGTTTTTTTCAAGCCCAGAGCTACAGATAATTTTCCTTATTTGAACGTAAGGAGATGTGTATAGAATGCTGTAGCATTTGGACCAGCACACACCACTTTATAGAGAGATTTTACATGTCTGGAGAGCAGAGCTATCTGACATCTAGCTGACAGCTTTAAGATACTTCACTTTATTTCTTGATATTCTTCTAATCTTACTGCTTTTATTGTCTCCCTCCTAAGCATATTTTTATCTAGTTTTGCTTTTCTAAGTTAACTCTATCTCCTGCCTGTATTTCTACTTGGGGCTTGATTAACCTCAGAAGTAGAGTTGTCAGCAAGCTTTTATTTGGCAAATAGAAGACAGAGACTTTATATGGTAATATCAACTTCAAAGTATGCTTATGCAAGGGTGTGATAGAAAATCCCTTATTGTTTTAAAGATACTCATCACAACAAAAAGTGTGGTGCTTTTTTATAGTCATACAACTGAAAAATTATGATTTTTTTTTCCCTCCTTCTTCCCACCCTCTAGGTCTAAGGACATAAGTGCATGTTCTATGGAGTTATACCTGCAGTTCATCCCTTGAGGAAAATTGAATGGTGAAAGCTACTGAACTAAGCTGTGATTGTACTGTATATAAAAAAAACACTACAGTTTATGATACTGGTTCTGTTAACATTTTGTACCAAATAGCCATAAAAAATAGTCTAAACAATTGGGTTATGAAGGTGTGTGGAGAATGTATATCTTGACATTGACTTTTGAGTATTTTTCATTAGAATTAATTGACCAAATATTAGGTAGGAATTCTATTTTTACATACTTGAGCGCTGCTGAAGAGTTTCTCTTTGGAAGAATATATAATCATTGCACCTCAGGTAACCTGTAAATACTGAACTTGAAATCCTATTGGCTTAATGCTCCTTTTTCATAAAGGTGAAAGTTTCTCTTCTGTTTTTGTTCTGTTGAACTATGTTAGTTTTTTAAAGCAACTTCCACATAAACTGTCCAGTTTATAAATGTTGTGAACATCAACTCGACGGTGCTGACATTATGCTGATCTGCCTTCTCTGTGTTAGGACCATAATGTGTTGGAGGGATCTGTTTCCCTGGGGTTGTTTCCAGCACATTTTTAAACTCATGGATGAGGCAATACTTGACATTTGGATTTCAGTGTGGTGTTCCTGAAATACGGTTGGATTCTTCTCTTGGCATTGGTTGCTGTTCTTCAGAGAAGCCGCTTAAACATCTCTACCAATACTCACTCTTAAAGCAGAAAGTACCTGGGACTTGCATGAGAAATGATACTAATCTAAATGTTTCAAATGTTTAGTTTTGTACTAAACTCAATGCAGTTACATTTAGAGGAAAAGTACTTTGCACCTTTGTCCAAACTGTAAAGTCACAAAACAAGACAGACTTGCAATGGGATTATGGAATCTACAGACTTCAAAAGGGATGCGGCTATGGTGTAGCCTGCTTGACTGTGCTTGGAAGCTTCTTGATGTCGAGTTTCAGCATCTACTGGGTGTTTAAAGTAAATGAGAAATAACCTGCAAATGGGAGAATATCTCCTTTTATTTTTATTTTGTGAAGACAACAAGAGTTTTTTTCTAATGCACATGCAGTTTAATTTTTGTAAAGGGAAGATGGCCAGTTACCAGCCAGAAAAGCAGAATCGTTGTGTATTTTAACTTGTGTTCCTAACTGCTTCTCATCAAGCCTGTAGTTAACACTTCATTTCTTCTGTATCTGGCTTTGACTTCCATATATTTTAGTAAAACAAAAGATGAAAAATTTTGCACTGTTTGTTTTGCTCTCTTCCCTCATACAGCAAATGTAAAATAGCAAAACCTAGAAACTCTTGTTTTTTTCATTATGCAACTTGAGATGTTCCAGTTGTTGTCTTAGTTCCTGTATATGGGACCTATTTTTAATGTCTCTGTAAACTGGCGATGTAATGAAGTGCTGTGTATCAGGAAATTGTACACTATTTACCTTTTTTCCTGTTCATAAGCTGAGCCATATGTACATAATCTAGATTTTGGTTTTCCTAGTTTTGCACTTTTATAGCCTATTTTTTGAAGATGAATTCACTTGGAAAATGGTTAATCTATTTTTTTGCGTGATCTTTCAATGAGTCTTATAGAATGCATGCTGTAACTCATCTGTGTACCTTACGGGGTTCTGTGATTAAAGTGTACGGGGCTGGTTTTTAAGATGTTTCAGCAAACAGACCTAAGACTTGTTCGGTTTTTAATCTCCCTTCATACTGGTACAGTTTCCCTCAAGGGTGTTTGGGTGTTTTTTTTTCTTTTTTTGGTAGGGTTTTTGGGGTTGGAATGAAAAAATTGACATGAAGACTCTATTTCATGGCAGTGCAGCCCTGTACTTCAGAACACACTTTGCCCATCAGTATTAACTATTGGGATACTACTGGTTTTGTATGTTTCTTTGAAAATAACAGTGCATATACAGAGGTACAAATTGTCCTTTTTTTTTTTTTCTAAATGTATTTATTTCATTCCATTTTGGTTTATTTTAATTGTTGAAACCGGAAGTTGTCAAGCAGTAGGCACACATTACTCATTTAATTTATGATGTATTTCACTTTAGTTGAGTATATTATTACATGTGGATGTAAATATAGACTTGGTGTTTTGCAAAACTAGTTTCTGTGTCTTGCTTTTAAAGCTTAAAATTAGTTGCCTGGAATTTCCTAGTCACTGGACCGACCTGTTGCTGTACCTGCACTGCTGAGAAGACAAGACTGAGAACTTGCCAATAACCAAAAAAATTCTTGCCCTGTGCCATTGCTTACATAAAAATACTGAGTCACTACCCAGACAATCGATCTGTAAGGCTTAGGAGGAAAATTCTCTTAAAATAACAAAGAAATACTTTATTTACCTTCACAAAAAGAAATTGAGTTACTGTATGGATTTGTTTTGTGGTAATAAAGTTGTGATGGGTGAATGAAATATCCCCTCCCCATGAGCCATGAGAATTTGTATGGGATTAAACTGCTTTTGAAACCAAAAACCAAGCTTCCAGGTCTGATGTGTTCTCAGACTTCAACTTGAGGTATCAGACCTCACCACCACCTCTGACCATACCTCAAAACTCAATTATGAGCTTGGAAGAGGGCTGGGAGAAACTTGTCAAGGCCAACTCCTCAAGAGCAAGGAAGCTTTTCTGATGAGATTCACTGTATAAGTAAATTATATTTAAAGGCACTTAGACAGATAACCATGGCCTCATTGACACCACAGTTTAAGCTGTGCCTGTTGAGCCCTGTACCCTCACTGTGTTGCTGTGATAAGGTTTGTAGAAGTAGGTTAGACTTAGAGACAACAGATGTTTATTCCAGTGACTATCAAAGGCGAACATTGCCATACCAATTTTAGCTAAAAGTCACATTAAACAGCAAATCTCACTAACTGAGAAGGAGGTATTAAAGATACAGAACTAGTCCAAGAATATTTAACTGAAGATTGTAAAGTATTTTTGGCTTCAAATCTTGCATCTTCAAAAAGTATGATTTTAGAGGTTTTTCGGTTGCTTGGTTTGTTTTGGGGCATTGTTTGTTTATGTGCTTTGTTTTCTTTCTCTTTTTTCCCTACCAAGTTTCTTTTCTCTTGTAATTGTCTCATTTGTAACTACATTAAAACTGCTAAGACTTCCCTCTCTATATTCTTTTCAGATAAATATTATTCCCAGCCTGAGCTCACAGAGTGAGGCTCTTTTTGGAGAGGGAGGGTAAGGCCAAAAAGAAATGGAGCCAGTGAGTAAAGCCAGAGTCTCTTTTCACTGTTGATAAAGCTGCCCTAGCCGAGTCGTTGGTGAGATGTGCTCTTGACTCCATGGTCTGCTCTAGTTTCTACCACCCTCATGGCAGTGAAGCCTTGGGATAACTTGCTTGCATAATGACCTGCAGCATGTCAAATTTGCTGTCTCCAAGCAGAGCACTGAAGGACTTCAAGTACTGTGTAAAACACTGCAAAGCAACTAAAAGACTGTTCCTTTACAGCATCTGTAACTTCAGAGAAGCATCACAAATCCTTATTCCGGGGATCTGCCTTCTATGTTTCTAATAACTTGCTGGTTAAGATACATAGACTAATGTAGGGCTTGAAACTGAAGAAGCAAGGCTCATTTTCTCCTACAAGGAAGATCTAATATTAAATCACAAAGTAGTTTCTTCCTCCCCTTTGTGAAAAAGGGAAATATGCAAGCGCGTTACTGAGCAGATTTCTCTGTTCATTTGCACACACTTGAGAAAAGTGCATTTAATTAGGATTAGCAAGTCTCTAAATTGCAGATGGTTCTCAGGGGAAAAAATAGTTATGAGTGCGTTCATGACATTAAAATCAGTACATTTAATTCAATTTCATCTTAATATTAATTCATAACATCTGAAGTAGGACTTCCTACAGAACATACTCATATGACTGGGGAAAATGAGATCTAGCATTTCCAAACATGCTCCAGCATGATTGCCACGTGTAATTATGCAGATGGAGTAACTACATGCTAATTACAAGAGTGCCCATTTTGACATGTATTGTTATCTGTGACTGACAGGCACTATGAGTTTTGAGTTCATTAGTGGCAGATACTGAGTCCAGTACTGGGTCTTATGTGAAGTAATGCAAAACCAGTAGCTGATGGAGCAGAGCAGGCTGCTGGGTAGAGCATGGCATTGCTAAAACAAAAGGCTCTGGTCTAACACCTGATACTGCCCTCTGGTCCCTGTTCTGGCCACAGACAAGTAAGAAGCTTTCTTTAAAGAGTTAAATGTGAAGATGTGGTATTTACCCAGATCATCCCTTAATTTTGTACTGGCTCTGGTTGATCTGAGCTTGATCTGCTCAGGGCAGATACAGCAGCTTTGTATGACAGCAGAGCAACATCTTTAGCTCTGGACTGAGCTGGATCTTTCTCCAAGGTAAGGAAGCTTGGAACTGGGGTACCCTGAGTTTTGGTAGCACCACTCCCTCTTTTAGAGTTTGCTGCCTTTGTTTCCACTGAGGTTATCTCTAGCTCCAGACTGAGCTGGGCTCTGCAGCCTCCAGGAGGTCACTTCTTCCATTGCTTAACATTTCACAAAGGTCTCTCAGCTTCTGTAAGACCTCCAGGCCGTGTGTGGAGGACCCCTAAAAAAAGAGCCATCACCGCTCCAATTACTTGCTCTTCACCTCCTCCTAGTTGGCGAAGAGATGGCTCCCAGCAGCTTTGCGGTCAGACATGGGAAGGACAAGCTCAGCCCTGCGCGTCCTGGTGAGAGCTTGGAGCGGCTTTGGGCATTAGATGGCGATGTGAGCACAGAGATCAGCAAGCGCAGAGGCGCCAGGAGGAGCCAGACCTGCTCGCTCTGCAGAAGGTGCTGTGTGTCTTAGGGCCAAATTTTCCTTAGATTCCCAAATTAATTAGCAATTGCATTAAAGGCGATAAAAATCAAACAAACGCAGAACTGCCTCGGAACAGACAGCAGCAAGCTGCTGACCTATTTAAATGATGTGTACAGCAGAAATCATGGATAACTGGAAAACTTCATGGACAAGTGAGATGAACCAGAGGAAATCTGTAGATACAGAAATGTTATATCCAATTTTCCTCTTCTTGCCCTGCCAATACTTACTGAAATGTCTTGCTGCAGAGCAGATGCAGTGTGCAGTTTAGCTGCTGGCTACCATTATTTTTGACTACTCAGGATTTTATGATTAATTAAATGATGCATTTTATAACACGGTACACATCACTGCGAGACATTCCTCCATGTGACTCAGGTACAAAACTACTTACATGAGCAGATCTGGTCTAATAAATAATTCTGGAACACTTTGGTATTTAAAACTCATTTTACACATCTAAAAATGTTTTCATTAATCCTCTCTGAAAGTCATGACCTAATTGCTGATTTTTCATCTTGTTGAATAATTGCTTGCAAAGAACCTTTCTGTGATTTCACCCCCTCCATCTTTGGTGCAGGTTATTGGAAGGAGTGGTATGCAGTGAACCAGAGTAGCCTGTGTGAGCTGAAGAACCAGGATACTTCTTTGGCTTCTGGTAGTTCTGGCAAGTCAGGAACCAGTTTTCACTCAAAACAAAACAGAAGCACCCTTTTATCAAACTGAAAAAAGAGAGAAGAGTTTGCATTTTGTCATGAAATAAGTTATTTCAGTTTAGGGTGCTGCTGAATTTTTAATGCATATGTATGTTCTCAAAAATCTAATTAGACATTGCTAAATAAAGTGTTTCTGAGCAAACTGAATGAAAATGTACGTTCTGCAGTGAGCATAAATAGTTCAGGAAAAGGAAAGATCAGAACTGAGTGAAATTATAACTGATTCTGAAATACATTTTCACCAGAGCTGCATTTCTCCCTGTTCTTTCAACTGCCTCTAAATGAAACCTCCAGAACCTCCCCAGCCAGCAGCCCATGGGATTTCACGCATCTGCTGATGGGTTTCTGTTCTCCATTAAATGAGAAGTGGCCTTGTACTTCAGTTATCTTCATTGTCCAGGTAATGTCTTTTCCAGGCTCATATTTTTGGGTAAACTTTAGTGCACATACTTAATGGAGACACCTTCCCACAGCACTTGCCAGCATTAGCGTCGTGTGTTTGCTCTGTTCTACAAAGTCAGATCAGGATGAGCTTTGGCTCTTCTGTCTCTTTCTGATTTGCCTTCAGCACTGTGTTTGGGTTTGTATTGCTCATCTCTCCCTCTGCAACTGTTATTTGAGGTTAAAAGGTAATTGGACTCAACATTTCTATTCAAATGGGTCTTGTAAAAGTCTCTTTTAGCAGAACCCAAATCCGGACCTTTGACATTTTGATGGAATCCATTTTCAGGTTGAAAAATCTCTTTTTCAATAACAATTCTGGTTATTTTCCTGTTTGACTCCAAAAGCCTGGGCTGATCATCTTTAAAGCATTAGCACAATTGCTTGCAGATGGACTTTGATACCAAAAAAAAAAAAAAAGGAGAGTGATTTCCCCCTTCTTTAAGCTAGCATTATTGCTGTTTCCCTAAGCTCAGAGACTTCTCACTTTGTTATTTAACCCGAGTGTTTTCTGGGCTTAGTTTTGGTACCTCATTAGTTACTTCAGAAAAACAAGCAAACAAGTCTCAAGCACTTAGAACATTTTTCCTTTCCTGTCAGCTAAACGGGAATACTCCAATGTCCTGGTGCAGAACATGTTTTGGGTTTGTTTTATGTCCTGACTTTTTTGGGGTTATTTTTGCTTGGTAGTGATTTTTGGCACTGGAATTCTACAGCCCAGTCTCTGGACACCTTAACTGCGCTTGAACTGCACCATGCTGCTGACCTGCACACCCAAAATGTCAGATTTACTGAGTTTAGTTGTGAGGGCTTTAGAAATAAAGATCAGTGATAGTCTAGCAGCAAAAAGGACTTTTTGATGGGGAGCCAGCCCCAGTAGCTGAGGAGCTGTGGCTATATTTGCGTCATTACCAACAGAAGTTGAGTATTAATGTGAACCCAGCAGCAATTTTCTGTTAAAAAAGACTTTTGTATTTCAGGTCTGTTCTCTAGGATGTATGTATTTGATGTAATTTAGTGTTTCCTTTGCAGCTCTGGTCTGCTGGGTCACCACAGGCCAGAGTCTTTCCAGCATGTCAGAGGTGATGTTCATTGCCACATCTAGACAAAGTCTCCAGACAAATTGCAACCAGAAAAGCAGCATTTCATCTGCACAAGTACATCTTTCCTGTATTAAAAAAAGCTTGTAAATGCCTTTCCAGTGACAGTACCATTGCAAGAAATATTTTCAGCGTGTAGGCAGTCTTTGTTTCCCAAATATTCTTCTTCACATTGAGGTTTATCTGATCATCTCCACAAGAGTCTTCCTCCTCTCTCACAAGGCCCCTTCAGACCTGTGGTGTACTTAATGTTTTAGGGACTCAGGTGTGCTTTGCAGGACAACCAGAGGAGGTATCAAAAGGCTTAGCCCAGATTGCTGTTTAGGCCACAGAAAACTCTGCCAAAGTCCTAAACAGTAGAAAATGGAGAGGCCTGGACATTGCTCCAAAAGACTCCTGTAGTCTAATGTTTCAACTGTGTTTTTCAAAGCACAGCTTGGTTAAGAACTCCTGTAGGGCATGTGGCTGATGCTGATGGCACCACAGGACCTGGGTCAGCACAAAACTGGGTACCTACCAAGCTCTCCACCTTTACCTACCCCTGTACCCTCATATTGACTGAATCCCATACAAGCACATCCCTGTTCCTTACTCATTTCCAGTGCCAAGTGTGTTGCTGCACATCAGAAACAGGGCACAAGAGCAGATATCATTTGAGGATGTCTCTGGTCCATCCTTGTGACCATGCAGCCTACCTCTTACTGAGTATTTTGTGCTGATTATTTCTATCTGCTATGAAAGAAGCCTGGCCCTGTGCACCAGCACACTCACACCCCCTGTGTGAACTGGTGAATGGCAGAGAGGCTGTCCCAGCATACTGTCCTGGGTGGAGTAAGTGCCAGTAGCATGGACATCTGCATGCTGCATCCTGGGATCCATCATTCTGGAATATTTCTTTCCATATATTGAAGTGGTTGTTGCTTTACTCTCCATGAAGGCTCTTTGCAGCATTTTCTGTCCTCAGCCTGAGCTCTAGAGCCCAAATGCCTGATTTGCTTCAGAATTGCCTCTGACCTGGGGCTGAGACCTCAGTGTGAGCTGGAACAGATGCTGAGGGGCTGTAGGGTTGCCTTTTGTTCCTCTAAACTTTTGTTTTCCTGACCATAAATCTTCCTACTAAAGTGCTTTGAGTGACATAAACCTCTCAGATGGCTGTGTCAGCTGCAGTGTGCTCAGCGGCCATGCCCCAGATATCAGCCATGTGCAAACACCTAGGCAAGTTCAGTCTGTGCCCAACTGTAAGAGATGGCCTCATGCAGAGGTATCCCCCATCCCAAGCAGCTCCTCACCCATGAAGAGGATCAAGTTGGTGTACACAGACGTATGTGAACAGCAGTCTGCTGGGCTGGCACTTCTGTGCTTTTAAATAGCAGAGCAAACCATGGGTCCTTTCTTTTTTTGTCTCAGGAAGCTGGCTGATAATCCCATCTCTGGAATGGCAAACCCCAGCCCTGGTCCCAGGCTCTTTTCCTCTGCCTTCCACAGATGTGGTGATGTCCCATGTGAAGTCCTTTATATTATGACCTTGGTACCCTTCTGGAGCTAATTGATCTCTCCTTGGTACCTGGACTTCACTGTCAGATCAGCTATTTAAATGGTGAAACATTCAGCAAAGGTAGAGGGAATTAAATTTATTCCTGAATTGTTGAATAATGTAATATTCGTGTTGTACATAAAAGAATCACAAACCAGCCAGCCTGATTTTCCTAGGAAAACATTTAACTTTTATTAAATCAAGACAGTTTTAAGGAGCAGTAAGAAATGAAAGCAAAAACAACCGAACCAGCTTTCAAAGTTACCCTGTAGCCAAAACATCCATCTGAGAAGCTGAAGAGTTGATTTTATTTGTTTGTTTGTTCTGTAGGAGTGTTTCACCAATAATTTAAAAAAAAAAAAAAAGAAAGAAAGAAAAAAAAAAAAAGAGAGAGATAGAAGTTCAAATCCTTGGAATAAATTAGAGCAGTTTCTTAAGCCTGCTGAGAGCTGCCTACGGCTGCTTTGGCAGTCTCCAGCAATATGGCACCGCTGCAGCATGGGGAGGGGCTTGATCCCGCCCAGCTGGCCAGACCCAAAGCTTTGGGATGGAAAGGATGTGGCTCCTTGAGGGCACAGTCCTGGCCTCACAGCCTTACAGGATGGTGTGGGTCTGTGGTCATGTGCAAGGGCACAAGGTGGAAACATGCTCAAGCGGTGCATGTATTGCTGCTTTGTGGTGTCACTAAAACATTGGGGTCAATGCCTGTGTGCCTTGCATGTGGGACTCCCTTTCAGGCCAGGATTTGGCTCTGTACCTATTAAACATGCCTAAACCATTAACTGTTCTTCCCAGGAAAGTGGCAGAGGACCCTGCGTGCCGGAGTTAAGTCAGAAAGGCTAGACAAAGCCCTGGGGAGCGGTCTGCGGGGAGCAAACCTGTATTGGCAGACAGCAAGATAAATTGGATGATCTAATAGTCCTTTTCCATCTCTAAGTTTTATGATTCATTTGTTATTTTAGCCATCCATATATATTTTTTATTTTACCCTGGAGGGGTTTCTTGAAATATGTGCAATATATTCCTTTAAAAAAAAAAATCACTTAAAAAAAAAGTAGTCATGTTGCAGGAGCCAAGGCATTGTCTCAGAAGTGCAACTGCTAACACACTGCTTGGCATGAAGGCGTTGAAAGGTGGCTGCTGTGGACCAGCTATGGGTGTCTGTAGGTGTGGGATGGTCACACAGGAGCAGGTGGTGGGGCAAGAAATGTTGCAGATCCTTTCATCAGCTTTGTCTCTGCATGATGCTGAAGAAGGTTTGACTGATGCCTTGGTGACCTCTGCCCTCCATGCCAGATTGGAGAGACCCCCAAGGGGGCTTGGGAAAGGCAGGAGATATGGAGGAAATCCAGCAAGAAGGGTGATGGCAGGGTGGGGAGGACACAGCCAGCACTTCCTTCCTCTCTGAGACAACTACCTTGTCCTTCAGAGACTGGAGTCATGTAGACGGGACAAAAAGGCTGGCAGCAGTGTGGGGAGGATGCCCTGCCCTCAGGACTGTGCCCCTGTATCTGGCTGGGTGACTTCAGATGGGCTGTGCTGCACCTCATACATTTTATCATGGTGAGGAGGAGCAGCAGCAATTAAACACAGCAATCAGGTGACAGTGCACCCATCAACATTTAATGAGTACAAGTATCAGGAATCTGCCACGGAGAGCTTTGACTCACCAGCAGTAAATAAGGCACCACGGCCGGCTGGCAGTGGCGTGCGGTGCCGCACTCGGGCGCATGACACATCACCTCACTCCGGGGACGTTCCGGGGGACAAGGGAGTGCTTAGGGAAACGAAGTGTTAAACCGAACCATCCGTCTGAGGTGGAGTGCTGGAAAGAAGGGGGTTTGGTATCTCAATCATGCCTGGTTTATGGCTAGCGAGCCTTGAATTTGTGTGACAGCAGCCCAATGCCTTGCTGTAGATTACACCATAAATAACCCAGGCATGGACTGGTCAGAGAAGCCAGATGAAGGAAGGAAAAAGATCCCTAGAAACAAATGCAGAGTGCTGTGGCTGGATATGTATTTTTCCCCTTCCTTTTCTTATTTTAAGTGATTATTGTTTAAGGGAAAGGAGGCTGCTAGAAATCGTTAGTGAGTTTTACTAAAACAGGCACATTCCTGTGGTTTTTCACTCCCACAGCCTCTCCAGGTCAGTTCTTTCTCTGCAGAGAAAGGGAAGGGGGAAGAGAGAGAGAGAGAGAGAAAGAAAGAAAGAAAGAAAGGAAGGAAGGAAGGAAGGAAGGAAGGAAGGAAGGAAGGAAGGAAGGAAGGAAGGAAGGAAGGAAGGAAGGAAGGAAGGAAGGAAGGAAGGAAGGAAGGAAGGAAGGAAGGAAGGAAGGAAGGAAGGAAGGAAGGAAGGAAGGAAGGAAGACCCACACAAAAATCAATCCATCAAATGTCATTACAGATTTATTAAGCCTGATGTAGAAAGACTTTTAACAGTAACATCTTCAGAAAGCATAAAAAGAGCACTTCTGTTCAGTCTTGTGCTTTGAAAAATCTAAATATATTTTTATCATATAAATAATTCTTTTCATGTTTTAAGTGCATCTGTTTTTTTTTTTTTCCATCCCTTTTCAAATTTCCATTTTACAATTGGCCAAAACTGAAGTCTGCATTGACTGAAATGAAGCCATTTGCAAAGCTAATGATGTTGTGAAGCATGTCTATGGTGAACCGTATCAGCTAGATTTCAGAAAGGTAGTTCAATGAGTGCAGCATTAGAATGAGGGACAGCCTCCAGCAAAATCATAATTGAACACACCCAAGTCCTTAATGTCTGCAGTTGGGTTTCCTGATGCAAATTACGATAACATTTCAGATGTGAGCAGTCGCTTCCCAATAGCTGCAGTGGAAAAGAGACATTTTGTGCCACAAAGGAAAGAATTACCATGTTTAAAAATGTAAATAATATATGTATAGAAACCTTTTTTATGGAAATGAGGCATTCAGGATTATGTGAACAGTTTGGGCTATTTTCCCCCCCTCCCCCCTCCCTTTAAACACAACAGATAAAGATGTGTGATCTATTATTCAGAGCTTTAATTACAGTTCTAAAACTGCAGCGATTTTATTAAAAAATAAAAATAAATCCCCGGGCACAAAAAGAAATATTCGCAGGGGTAAAGTTGAGGGATGTTTTTTTTTTTACAATGATTTACCACAGTAAAAATACAGGGGAAAAAAAAGAAAAGAAGAAGGGAAAAAAAAAGCAAAATCACCGTTAAGAGGTTTCAACGCTGCAAAAGCACAGGCAGAAACGCATCTCCAACGGACGGGAATGCACCTTCCTGCCGCTCGGCAAGGGCCTTCGGTGAGTGGGTGTGACGTCGTGCACGGACCTCATCGGGAGTAACTGCTCTGGGGAGACCCAAGCGCTCCGAGCAGCCAGCTCCGCTGGGTTGGGGGGCATGGGGGGAAGCGCAAAGCACTCAGACCAGCCAACTCCACTTGTTTGGGGGCACCCAAAGCGGTGAGAGCAGCCAGCTCCGCTGGTCTTGTGGGGAACAAATTGCTTAGAGCAGCCGGCTCCGCTGGCAGACGCGGCAGAAACTTTTCTATCAACTAGCGCAGCCGCTCGGTGCGCTCGGTGTCAGCCCGCCGCGGAACGGGGCTGCAGGAGCGGCTTACGAGCCCAGCTCGTCGGGGGCTCGGCCGCGGCCAGGGGTGCCGGTTGTGAGGCGGCGCGGCCGCTAGGTGGCGCAGCAGACCGGGTCCCGGCTAGAGGCCCGCTGCCCTCCCCCGAGATGTGATTGACGGCTCGACCGCTGTAGCCCCACCCCCGTTGCGGCCGCCCGGGGAGGCTGCGGGCCCCCTGCGAGCGCAGGCTCCGCCGGCCCGGGCAGTCCGGTCGGAGAGAGCAGGGGATAAATCGCGGGGGAGAAATGAGAGGTCGTGAAAAAAAAAAAATGAAGCTAATGCTTCAACTTGTGACAATTACAAACCGTTCCCCCCAAGAGGGCATTAACAAATAAAAAACTCGAGGCACTCTTAAATAGCGAGGGACCAGCTGGGGGTGTGTGTCCCATGCGCCCAAGCATGCCTCCACAGCGCAGCTGGGGCTTCCCCTCGCCCCCCGCCCCCTCCCAAGGCAGCCACTGGGCAGGACTCATGCAAACACGGACTCGCTCCTCAGGGTTCCTCCAGACCCCGTCTCTGATTCCTTTGTGAGCCGGTAACAGATGATGACCAAGAAAACAAAAAAATGACAAGCATATTTTCTAGACCAAACAAACAAGCAAAAATTAAATAAAAATCCCCCCGTTATGGACCATTTTTTTTTTTGGTAGGAAACCGAAACAAGCAAATATAACAAAATCTGTGTTCGTAACATGGCAATAGAGTTAATATATACAAGTATGTACAGTATAAAAATGCATCAAAGGCGCAACTTTTCATCCAAACAAGCTGCAGTGCACAATGAAAAGCAGCTTGGCCCCCCTCTGCTCTAAGTATACAGGCAAATATACTCTGTACAGCATGCACTTGTTACAAAATCAGTGCAGAAGCACCGAAACATTCTACAGATAAAGTCACTGGGAGTCCTCTCGGAAAGGAGTCCCATTTGTGTTGTTAATATAAAAAATGTGTTTAATCTTTTCCTGTTTGCCATTTGTAGCTCATACTTTTTTTTAATCTTCTTTTTTTTTTCTTTCTTTTTTTTTTTTTTCCTAAAGAGAAATGAGCTTTCCATTTCCTTTTTTTTTTTTTTTTTTTTTTAATATTTATTTATAATTTTTTTTTTTTTTTTTTCATTTTTACAAAACTCTAGACCTAACACCACGGGTCACAGATGTAACCTGAAGATGCTGCCAATAACAAACTTATTACATACCACAAGCGCTGGGGCAGGGCGAAACTGTCATACTGTGGCCAGCTACGGTCTGTTCTTTAAAATGGGGGTGGATCTCTCCTGATTCGTGCTGATGTGGTTGAGATAATAAAAACCAAAACAAATGTACAGGAAAAAAACCCAACCACCAAAATAACAAAGGCTTAATAAGTGGTGCCTGAGCACTAGACAAAAGGGTGTATTGTACCAGAGACATATGACAGTGAAGTACCCTGAGCCAGATAACTGTTTAGCTTGTCAGCTTTTGCAACCTGTATTGCACATTCCAGCATTTGCTGCATTATAAAGCCAAAATACTGCGTTGTACATCCTGAAGGTATCTGCTGCTTCACTTGGTGCCAACGGTGCCCAGCTGTTACTTCAGCCACAGAATCCTTCCTGCTTACAAACCAATGCACACACACAGGGACACAGTGCGCCGGTGTATGCACAGATACATCAATGTATGTAGGGGCAGATATCTGTATAGAGCTGCATATCTACTTAGGTATATACAGATATGTATTTTTGTAATGTTAGGTGGACCTGTTGGAAAGTGAAAGCACTGCCCATAAGAATCGTCCACATTTGAGACAACTTCATGGGTGTTTAACTACTGTAAATGCATCCCTCGCAGGGGGCTGACACCCGCGTGGAGGTGTATGTGGTCTTTGAGGGAAAGCATTCCTTGCATTTTGTGTAGCTGCATTTTTGCAAGAGATTTTTTTTGTTTTCTTTTCAAAAAATACTGTTTTTTTTCCTTCCTGCTATCTCATCTAAGAAGTCTAATGAAAGAATTTTTGCCTTTACTTAGATCAAAAACAGTGGGCAAAAAATTTGCTCAGCTAGATGGTATGAACTGAAGTGCAGATGTACGATCTGCCAGGATTAGTATTTAATCTGTTGTCTCAAACAGGGCTTTTTACAAAGGCCTGGAGACATTTCATGAGCTGAGAGTGATGATGAGCTGGAAGTTTATTACTCTGCAGTTAAGTCCAGTGGTACAGCTATTTCGCTTTAAAAAATACTCGCAAAGATAATATTGTACAGACACTTTGGTACGGGAAAAAAAACCCAGTGTCATCTTAAACTTCATCTGCTCTTCACATTTTTGCCAGCACGGTTAAAACAGAAAATGACCACTACTGTAGTCTGTAGTATAGTGGGGTAAAAGTGCTTGCACTGGTATAAAAGTGGTCCAGCAAAGCAAAAGAAGCTGTACCAGTATAAAGTGCTTTATAGCGATACAACTGTTTTTACATTAGGACTTTTACCAGCATAGTCACATCAATAACAAAGTTTTGCAATCACTTCCCTGACATAACTATAAAACTTCTGAAGTTCAGACTGTGCCTTAGATTTAATCTGCATGGAGCTAGAGACTGTTTGCTGAAGTTGCTTTCAAAACCATCTAAACATGATAGGAATCCAAGGTTAGGTCCAAGAGGACAGCAGTTGGAGCTGTGCAGACAGAGGATAAATACACTGAATTTGAAGGAGTAGCTCTGAATTTACACCAGGAGAAATGAAATCAGAATCTGGCTTCTGTTTTTTTGAAGCTGGTATAGCTGAAGACAAATAAAATGGGAGGGAGGTGGTTGCAGGGAAGCTGAGGAACGTGCTGGCAGGATGTGACACAGCGCGCGTGGGACGCACACCCTCTGCCCAGGATTTGGCACTTGGCACGTGTTCGTTTGCAAAGGTACAGTGCCTTCTGCTGTCATTGTAAGCCCACTACTTCTAACTTTTGTATTCTGTCACCTTCCTTCAGAGAAGAAAATCCTAAATTCTCTGTGCTGGTGTGAAGTCAAGCACTGCAGGAAATAATTAGCAGAATTAACAAGAAAATCCAGGGAGCATTTCTTTGTGGAACTGCTATCCCATGGCTTCTCCAGGACCATCAATGGATAGACTTATCTTGAGCTCAGGTGCTAACAAATTAAGACCTCAATCTGACCAAAAGGGAGTTAGAATCTACCTCTAGATATGTGCCATTTATTCTTGAGTTGCAAGTTTAAGAAGCTTATGTTTGCTGTGGCCCAATCTGTTGCCTACAGAAAAGGCTCAGTTTCCACCTACCAATATCCAGGTCAAGCTCTTCAGCACCGTTACTGAAAAGTTCTTAGCTTTAGTGAAATTCAGTCACTTCTTGCTGATCATTTTTAAGTGAGGTTTGGCAAAAGGGCAGTTGTGACTTGTAGGATAAATTGTGAGGGGGACAAGAAAACCAGGCCAGAAAACCCGCAGTGTCACTGACTCTGCTGTAACTTTGAAACCAAATGATGGCTGGTCTGAGGGCTCTGCCTGGGTGGCCAGAAACCAGGAATTACAACTCTATGTAGCTACTCAATGCAGCTTCCCGAGAGCAAAAATAATGTCAGGTTGTACTGCAAGAAGGTGAGCACACACCAGCAGCACTTTTTCAAACTATATAAAGGTGGTTATCTCAGTGCTCTTGCTTGGGGACAGATGGCCTTTAAAGCCTGCTGTAATTGCAATGTATTGATCTGGAATCTGTGATCAATGTTGTCTTTATAGAGAGAATTTTAAATATAAATTGCATCGTATATCTGGCTGTGAAGACAAAAGCCCTATGTGATGGAGATGCACCTCCACTTAGCCCAGGCCCTTCCTCCAGCTGGAGAGCTATGACAGCAAGCAGAGAGGGGACAGGGATGGGAGCCTCAGCCCAGCCCAGCCCAGCCCAGCCTAGCCTCGGGCACTGAACAGTGATGTATTTGCTGGGAGGACATCTCTACCAAAAATTAGGTTGCTATCTTTCATTCCCTTATGCTTTCTCAACAGGTTTGATTGCAAAATAACCAGGTTTGATTGCAAAATAACATTCACAGGAAGACCAAACTGAGGGCTGACCTGAGCTGCTGTGCTGGAACCAGAGCAGCAACTTCACGGCAGGACCAGGCCATTAGTAATTAGTTGTAGAAAGCAAATCTGGCCTCGTTAGCTCTCACCCACAGGCTGCCCTGGGCCTGAACTCTTTTACTTTTGTGCTTTCCCCATCACAAGTGCAGCTTGCTTTTCGTGCAAAGGCTGTATGGATGCTTCCAGGTGGGAATATCCCCTTCTATTTTAGGAGCTAACTGTAGATCTGAATGAGTCAATAAATATGGCACTTTTCTCAAAACACAATTAAAGATACAAAACCCCAAAAATTGTGGAGACAATCCTTGCCATCCACATGTGAGAGTTGACTCAGTAGCCTGCAAAACTGCCTTGGAAGGCTTCAACCCCTGCTGTGTTAAAATAGAATTATTGATTTTTTAAAATGACTTCTTATATCCTCCATGATCTCTAAAAAAAGCTATGGAGGTCAGTCTTGTAAATACGTTCACAAGTAGGTAATAAAACCCATGATAAGTTGCCTTGACAAGTAATTACTGGGCAGGTTTGTTAGCAGATTCTCAAAGATTTTTTTTTAACCCAACAATTATTATTGTACTAATGACAGCCATTTTTAAAGTGAAGTGTCCTTCTCCCTCTCAGCTTAAACAATAAGAGCCTGGAAAAATCACCTGAGTCTGATTCACTGGAATTCTTATATATTAGGATCCAAAGAGATGCTAATTAAGTCTCCTTTTAACTTTTTTTTTCTTTTCTGTGTTTTTTTGCTTGTTTGTTTGTTTGAAAGTGACATATTGACATGGATGGTGGCAGGAAGTGAGTTAGGATTTATGAATAAATCTCTCAAAGCAGTGTGTAAGGGTAACAATTCTTACTGCTTTATTGCAGTACAAGTGCATAAACAGCTTGGCTATGTGGTGTATCAATATGCCACTTGTTAATAAGCAAGGACATGTATCATAAATATTTGGCTGTTTGATCACCAGGCTTTTAATTAATGTTTTGATGATCTCCAATAAGAATAAAAGTCAGAACGATAGATACTGAGTAGAGACGACAGAGAAAAGATGCAATGATTTTCTGTGTTACCTGATTTATATGACAGATAAACTATCAACTCATCCAGTTTTGTATAGAGAAAGAGAGAGGAGAGACATACATTTTCTTCTTTTTATATTATATTGTAAGAAAAAACAACAACAAAACCTAAAATCACTTAATTCAAATGGGTACCTAAAATGTTCCCAGGGGACAATGATGTAGGCAAAATAATCAAGTTTTAGCACTGTGTAATAAAGGTTTGTGGCCAGATTTTAAATGAAGTAGCTGTTCCTGCACTTGCCTGTGCCACAGTGAAGCCTCCTGAGCAAAACACACTGCTGGGGCAGCCAGACTTTCGTCAAGGGGATCAGTCCTCCCAAAAGCCTGAGCTCTCAGGTACTGGCCCAGCTGAAGCCATTGGTGGAACTGTTTTTAATCATGGTGAATCTGATGTTCACCGGTTAAGCTGCACCAGGGAAGACTCAGCCCAAACTGAGCATCTGCTGCCCCAAGGAGCCCCAGCCCTGGGCATTGTGAGCTGTCTGGGGCCAATGGGCCACCTTCTTCAGAGCCCTAACTGGCATGTACATAGCTTGGCTGTAGCGGCAAAGGGCAAAACACACTGCATGAAGGTTTCGTCAAAGCAGAGAGCATAATGCCCATCTGCAGCAGGGCACAGGATCGGGGCCATCTGAAGTCAGTGGGAACAGGTATTTTTCCTAGAGCATCCAAAAGGTTGGGGAAGAGAACAGGACTAGAGATACACATGTGAGTCCTCTCAAGTGGCATCTCACTGCGGTGCTCACTGCCTTTGGGTCTGTGCCGCAAGGACCCACCTTGTGCGACTTCACTTAATAACTCTGAGCTGGGCTGCGCGATTTAACGGCTTCTGAGGAGCTCAATGCTAATGCATTGATTTTGCTTTAATAGAATTTTGTTGTCAATGGCCGGTGCTCAGCACAGCACAGGCTTCAATCTTAACCCATCTGAAGGCTCTGCTCGTTTCCAGTTGAGCTCCGTTCATTTCCAGTTGAATAGGTTAAGCAAAGACAGACCTCACTGTTCTCAATTCACTTTATGATCCTCCCATCATAAAAAATAATATCAGCACCTTGCTTTTCATGTCAGAACTACATTTGAGCTGCTATTCCCTATGCCCATGAGTAAATCCCATAAAAGCCGCCCCGTTGTACTGTCGCTATTTTTCCTTGTGGATGATTGATTGATGGATGAGTGCTGACACTTCAATGAAGCTATTTCGACTGCCATCTCAATCCGATGATGTGAGAGGTATATTTTCTGTCCATGCCTCATTACTTCAGAATGACATTCCTGGAACTTCATTTACTTTTTCCCTCCTTCCCTCAAGCGCCATATTTTTTCCCATCTAGGTTATGCATGCCATAAAAAAAGCAATTTGCTATTATATGTGGCATAAGGGCAACACTTTCCCTAGGAGGTAAATAAGGAAGGGCCTTTTTTTCTCCTCTATGTTGAGTTTAGGGATCATGTCAAAATTTCCCAATGCCAAAACAGGCCCTTCTGCACAAGCCATGGTGAACACAGTAAACATGGCTCATCTGATTTTGTGAGTGCTGTGCTTCAATTATATCCTTGAACGTCTAAAGCAAAGCAACAGTAAAAGACACCCCAAAGCCCTCTCTTATTTGAGGAAGATCCTCTTCTCCACTTGTGCCTGGCATGCTTTGAATATTTCATTTGCAACAGAGTAGCGATTTACAGCTTGATCCAGACTTATTTTCCCTCTGAGAATAGGGGAAGTTCATCGTTAAACGCAGAGATGGATTTGTCTGCTGGAGGTTGCTTTTGCTGCGAGGAGATGCTCAGTGAGAGCACAGAGGGCTGTGCCTGGTTTTCCAAGCGGTGTGCCAGGTAACGTGAGGCTTGTGACATTAGCATACCCTGGCAGGTTTTGCAAGTTGACTCGGGACCCGATTTTAATCTGTGTAATACAGTATTCCCGTTAATAATAATGTATAATTAAGACATCCGTTAAAAATCCATAACGTTAATTTAATGGAGAAAATCTAATACAGTTCTATTGGAATTTTTACGTTAAATTAACTTTAACGGGCTTTTAATGGATGTCTTAATTAGATCTCATTATTAACGTGAATATTCCACAAATTAAAACGGGGACCTTAAAGTTTTAATGAAAAAAGTTGCAAGCAGAAATTTGAAATTGTCATCTTTGTGGCCCCCTTTTTCCCCAGGTCTCGGTTGACTTGAGGCAACCTGGTCTAGTGGAAGGTGTCCCTGCCTGTGGTGGTGGAACTAGATGATCTTTAAGGTCCCTTCCAACCCAACGCCAGCTGCGTTCTCCAGCCAGGCTGGACAGAGAGTGTGAAGAGCAGATTCTGATCTCATTTATGGTGGCATAAATCCAATGTAACTCCACCAACTACAACGGAGAGCTTTAGATTTACACTCTCCTAACTGAGGAACGAATTCAACTTTAATTTCTTTTATATCTATATATAGATATTTATACAGGGATATTTATATATAGATATATACCTATATTTATACAATGCTCAATAATCTAACAATAGTACTTTTGTTTAAAAATCACTCCATTGCATATGTCTCGCCATAAACCAGAATGGAGATTTAAATATATATATCTATCTGAAGAATAAAACAAACTGAAAATAATCAATTTTAAACAAATCTTTGGCAGCAACATGGTTAAGCATAACTATTTGAACAACTTGCACAGAAGATTAACATTGTTCAGAGGTTTTTTTGGCTCAGAATCTGTTTTAACTTAATAATTCTTGTACTTACTGTGATGTATTGATCCCTAGTGCAATGACTGGATTGGGCAACCCAGGTGCAACAGTAATAGCTGCACAGAATAGAAACATTTCCTTTAGACAAACTATCCCAAAGGGGTTATAAATAGGAAATGGACATTACCATGAAAAGTAAAGCTTCCAATGTGACTGCATCTTGTGTAGCACACTTGGACATTAAACTATGAAGAATTTTTTTTTCCTGTCAGGAGTTACAAATTGACGAAATAAGTACATCAATGTTCTCAGTCATTATCTTACTTCAGTGGCACTTTGTTTTAGTGACAGCAAAAAGGGACAGTGGAGACCAGACAGCCCCAGTGCAGTTTATCAATGAAAATCTAATACCGTCCATAAGCAGGGGAGTGGAAATCAATACTTCATTACCAAATTGTTAGTGAGGATGAAGAAGAATAGCAGGAGTTTTTTTGGCAGTCTTCTCGGTCTGGGTTGTTGTGAGTTCAATGTCAGGATCAGAGTGATGTGCAGGGGCAGGCTGGGTGCGGGAAGCCTGGACTGGAGAGCTGGAACTAAGGCATTCGTCCTGCAAGCAGAGTAAGGATGACAGCCATCATTGCCCATGTTCTAATCACCATTCCAGATTCTATTGACTAGGTAATTGTAGCGATAGAAATGTCTGGAAACAGTCATCTTTGCTTGACTTTGCCCACCCATAGGCTCACAAAAAGCAAGACACAGGAGTGTAAACCCTGCCCCAAGATCCTTCCATCTGTAACCATGCAAGGTTAATGAGTGTGTTAATGCCAAAAAATTCTGCAGCTCTTCCTGGTCCATTGAGTGTGTTGCTCTTCATCTCTGTTCTCCCCTCGTGATGCTTAACCCTGGACAATATAATGAGATGCTACTACCAGCTAAGAACATGCTTTAAAACCCTCATGGTGAGGTGGACATGGTAGTATCCACATTATGTCTAATTACTTGACTACCGCTATGCTATTTTCGGTTGTGGTGGCACCTCCTCAACATTAAAAGCTGCTCTTCTTCCAATAGACCTTTTCCATCCTGCAACTACTAAAAGTGCTAAGTGACTCAAGCTGTGAAGTTACTTCTACATACAGACAGAAGGAACTTGTTTTCTTTATTTTCAAGATGTGGGTTTAAAAGTTCAGCCCAGAGTTGAGTTCTGCTCTGCTTGTAACATGGGAGAAAGATACCGAGAAAAGCAGTAGGAAAAACAACTGGAAAAACAGGGTGAGAAATGAGGCAGGCAATAAGTAGAGTGAAAGTCAGTCTGGAGAGAGCACAGAATAAAAAAGACCAGCAGTGGGCAAAGAGAAATATGTTACTGTAAAATGTATTATCTGCTCAAGGCCATGGATATTTCAGCAAACACAGCTCCAATCCTGCAGTGTGTTCCCTGTGTTCTGGCTAAATCAACTGGAAATTCAGTAGTGGCTTTATTTAAACTAAAATAAACTCTGCTTCTCAAAAAATTCCAAATGAAAACAAGAAAGTCCATTAACTTCATGCTACTTAGTTTATAATTTGGTTTGTTTCACAAAATCTTCACCTTTTCAGTTTTCATAGGGATGCTGAGTTTTGCATTGGCAACCCAAACCTGCTATGGAGAAACTGTTGGAAGGGAAGAAGAGGTTTTGGCTGCCGAATGTAGAGACTTCTGGCAAGTGAGGATGCATGAAAGTCAGCTTGAAATTGTGGTGAATACCTTAGATAGTTGTTCCCACCTAAAAGATATTAAAAGCAATCCATGTTGACACTTTAAAATGTTGTCTTTAGGTTTCAGAGGTAACGCTTCAGAGCAATTCACACTTTGCAAAGCTATTATTTTCCACTGCAAAAGGACAAAACTATGTCACTTTACAACTTGTTCAAATTTTAGAGAAATCCAGGTCTTGCTATTGTAATGCCTGGAGATGAAATACAGTAGTGCCATGAGTTGGCTCTGCTTCTGTGGTCAAGTTCTCAGCTGAAGAACCACCTGCAAATGGTCTGAGCGCAGACTGTGGAGATGGTACAGGCATTTTACTTTACCTTTCCAAGAAGATTTTGTAGCCCTCACTGGGGTGGAAAGCTGCTTGTAGCATGCTGTGTAAGTCCTGCCTTGGATCAGATCAAGCTCTGCAGCAGCTCTGACATGCAGAGCATCTACCTGACTTGTGAACGTGGGACGCAGACACTATGGGCCGGTCCTGCATAGCCCAACATGAAAAGCAGGTGAAACAGCTGAGTGCAGGAGCAGTAACTCTTGATTAATTCAACTCTGCCCCCTGAATGTTGTTAGGGCGATTAGCTGCATGTAGTATTACTGAAAGTGCTAATTCTGGGAAGGAGCCTTGGTTTGAAGCAGAGTAACTGCAGAGTACTGGTTCCCTGCCAGTGGGAAATATTTGTCACGGGCTCAAATTGGAAAACTGAAAAGCCAAACTTCCACCTCCTTTTCTTTTTCTTCTGAGACCTTGTATTAGACCAGTCATGAAATCTGGTCACACCCATGTCACAAGGGAACCATACACAGAGCAACATTAAGGACATCATTAACCCTTGGCAGAGTTCTTCAGAGGCACATGCATTAATGGTGTAGGTTGACCAAAAACCCTTCTGGCAACAATCCTGCTTCAGAAGGTCTTGCTCCTTTCTATCATTTCCACTATTATGGTACATTCTTCAGCTGTGTTCATGTGTGCTCATTTGAAGCAGGCTAGAATGTTTTGGTGAGAAGAACTAGATTACAGGCTGTAAAAGGAAAACAGTGGTGATGCCTACTTCACTCATAGGCTTGCTGAGATGTATAGAAACAAGAAATGAAAACATAGATAACCACTCTCACTTGGGCTGTTGGCTGAGCTGCATCTTACTCTCTAACCTCACCCTCCATTTTGGACTAATCCACTTTGCTTCCTAACCCCCAGACCAAACCTCTATTGTTCTTTGGGACTGATATAAGGTTGAGAGGGGTAGGGGGAAGGTGCAGGGGCAGTAGAGAGCCCCTCCTGGGGACTCAGGCTTCTGGGAGGGGAGTTGTGTTTCTGTATTCCCTTTTTACCTTGTCTATTTCTGTATATACTGTAAATAGCTGTTTGTATATTGTGCTAGCTGTAAATATAAGCTTCATTCATATTTCCAGAGCTGGCTGAGTCCAGTCTGGGTGATTTCCAAAGTGTGGGGGGGCAGGGAACACCTAAACCATGACACCCTGCAACCCCAGGCAAAAGCTGTATCTATCCCAAATGGATCAAGGGTCCACAGAAGCACTTCCAACAGAAGTTCCCAGTGCAGAGTTAGGACTGCGTAGTCAATGGGAAAGGGTAGAAACCTCTTCAACTGATTTTACTGATAGAGGAAAGGTAAGATAGAACTGGGCAACTAGGAACTGGAGGGATTCTCTGCACTGCTGCGTGTGTACAAGCAGCTTTGGTTTAGCGCTGCTGTGAAAGCCGTTTGTGCCTGGATAAACTTTGGAGGCTGTGTCCATGTGCTTCACTAATGGCAACATCCATGCATGTCTAAAATCAATTGGGATTGGCACTGATTTCAGTGGGATAAGTACTTCACCCCTAGGTTTTCTGCCCGACTGAAGTCTCCATCTTTTTTTTTTTTTTTAGTGTGCATTGATATCACTGCAGGCTGGGACAAGACTTTGGGAAATTAATTAGTGTGAACCCTGATCAATAAGGGTCATACTTTATGTATTTCATTATCAAGTCTCTAAGAGATTCAGGGAGTATGTGGAAAGCTTGTCGCCCACAGTCTAGGGCACAGCAGCTTGGATGCTCAAATTGGGCTTGATAGGTGAAGTTTGCTGCTTCCTGAGCATTTGTGGAAAGGTTGTTCAGTCTGTACCACAAAGAAAACTCTATCATTGAAATTGTTATGAAAATGTGGTTGAGGGTGTTCATTATGCTGATGTCTTGCGAAATATCAGCTGCAGATACTGAAGCTTTGCTTTTATTTAACATTAATTATCGAGCCATCAACAGATGTAAAAAAGTTGCATCTATTTTCATGCTGATGTGTCAGGACTCAGGACTCCTTCTAACAGTCACCCTCCCACTCCTTGTCTGTGGCACAACTTCCCTCTCCTTGCTCCAATCTCGCCATAAAAACACAGCTGTGAAACCTCTGAAATAGGAACTCTCAAACATGTCTGCAAACCTGAGACAACTGTCAACTGTATGTCAACAGCTAATCACACGTGTGTCTGGTCTCCACAGGCTGGCACCAGCACTGCTCAGCTGCGCTCCTGAGCCCAGCCGTGGCTCCTGGCACCCAACAGGAGCTGGTGCTTTCTTTCGTGCGTGCTCCCACACACACATGCCAAATCCCATGCTTCCTTTGCTCTCTCTACTCTCCTTTTTCACTCTTCTCTGTGGCCAAAAGGCAAATGACACACCTTTCTGAGGGCTGGGACATGGGTTGTCCACTTGTGGGTTGGTTTTCAAGCCCTTCACTTAGGGATTGCTGCCACTATTTGATGTTTGGGTTTGACCTCTTCCAAGGTGTGATGGCTCTCTAGAGCCAGGCAGATCACAGCAGGTTCATGTGCTTGCAATGTTTTCTCTTTTTTGTATTTCCAGATCTTTGCTAATATCATTTTATCATCTTCTATTAGTGTAATGGGATAATAAAATTTACAGTATGTATCTGTGATCCACCCACCAAAGTCAAGGGGAGTCTATGGATCAAAACCTTTCTGCGCTGCAGTTGTACCTATTGTAATAAATTGCAGGACTCTTAAAAGGCCAAATAAAAAGACACAGGCAGTCCCTTTGTGGTTACCAAACATATTATCTCTAGATGTCATTTTTGACCTACTTTTGCTAGAATTTTACAGCAGCAGAAAAAAATCTCTTCCTTAAAGAGCCATGCTTATGAGCATAATACCTAGAAAGGGAGGAAAAGCAAATCTGGGTATATTTTGTTTCATTCAGGACTCCTCTCACCATGAATTACATTATTACAGGCTCTAAATGCCTTCTCGTTACCCATAATTATAACTAAGATTATATCAATCTAAACAGTAACTACTCAAATGATTCATCATGATTGTAAGGAGCATGCTCTCTTAAGTTGTGCCTGCCCATCCATTTTAAAGCCATGCAGCAGGAATAGCATTCCAGAAGGTCATTTAACAGCACATTAAATAAATAAATAGAACATATTTGTTTCAGAAAAGACTCTCTAGCAGGGTGGGAGAGCATTTTGGGAGTGGTAAGAATAACCCTCATGAAAACATACTTTCAGCTCTTCTTCGTTCTTGCTGAGGGTGCAGCACCCACCCAGAAACACGCAGAGGCTTCACATGATGCCATTAGGGAAAGGTGCCTAATGTTCTTCATACTGAAGGGTGGTGTTGTGCCAAGAAGCTGCACTGTGCACTGCACAGAAGTTGCAGTCAGCTGCTGCCCAGCAGCTAGCAACGGAGTGCAGAGAGAGTAGGACACATTAGCACAAACTATCGTGGTCACTGCTAGGTCCCTGAGCCTCTCCTGTCTCTGCAGAACGTACTGGACTTTGTGTATTCAACCCAAGTCATCAGCCACACAGAGAGACGAGTGTGGAAAAGGTCTCTGCTGTAAAAGTAAAACATTTCTGTCCCATGATCTAAGCTTATGAGAATGCAGGACAATACAATGGAAAAGAAATAAGGGCTGTAGCTCAGATATTCCTGGGGTGTGTCTGCCTATATATGGAACTGCCTGACTGTGGTAACACCCAGGTGGAGGAATTCAGAGATCTCATTGCCTGAGATGATGGAAAGTACATCAAATAAAAACTTGAGGTCATTAAGTTGCAGTTTTCTCTGAAAACTCTTTGTGGAAGATACTTCATTAAGAGGTTAAGGCCAAGGGCAGATAAAAGACCTCCGGGTTTCAGCAGCAAAATCATTGGAGCACTCATCTGCAGCTGGTACAAAACACCTCTGTAGGAGGTCAGGCAAGTTACACTGATGTACTGCAGCTGGCCTGGCTCAAATCTTTTGTGATAGAAAAGAAGAATCTGCTTGAAACCTGCCAAAATAACCCCAAAACCTTCCACTAGTTGAGTTTCTGGTTTTCTTAAGCCTCTGCTATCTGTATTTGGGGCAGATTTTTTTTTTTAGCTGTGATCCTGGCTGAGCAGAACTCTTAAGCGTGTTTGTTGGTATTGTGCACAGTGCAGTGAACACAGAAATCCCTCTCTGCCAGGATCCTGTGGGCTAATGGCACCAAGCACTGGGCTGCATGGATACAGCAAGATTGATGTTTTAAGGGCATGCCTGTGCAGGCATCTATGTGTGCCACCTGAGGGCCAAGAGAGAGGTGCTTCTGCACATACAGAAGCATCTGTGTAATTCTTCTGCATGTACATTATGCTCTATGTACAGACATAATATGTGAATAGAAATACATTTTTATATGTAAGTTTATGTGTCTGGACAAAAAGCTGCCAAGTCACTACTGAATATGTGCAGCAGTGCCCAGCTCACCAAGGTTACTAGACATCCCTGAGCAAATACAGTCAGATCCTCCAAATCCACCTGAACACCATGGCTTGTGAAAATGCTGACATCTGTTAGCCTGAGCAGTTCCCCAGAGAGCAGGCAGTTTCTCTGTGAATGACTAGAAAAGGATTTGAGAACGTTTTAAAAACAAGAATGATGAGACATATCCCCAAAGGACAGAGGCAAATGAAAGATGCAGGAAGGGTGGAGGTGAGTGCTGGGGGCTGAAGCTGCCCCATTCCTTGCTCCACGTGTGGCTGCTCAGCAGTGTGGTTGGAAGCGTTGGAAGGGACCTCTGGAGATCATCTAATCAACTCCCCTGCTAATGCAAGTTCACCTAGATCAGGTTGCACAGGAACAGGTCCAGGCAGGTTTTGAGTGACCCCAGGGAAGGAAACCCCACAACTTCTCAGGCAGCCTGTCCCAGTGCTCCATCACCCTCAAAGTAAAGAATTTTCTCTTTTAGGCTGAGAAAAATCTGTGATACTTTTTTTGTTTTGCCTGACAGTTTGGGCAGTCCTGATCTTTGTGTGGGCCCAGGAAGCTAAGGCATTAAGGTGGGCATAGGGGTGGTGCAGGAGGAACAGCCTGTGTGGCTGCCAGAAGCAATGCAGCTCAGCCCATCCTCAGTTCCTTTGGAAGGAGCCAGGAGAGGAAGGGAGAAGAGTGATATGGATGCTAAATCCTGGTTCCCACCCCCAGACATCTGGTGTGAGTGGCTTTAGGCAAATTATTTCACCCTCTTGTTTTGCTGACAAATGGAGTCATATAAAAATATTGGGGGCTGCAGCTCCTCTGTCTTAAGAGAGACATGATGAAATCCTGGGCTGGTTGAGGGAGATTCCTGCCACTTTTGTGAGGCCTTTGAGGAAGGCCAAGATTTCACCTCTGATCTCAGCTGGGCCATCAAGTTGACATAGGATACACACATGCAGAATAATGAAGAAGAGCACACATCACACACAGGATCACAGGATGTTAGGGGTTGGAAGGGACCCAAGGAGATCATCGAGTCCCACCCCCTGCCAGAGCAGGACCACACAATCTAGTACAGATCACAGAGGAATGCATCCAGACAGGTCTCGAAAGTCTCCAGAGAAGAAGACTCCACAAGTTCTCCAGGGAGCTTGTTCCAGTGCTCTGTGACCCTTACAGTAAAGAAGTTCCCTCTTGTGTTGAGGTGGAACCTCCTGTGCTGCAACTTACATCCACTGCTCCTTGTCCTACCCCAGGGAGCAGTGAGCAGAGCCTGACCCCAGCCCTCAGATATTTATAAACATTTATGAAATCCCCTCTCAGTCTTCTCCAGACTAAAAAGCCCCAGGTGCCTCAGCCTCTCCTCATAAGGCAATGCCCTCCCATCCCCTAATCATCCTCATAGCCCTCTGCTGGACCCTCTCCAGTAGATCCCTGTCCCTCTTAGACTGGGGAGCCCAAAACTGAATGCAGTATTTAAGATGAGGTCTCACCAGGGCAGACTAGAGGGGAAGAAGAACCTCCCTCGATCTGCTGGCCACACTCTTCTTAACACACCCTAAGATCCCATTGGCCTTCTTGGCCACAAGGGCACATTGCTGTGCCATGGATGTTATCCACCAGGACTCCCAGGTCCCTCTCCACAGGGCTGCTCTCCAGCAGATCACCTCCCAGCCTGTACTGGTGCAGTTTATTATCCCTTCCCAGGTGCAGGACTCTGCACTTGTCCTTGTTGAGCCACATTTGGTTCCTCTGTGCCCAACTCTTCATGGTACGGGCAGAGAAGACATTTAACTGGTGTTTGCTAATTGCTTCTGTACAAAGACAAAGCCCAGTACAACAGTATCTGGAAGGATCACAGGCTTGTAAAGAGGGGGGGAAAAGGAGAGAGAGAGAACATTTAATTTTTTTCCCTATAAAAAATGTAGTCATCAAATCACAATGTATTTGGGAGCACATGTTATTGATAGCCTATTCTTGGAGGGGGCGGGGGGGGGGGGGGAAAGAAAAAAAAGTGCATTTTTTGGCAAAGTTTCTCTATTTGCTAAGGATTAAATTGTTCATTGTACAGGGCACCATCTGCCCTTGGAGAGAGATTTAGTTGATGGCAGCTGCAACCAAAGTGTGGAAGATGTAGCTGAATTTCTAGTTTCTTTTCAACTAGCAACTGTCATTACAGGTCACATGCAAACTGTGTCATTTTCTGTGACAAGCAGGTTCTGTAGAATTGGGTGCTTGCTACATTTTAAAATGCCACCTGTATAGATCCAGGGAGAGAAACAGCTCTTGTTGCACACCTTGAAAAGCGAGTTCAGAGCAGAGAAGATGAAGCAACTATGGTTCAACTGTCCAGACGCTGGCTGTGCGTTCAAGCCCCAGGTTTACATGGATGGAGATCAGAATGTGCTTGTGGGTCACTTAATTAACATAGATGTTTAAACAGGGCAAATTGTCATTTGCAAGGGCTTACTCAACTCAATTGCCTCCTTGTTTCCCTGTGATGTAATTCTCAGATTAAACCCCAAGCTTTTTCAGTTCCGAGGGGGATTTCTTACTCATCAAATGAGAGGCTACTGCGGGTGGGTTTTGTCCCAACTGCCCCTGTTGAGCTGTAACATTAACATGTCTGCATTCAGTGTGAGGTAGCAAAGGCTACTCGAGAGTGGGGAGAGGCTCGTCCTGTCTCTGTGTTCAGAGGTGTTTTGATACTACACAAAGCCTGTCACTGGCTACAGTGAACACCTCCAGGAAGGAATTTGTACCTCTTCCCTCCCTCCTGAACACTGAAACTCTTCCTGCAGATGAATTATGTTCCCTTTCTCCTGAGCAAAACGGGAGCGGAGAAGTTAAGAGCAGACTGGTAGATTTTATTAGGATGAAGAAACAAAGCAAAACAAAAAAGCAAACCCAAACCTCTTTCCTTTCATCCTTGCCTTGCTATGAAAGTGCCTTCATATTTCGAGGCTTGCTGACAATATTTCAGGATGGTACATCACACACACCGTCTCCTCCGGAACAGCAGACATTGTCAGTGCTGGGAGACAACTACTCTGCATTGTACTTCACAAAGACTCTCTATAAAGCATTTCTATAGAAAAGAGATTTTTGAAATTTGTGAGTCTCTTAGCCTTTCAGACAGGGATGAGTCCTGGTTAATTTTCTTCTGATGACTTCCACATTTTCTGTAAGAAAAACAACAGCTACTATTGCCTTAAGACAGACTGAGCTAGTTGTAATGCGCCCAGATATAGGAGGGGTTTTTTTGTCTTTTTGCTTTTTCACATGGAAGAATTTGCAGGACAGAATTTTGTTACTAAGTTTTTTTTCCTGTTCAGTTTAACCTTTTGGCCTTCTGTCACATTTTGTTGTGCTAGAATGGGATCCTGTTTTGAAACAGAGACTGCTCCTGAAGGTAAATTTGTAACAAATCTGGTGTGATTGAATGATAGTGATTTTTGATTTAATGGGCAGAGGCTTTGCCTTTCTAGCAAAATAATGTGCATCTTTTCAGGTGTCTGCAAGTCTTTCTGGTTGTTCTGTGATGTGTCCAGACCATCTAAGCCACACCTCCTTGGTAAGGCTCATCCTTCCACATCTCTTTTCTGCTGCAGAGCAGAGCCACACTCAACCTTTTCCTCAGGCAGATGCCCATTTCCATCTATGATTTGAGTGAGCACAAGGGCTTTCAGAATCAGGGCTTTTAAAGGAAAAATGCTTAGAATCTGAGACTGCCTGTTCAGGGTACACTTTGCAGAAAGCATTAATCATTAGCAGAGGAGGGCTGCTTATGTGAATTAGCGTGCAATGTGCTGAGTTCTCCTTTCTTTGTGAAGAAGCACTTAAAACACAACTTCCCACCTTAAAAACCAAGCCAGTGCACTCAGTGTGAGCTACAAGTAAATCATCTCCTCTGTGGTGCCAGAGCTGCACATGCTCTTCTGCTGCTGATTCATCTACAGAATATATCACATGCCAGTTACTTGAATTAGGATCATGGGGAGAAGGGAATCATTAGAGAGCAGAAGAAACTCTAACGCATAAAGAAAACTTCTCCATTTGTCTCCTCCGCAATGCCTGTTTTATTTCCTCTGCATGCACTGACAGTACTGATAAGGCAATGGATGCTCTAATCCTAAACAGTTGCTTTTGGGGGTAGAGTCATTAGGGTTGCAAATGTCTGATACAGCAATAGTTTGAATTTCCAGGCAAGCCCATTTCCCCAATCACTGCAATGTGTTTTAGTGGGGCTGGTAGGTGAGTGGCACAGCCTGGATCAAGTATTTCACTCCTGGTGCCATTCCCTTTGCTATCAGACTGCTTTGAGAAGCCAGGTAAATTAGACTTGGAGAAGGGGACGCTGCATCTTTGAGTAATGAGGCTGGGAAACAGGGAACACATTTTCCACTAGCTCATGTCTCACTGTATGGCATTCCGATTTCGTGACACTTCATAATAAATCATTGCTTATCACTCACATGGGAACATAACATGGTTCAAGTTAAGATTCGTTAGTGATTGTAAAGAAGAAACATGAATTGCTCTATATCAGGGCTTTTTGATCATCTTTCTGTCCACTGCAGGCATTCTTTTTATCATAATATTAACAGTAACTGCTGTTTAAAGCATAAATAAAAAGGAAAAGAAAGAGCAGGAAATATTAATAATGAAAACAAATGTGTCTTATTTATGTGTTTATGTAAACACTTGGCAATTGCTCTGCACAGCAGCTTGCATTCAGTGTCACAGACTGCTGCACCAACAGAAGTTTCTAAAGCTGGGGGTTTAAATTTATATATGTGTGCGTGCATGTAAAAAACCCCTAAATGCCAACACATTCGTTTTCTGGAGGAGAAGGTTCCAGCAACCACATCTAGAGACAATTTGCTTTAGAATGTGTGCTGCAGGGAGAAGAGAGTCTGATCCTCTCCTGCAGTGCTGCCCCACCCAGAAACAGCAGCACAACTGGACCAGGAACCTGGAGGTATCAGCCTGGAGATGAGAGGAAGGCTGAAGCAGCTGTAGTCAGGGTGAACTGGACTGTTCCCTCTCAGCCTGTTATCTTTGTCTAGGGGTCCATCAAATTCTATCAGAACCAGAACTCCCTGCTTCAGCCCCTGGCCCTGCAATGAGCTCAGGGGTGGCAAAATGTTAGCATGAAGAGGGCAGGAGTTGTGGATGTGTTCAGCTGCATGTTCAGGCAATCTACTGCCTTCTCTCACCACCAAGATGTGTGTTTTTTACTGTGTGCTGCAGTTCACAACTTTTTCATCAACAGTTTAGGGAGAAGGGTGAGAAGCCTATGGGTTTACAGATGTCATCAATGGTTCTTTTAGGGGAACCAGACCTACCAGCTGAAGAAAACAAGAGCTTGCTAAAACAGCAAGTTAGAACACGTATGCAGAAATTTTTCAGCAGAAAAGAACAATCTATTTGTTCCCTTGTGTTGCAAACAGTTTTACTTTAATTTGTTCTCTTTGCCATTTGGATTTGATTGTGGGAGGCACCTAAAACTCGGGAATAACCCGAGAGAAATCAGATAAAGTAAATATTTGCTGCGACTATGGCTTTGATTATTCCCCCCTCAGTAATTCAGTATTTACTATATTAATCAACTATATAACATGTCATTCCTACTGCTCCCTGGCTGAATCATTTCCAAAACTACACACAGCTTTCAAGATAGTTGCCAGACAGTCACAAATTAATACCTTCAGAAATTCTTCTTAAAATATGCCCATGAACTAATTTTTTTTCCCCTCTCTCTATTTCTGTAAAGAAAACAGAGTTGGTTTAAAAAAAAAAAAAAAAGCCAAAATTATTATTCTTAGGAAAAAAGCCCAACCTTTCATGTATTCTTTTCTGGTTTTATTTTAGTTGATTATTGGTCTTTTATAAAAATTATGAGCTACGTTCATGTTTACCTGTGCCAGAATAAGCAGCCCTGTGAGACAAGGTGGCAGTGGAAGTAAGTATGTAGTTAACTCTTGGAAGGATTAAGGGTTTACTTCAGTAGTTACAAAAAGGAGAGACTTGATCTCCTTCTACTGAGGCAAATAATCCCCTTGATTTGTGGGGAAAGTTCTTTGAGTAAAATGGCATGTGACCAAGGGACTGTAAATTCAGTTCTGATCCATCTGATGTCTCCCCCTGACACTCCAAATCACGAGTATTTGTGGCTGTACTGGCCACTGCCTTTGATCTCCAGCGTGCTCTTTTAAGCTCAATTTTACTTCTTGTTTTCATGGTCCAGGTCACTGCAAGACTTTCCCTCTTGCTCAAATCTCCCCCTCCCATGTACAATAAATACATTATGCACTAAAATGTAAAATCCTCTAAATATCAAAGAAAAAGAGAGCAAGAAGAAAATCTGTTCAGGTAAAGCAGAGCATTAGATGTACACACGACCACATCTTACTTTTCACCTACTACCAACAGATGATTATATACAAGAATTAAACCCCCTACATCTTGACCAAGGAAAAGACAGTTTTTCTAATAGGTATGATACAGAGTCTTAATCTGCTCTCACTTGAAGTGGTACAGTGAATGGGATTATTCTCCATTTATTTTGGCTTACACTAAACTGGAATTTTTGCCCCCTAAGCTTCCTATAATTTTTGTAAGTGGAACTGCTTTTGTCAGCATTCTTAATATTTCCCTATGGAAATGGTATTAAAAAGCAGCACATTTGCCCTACAATCTCATGTTTTATCCTTGAGAAATGAGGACTTATGGTAGACTTTTTTTTTTTTTTTTTGGGGGGGGGAGGGTCTTGTTCTGTAGGAAAATGGCTTAATAACAACCACAAATGGAGCCTGGAAGGAGAGGGTGCATCTTCAAAATGGTAATTCTATCACAAACCCTGCCTGGGTTAAAAACAGATATTGAAACAGGGGAATAAATATTTGACAATGCTGTTAAGGCAACTTTGCTAACGATTTTTGAACAACCTCCAACTGAGGTCTAAATGTCTGCAATATCCATAAACAACTCTATACTGTCCAATTAGGGAGACAAAGACATAGAGTCCTGTCAGGAAGATTTGCATGGCTAAGTGTCTGAGATCACAGAGACGATGAGGGATCGTTCCGAGTGATGGGGGATGCACAGAACGGATGACTATCATTAGGATATTACAGAGGCTTACACCTTCCCAATTACTGGCAGGATTCATTAGTTACTGCTGCATTTCCCTAATAGAATCCTCTCTCTTTGGCTTATCGCTACTTTCCCTCTGTCTACGTAAACCCACAACTCAGCAGTCGATCACCTATGAAAAATTAGATGGTGCAGCTTCCAGTGGCCTATTTAAAATGAAAAGGCAACTGAATAAGAAATACAGAACAAAAAAAAAGAAGGGCTGAAATGCAGATACGTGGGAGCTACAGAAGTGGCATCAGATGGGTTTGGAATTCTCTTGTTATTGAACTGTTTGAAGGGAAAAAAATAAATCAGTGGCAGCTGCAGAGAGAAGCATCATGGTGGGTTTAAAAGCACAATGAAAGCGTTTTACATAGACATATGTACATGCACAAACTATAGGCAGATTGCAAAGTGACAATTACTTAAGGCCTGCTAGGCTGAAGTTTCACAACTAAGATTGGTGAATATTACAGGGGCTCGATGCTGTCGCAATCGACTCAGTCCCATTAAAGATAATGGTGTGAGCATTTCCATGCTGTCATCATGTTACTATCAACAGCATTATCAGTATCAACTGCTTTTACAATTATGCACAATGGCTCTTCCTGCACAAAGACTTAGCAACCACCAAACTCGTTTTCTTTTTAAATACACTGAAAAGAGCATAGATTTCAATCCTTCATCTGTTCACAGATGAAACAACATTTCCAAATCATCAGAGAGAGCACTTTTTTCCTCCCATTCTAAGGGTGGCCAACTGTTCTCAGTGATTTCTATTACATTGCCTACCTATTATTTCATGTAATGGCATTCCTTAAATTTTAAATTAGCTTTGAAGAATAAAAATAATTGAATTCCTGCTGTTTTGTGTACATAGAGGGTGACAGGAGCTAATGTGATAATTTAAACTGTAAATGAGTCTTCACTTTGTGTTCATTAATTACAGCTAATTACTGAATTACAAACCTTCTTGGTTAGGCACTGTTATGTATTCATGTAGCATGTTGGATTTCCAGCTGGTAGAAAACTGTTTTATAGACTTACAAGCTGACACACCAAGCTACCACTGAAACAATTCAGTTTGAAAAATAAAGGAAGGGTGGGGGGCTCAGAGCTGCTCTTGCTCTTTGAATTAAGTGAGCAATGAGAAACGGTGCTGCAAACCTGAACCTCAGGTGAGCCAGGAGCTGCCGGATATAATTAGAAAATATACACTCAATCTGGTGGGCAGAAACACAATGATCCTGAGCTGCCACTTTGGGTGAAGCTGCTCTGCTCACACCTGGCTTACACCAGTGTTAATTCCCTGATTTGAACCGTTTCTCTCTTCATAGGGGCATATTCGTGAGACAGAAGTGCCCCTGCAAATGGGACCAGTGCTCCTAGCACCAGTTCTTCAGCTCTGCCCGTGAACAGCAGGATGGTGATACAAAGCTGAGCATCCAAGCCAGTGTGCATTGTGTTCCATATCTAAGTACTTACTGTTCCTTACTGAAGGATTGCATGTAATGCTATAGGGCTGTCTTGAGCATTTACTCAACATTTTCTGCTTTGAATGGTTCTGTCCAAACCTCTCCTTTGGATACCTTTTGTCTGCTAATGTTTTGTACTGAAGCTGAATGCACTAGTTGAAGTCTCTCTCTCTCTGCAAAGTGAGCAGGAGAAGCACCACAATGACAAGATCAGCCATGCTAACATTTTATAAGTGTCATGGTTAAACCCCAGCTGGCAGATAAGCACCACACAGCTCCCCTTACCCAGTGGGATGGGGGAGAGAACTGGGGGGAGAAAAAGTAAAACTTGTGGGTTTAGATAAAGACAGCTTAATAGGATGGAAAAAGAAGATAATAATAATAATGGCAATAATAAAAATTAGAATAATAGTGATAATAAAGTAAAAAAAAATACTTAGAATATACAAGAGAGGTGAGAGACAGTGCAGTTGCTCACTACTTGCTGACTGATGCCCAGTCAGTTCTCAAGCAGTGGTCCCTGACTGTTTTTTCCCCCATGGGCATGATGTCATCTGGTACAGAATACCCCTCTGTCCAATTTGGGTTAGCCATCCTGGCTGTGTCTCCTCCCAGCTCTTATGCCCCTCCAGCCTTCTCACTGGCAGAATATGAGAAGCTGAAATGTCCTTGACTTAGTATAAACACTACTTAGCGAAACCCAAACCCATCAGTGTGTTATCAACAGCATTATCACACTAAATCCAAAACACAACACAACACCAGCTACTAAGAGGAAAATTAACCCTATCCCAGCTGAAACCAGAACAAGAAGCTACAAAGCTCAGTACCCAGAAAGAGAACTGTAGCAAAACAAAGAAACCAAAAGTCGCCCCTACGCTCCTGATAAATAGATAAAGGATACAGACATTTCCCCTTTGTTAGCAACTGCATGTTCCCTGGTTTCATATCCTTTTTTCCCTTCTAACAAGACAGATCAGCAATCTCTCCAGACAGCATGTCCAACACAGTACAGTCTTGCTATAACCCATCTGACCCAGGCACCTGCACCAGCACAGCTACTGGCAAAGCAGATGTGCTGCAACAGGTAGCCAAGGCACTGCTTCGTGCTGATAGCAGCAGAGATTGCAAGAAATTATTGAATCAAATAATTAAATTAAAACTGCTTAATTAATTTATTCTCTGACCCACTTGGCCTTGCAAACCAGGGACTGGGATTACCCAGATCAAAGGTCCTGCTCCAAGAGGCCAATGCTGGATCTGGAAGCAGATCTTCCTTGGAAGAGCACAGGTTTTGTATGGGCTGTATTGGAACAATTTAGCTGAATAATGCATAAATAGTTAGAAGGGAAGATCTGGTTTCTCAGCTGATGTAAAACTGTGTAGCATCATTAATTTCAGGAGAGTTATGTTGATTCACAGCAGCTGAGGATATGGCTCAATAGGTTTGTAATAATAAAGACTTTGATGAGAAGCTCCTGAAAGCAGTAACATTAATGTGTGACTGCCTGCATAAACACCAGTTCAATGACAAGGCTTTTCTGCCTAAGAACTAGTCTGTGCCTTCAGGTTTAATGATAAGTACTAGTCTTTTGTCCTTAAATAATCGTTTTCATCTGGAGAATGGCAAAGTGACTTGTTCTAACACCAACAGAAATTCAGTAGTAGACTTTGCAATGGGATTCATGTCATGTCCTATTCCCTCATCACCTTCTCATGCTGTCTCTTCTGTTTCAGGGTACAAAAGGAGATGGAGAAACCAGGGGAGAAAAGATGTGCCGGCAGAGATTCCTTTCTTTCTGTGGATAGTAACCCCCTGCTATCATAGAAAGATAATGACTTTCATTAATCTTCTACAGGTCTTTCACCAAAGGCTTCTTTTCACTGCATAAACAGAGACCACTTAATTTTTACTACATATTAAGCAAAAAGGAGAATTTTTGATACCACATTTAGAAAATGGTGTGAGAAGTAACCCTGTGCAACATGGTACCTGTAGAGGCTCAACTTGACTAAAGAGGTAAGGTTCAGTAAATTATCAGCCACCATTTCCAAGCAGCCTCTCACCCAACTTATTTTCATGTCTCCTTTTTAATCCGACACTCTCCTGCATGCTGATTTTCACTGAAACTACAGTGTGCCAGAGGGAAACAATCTCCTCACACCTGTTGATACATTGCAGCACCTAATGCCCTTTGGCTCTTTCCCCCACTACCCCCTTTTTTCTAACACAAAGTCTGATTACTCCATTAGTTGAACAACTTGGAAGAAATGACCAGGAACTAACAAGAGAGTAACAATGTATTTTCTATTTGTTTTCTTCCACTGCAGTAGTGCTAATTAGAAGGAGTAGTTCTTGATATGGTTCTTTGGGGAGTGCTGATGAGAAGTACACAAAAGCTTGAAATGCCTTCTCTGTGCAGCAAAACACCGTGCCCTCTTGCTTGCCTTTACCCTAATCTCCCCACCCTGCCCAAGGCTCAGTAGTTGGGACGTTACACCATTTTCACACTAGGGGTTGTACAGACCCCCCTTTGTGAAGCCTAAATCCTCACTTAGGGATGAGTAACATATTATTAACTCGTTGCTTATCTTAACAAATATATTTTCAAGCAGAAATACCAAACCTGCTTGGTAGTGTCTGGAAGGGAGGCAGGAATTAGGTGAGAATGCATCTCTAGAGCTGACTTGGTCTCTGTGCATCGCCTGTGCATCCCTTTGACCATAGACCATGGGCTGTACTGGGTGGGAGTCATTACTCACCAGTCTCCAAGTAAAAATCAGCCTCTGTGTAACCTGCCTGGGTTTAGCTCTTTGGACAGGCTAGTCTGAGACATGGGGAAAAAGGAAGAGACTGCCCTAGCTTCCCAAATGCCACCACCAATGGCTCTTTCTTCAAAGATTTTCAGCCCTTCTTGGACTTGGGAAGAGGTCGTGGGGATGAAGGCTGTGAGGGTAGGATGGCACCTCTTTCCCATTCACCAAGGTTTGATTCTCTTTATGAGCATGATCCGCCAATCCGTAATCAAGGGTTAATTTCACAGCTCACTGCTTCATCTAGCATAATATCCATTCAGACTAATTAAATCTGTCTAATAATGTGAGTGTCTTTGTCTTTGTTCTTTCCATTCTTTGTTTTACACCCTTCACATCTCATCTGCAGAACTACACGCCATCACACTCTGCTTGACAAGCAGAATCCATCCCTAAAATTAAAACATTCCTGACCTATCTGCGATGACAAGGCAAGCAAGCTTCACAGAGCTGCGGCCCATGAAGGGAGCTGACACATTTGTTTTTAATTTCAAAAGAGTAGAAAGTGAAGATCTGACCCTGTCAATCAGGCCCTGTGACAAGTTTAATCATTGCTGCCCCACAAAAATCACGGCTAAATAGGAATGCAAATAATGTATCACAGGGCTCTTATAAATGCTAATCAAGGAGAAGTAATCAACTGACAATTTCACTGATCTCCTTTCTGAAGAAGTCAGTCAACGCACTGTCTCTGGACCACAAAGAGAAGAAAAGACAAAAGGCATAGATGCCGTTTCCCAAAAAAAACCTATCCTTTTTCAGGGCTTTCTTTTTCTTCTTTATAGAGAAAAACAGAGAATTCACTCTTTTTGATCCTCTACCGAACTTTAAAGCAAAGCTGTTTCTCAGGAACTTGAACAGTTATATGTCAAGTGTACTTTATTAACAGTACCCTTCCAACCCAGAGACAGCACTTGGAAACTTCTGCTAAAATAAAAATCTTCATTTGTCTTTGTCATTCATCCATCTTCAAAATTCTTCTCCGTCTTAACAGCTTCTGTCCTCTACGGGCAATATATTTAGTGATATATGAAGTTTTACAAGTGGAAAGCTAATAGTTGAGCTCACATTTTTTTCTAGCAGCTCCCCTCCTTCTAGACTGAAAAAAAAAAAAAAAAGAAAAGAAAAGAAAAGAAAAAAAAGACTGCCTTGGAATTTATCTCCGTGTAAAGGCTCTCTTCAGTACCAGGATTTTAAAACTGATTATCCTTTTATGACCTTTTTAATGTGGTAAAGAACAGACAGTGCAGGTGGAATGCCAGTCGTTCACTCACAAATTCTGCATAGCAAGAAGTCGTGGCTTAACCTACATGTGGAATAGAGGGGGACCCAGGACAGACAGATGCACGAGATTTGTAATGCTATTTACTGTTATCATTTTATTGTGGTTTGCTATGGTAAGCTGTGGTTCACTGTGGTAGGTCCTGATGGGGCCCATCAAGCATTAGAGTCACTGTATTGGCACAGAACAAAAGGATATGATTTGGCCAATGAAGCTCAATGCAAGGAGATGTAAGTAGTATAAAGACTGTTGCAAGAAGCAAAGTTCAAAGAACAGAGGTTTTTGAAATTCAGATTTTTTTTCTTTCTTAATTAGACTACTTTCTTACAAGGAGCCAATAGATGAAGTAACTTGAGGAGGGCTTCAGCAATAGAGATTTAGACTACCAGCAGTGCACTGTAAATAGAAGTCTTCCACTGTGTAGAACCTGGTGCTTTACAGCCCATGGCATGTAGCCACAGCACAGATAAAGGAGCAAGAGCAGCTATGCCTAAACTTTATGCAAGGCTCTGTTTGCAGGGCTGAGTTACAGAGATCCGAAGGTAGCTACACCATGCCCCGTTTGGGCTGAGCACTTTGCTTTCCTGTGTATGAAGGGTGCAGGAGCCCTTACATATGACTAGGGAAGATGCCACCAAATCCATTTCAGACTGGACACTGACTCACCTAAATTTATGCATGAGCAAAGGAAAATGGGAATGATCTCTGATCAATCCCACCTTTCCAACTAGAAGCAGCATTAGGGTAGCAACGATAGCTAGTGTGCCACTTCTGGGAGAAATGTGACCTGGAACTTTGTCACACTTCTCACTGCTAGACAGGGATGTTCCCAGCAGCAAACTCTCCATACAGGATGTATGTGAAAGGTGGGAGTAGAAAACAGAAAAAGAAATTGAAAAGCACTTTGCAGTTGTCATGTCACTTAGCAACAACCTTTTCTACTTCACATCAACACGGGCGTAGTAGAAAGACTGCACAAAGCACACGTACTGAAATCTGGAGTAAGCATTGAATGTAGGAGGGCAAGAAAGAGCTCAAATGCCAGCTAACCACAGAGATCTTTCATTTATCATTTGAGACACATTTCACATCATTATCTGTGGGCTAGAGCTTCTCCTGAGTAAACTTTTGGATCTATCCATCAGTGATCTTCTCAGTACTAACGCAGAGTAAACGATACAAACACTCCTGGAAGTGAAAACCAAAGTTCAGCTATTTGCTTCCCAAATGAATGTTGCCTTAAGTGGTCACTATTCTGTCTGTAGTTTTACTTTCAGATAATGTCCTTTTTTACTTTCTTACCTGCTTCTATTTCCCAGCTTCTTCCCTGCAGGATTCCCCACTCTTCCCTCACTTTACATATTGTACTTTCATAATAAACTCCAGGCTTGCAAGTCTCAAACCCCTAACACTTCTTCCAGAAGCTAATCCTTTGGCTCCTCCTGACTCATGACCAGATATTTCCATCAGTGGAGAGCGTGTCTGGGCCCTGATAAACAGAATAGATGTCTCTCCTGCAAGGCTGTGTCGAAAATGAAAAACTCTAGCACAAAGAGAGAGATATATACAAGTAACTTTGCAAGTTTTAAGGAGGATAAGTCAGGTACCTCTCTATACTTGTTCTCATCTGCTCAGCTTAGGATTTAATTTTTAGCTGTTCCCATACTATTAGTGGACATCTGACTGGCTGAAGGGCTGAATGTGGAGCCAGCATGAGGAAATCCCTTCTGTCTGATTCAGGAATCATCGAGCTCTTTTGCACATGAGAAAAAAAGGGAATGGTAGGAGCAGATCTCAATGCCTGTTATTTGGGTGGTTCCTTCTGAATAGAAAGCTCTGCAAAGTGTATGAAATATCACATAAATAGAGCATTAGTATGTGCCAAATTAATAACATGCATTATCTAGCAGCCATGCAGTGATGCTTATTGTACAGTTCTAAATCATCCTAATGGGAAGAAAAAAATCAGAATCCATCACTCTGTGGCTCAGTTCCTCTCCTTGCAATCACAAAAAGTGACTTCTTGCAGACAGAGTTGTTTTAGATGTGTTACGGAGAGCTGGGCATTGCCAAATGACCAGAGCACATCACCAGCAGCTCCTGAGCTCTTCTCCTGCCGTACACTCAGAGGGCATGGCTTAGCTGAGAGCAGTACTGCTAGTGTGCTTTGCTTTGGGCTTGGAGAGTGACAGCCTGATTTTCAGCAGTCTATTGAACACGCTCACAGACACACTCATGTTATACCTTAACTTGAACCAGGCATTCAGCACTTGTGAATACACAAGACTATAATTGGTGGCAAACACATGTTCAGCCTAAACTGCTCATCAAGTCTGCTTTCGTCCTGCCTAGACATACATGCACACACACACACGTTCCAGCTCCAAAGAGACCTTGCCAAATAGAGAAGAGACTCTTATATTTTACAGCTGGGTTTCATTTTTGCAGCTGCCAAGTAGCAAAGAAAAGTAACCCTGGTGATCAGGCCAGAGGACATGTCCTACGCTTTTAAGTAGGCTTCCTGGGAGGAGAGACAATAGAGCATTGCTGCGCGGCCTCGCCTCCGCGGGCTGCCCTCACGCTGCGCCGCTGCGGGCTGGCACCAGAGCTGCGAGGACTCAGTGCAGGGTGGGTATTAATAAGGCTTTGGCTGGTCGTTGTGCTTAGCCAAAAACCTGAGGAAACGTTGCAAAGGTGAACAAGACTCTGGCACAGTAGGGATCGCAAGAGTTCGTTTACGGCAGGGCTCATCAGCCCCCATACTGCCGCTGCCGGGACAAGGAGCGGCTCGGGGGGGGGGCTCGCTTTGCAAACCTGCGGCTGTGCAGCTGAGCTGGGAACCCTGCGCACCGCACATGCCTGCCTTATGTCATTTCATACCACCATCAAAGTCAACAAATGCTGACAAACAGCATTGGGCTTAGAGATGGTCTCTCAACAGAGGCAATGCTAACAACAGAAAGGTTCAGTTGTCCTCTAAGTGTGTGCAGTGCTCTCGTGGGTGCCCTGGGTGAGCTGCTGAGGCTTGGGTCTTTATCTTCAAATTGGTCATCAAAAAACTAAGGGTCTTGCTGCTTTATTGTCTTGCTTTGGCAGCCTTTGACTCTGCAGAGCTTCTTTACAATGTTAACACCTTCTGGACACAAAAGTGACGATGAGGACAGAAACCTCCTTTGTTTTTTTCAGCCCAACCCAAAAACTCATCTAGACTGGGTAATAAGAACTGGCAAAACCCATCGAAACGCAGGGAGTGTGGCACTGCATGTTAAATGAAACACTGTCTTATCTGACCTCAAAAAGGAAATTCTGCAGTAAAACTCCAACTGTGGATAGCAGCATAATCTAGAAACTCAAGTAAATGAATATTATCATCTTACATGAAGAATACATTAATATAGATGACCGTTACGTAACACACATTAACATAGTGTAATAATATATTTACTCAAAGTAGGCATGTTTTGACACAGTGCAAGCTGTGTACAGTTGCTTAGAGAACTGGGGAATTTTATATCTTTACAAACACACTGAAAATCTTAATTTTGAAAAAAAAAATGGTCTTGAGAATACTTTGGTGCAATTCTGACAACTTCAGATAAAATTCAGAGGAGCTTTTACTCCTGCATGTGGAATAATTGAGCTATCATATCTGTGTCTGTCAGATGTCACTCATTTAACTTGCACCTCAGCTGTACGTGATGAATTGCACAGCGAGCCAACGACTATCATCTCGCAATCTGTGTGTTTTATCTGTGTGATCTGGATCAGAGCAGGGAGTGCATCCTGCAATGTGTTTGCACAGCTTCTAGCATGGTGAGGGCTAGAGCCTGCTTACGGTCACTAAAGCACAACTGTTCTTTCATGTCATTTAGGGGCTCAAGCTCCTTATTGTTGAACTTTTATTCCAGATCAAATGAAAGAACAAAACAGTTAAGGCTTTCCTAGATAGTCCTATGGGAAATGCAAATCTACCACTAAATTACTGTACAAATCTACCACTAGAACAAAAGTTTGATAGCAAATACAGGAAATATAAAGTGAAAGTAAAATGGAAGAACGTTGTAGAAGAGAAAAAAAAAAAAAGAGGATAGAAAAGAGGCATCCAGGGCCAAAACAAACCTTTGCACTTGGCAAAACTAACCATGCTCATTACTGCTTTCCCATCGTACCAAACTTTATGTTGCAAGTTTCTTATCATGGTCTGAAGTCCCTTTTCAGAAGAAGCCTGGCTAGTGCCACTCAGTTGCACCACTACCAAAGTAGTGATGCTGGTGAGGACTCCAAGGATCAGGGTTTTCAATAAGGAACAGATTTCCCTCTCCTAAAATCCCAAATTAACTGACCAATCTGATCTCTCTAGTTTTAAATCACGACTAGCCCAGAATGTTGGTGTGCCTCAAACGGATGCTTCCTGATCAAAACATCCACCAAAGGCAATACTTTTTTCCCCCCCTTTAACTTTAAGCTGATTAGAAAGTTAGTTCTGTAGTTGATTAAGTTCTGCAGAAATTGGGCTTGTGATGAATCATTAACCAAAGACTTTTTTTTTTTTTTCCACAGCAATAAAGCCTCAAATGATTAATTAAGGGCACAATGCCAAAACAAGTGTCTTTGTTTAAAACGCAGTGGACAAGACAGGCTTGGGAAAGTTGATGTCTTAAGTAGACGCCACAACATGTTTTTAATTATGTTCAGGAAGAAGAACAAGAATGGGAATTGCCAACTGTTTGGAAAGATAATTTTTTTTTTTTAGAAGAAAGATTAGAATAAAAAATAACAAACAGAGCATTATTGATTTAACACAAATGCCATTTGTTGGGCCTTTTGTAATTTCCTTATTAGTGTCATCATTCTGGAGTTCATATGCTCCCTTCTGTTATAGCATTTGGCACACATTCAGCTCCCAGCAATATGATACAGTAAACATTCAGTGACTGCTCATATTAAAATGTTTTATTTGTTGTAACTGTACCAATGATCAGGCAGTGTAAGTCCTAAATTACCCCAACTGTTTTGCAGGCTAATGTGGTAGGAGTGAGTTAGTGACCATCTCTGCAGCACACGCACGCATGCTGGGGAGTGCAGAGCTGTGCTTTCTGGTGGAGACAAAACAAAAAGTTCATGCAGCATCAGGTCTCTCCATGGCTTCTTGTCAGGAGCAATCTGACTGCTCAGCTAACACAGACATAAGCTCCGATCAGTGCCTGCTCAGTCCAACAGATTTTGTTACATCTCTCTCTCTGGGCCGTGATTTGATGGTTACAATGCAGGGGAGACCCAAAATATTTATTCAGGCTCGATTTTGTAAGACCTTTCTGTACAAATCTTACTCAAAAGCTTACTTTAAACCCATTCTATGAATCACTGAATACACTAGTCCTGTGTTTCCAGGTATGGAAAACTATTTTGGATGCTTCAGTAGAGGGAAGAAAGGATCCTGAAAGAAATTTTGAAGGCTGGAAAAACAGCACTGTAAAAAATCAGGTTTGTCCTCAAAAGAAAATAATAACTGCAATGGCAAGCATACCAGCCACGAGGGTTTACATATAACAAATCTGACACAACACACTCTGAAGAGTTCCCAGAAAACCTTGTGCTTGCAGTTGCACTCTTTGCATGTGTCCAACTGCTGCTAGAATATATGCAAAGAAGGCAAGGCTAGCTGTAGTCTAAAGCACACCATATATAATGTCTTTTTTCCCCACTGAGCAATGTCAAATGCACTGGGAGCCTTTATTAATGGGGAACTCCTTGATTCCTTAAGAGTCTCGTTCTAGCCTTGATCTTTATGCAAACCTCCCAGGGTCCTCGGCAGGAGGCTGCTGTGGATCAAGGGTAGTGCATGACCCTAATGCTGTAGCACAAGTCCCTGGATCACAATTAAAACCTTAATTTGGCTTATTCTGCAGAATGGGGTTTGACACCTCTGGAGTAGATGTGTGACCTTACCTGCCTTCTCATCTCTCATTTGTCCCACTAGAAGTGGCACATACGTAACCATGTAATCAGTCTGTACATGTTGAAATATAGACTGGTCCTCATCCTCTCTAGGACTAGATTTACAGCTGAACACCTACTATTAACACCTACTAGCCTTAATGAGACAGACCCATGAAAGTCTTCTAGGCAAGCAAACAGAAGAGTAAATATCCTAATTTTCTTTTTAGTCCTCCTGCTTAGGTAGTGATCCAGCAGAAAAAATAATGGATAATTATTCCTACTGAACACACCATGAATTTACCTGTGGGTGTATGGCAAAGGGAAAGAGTTTTGACATAGATTTCTTTTGAAAACAGAGCTAGGGGCACTGATGGTGAAGAAGCACCTGAGAGGTTGGGCTGTGCAGCCTTCATTTCTTACTGTGGGTCACTGGGGAATGCAGTGGCTATGGAGTGATTTAGCTCCGAACAGAAGCCAAAAGCTGAATCTGCCACCAAATCTCTCTCTAAGGTCTGGGCCTGCCCTGGGTATCTATTGACTGCTCAGGGCATTGAGTAAACATAGTAACTAATCAGATGCAGCAAGTTGTCAAATCTATATAGATGCTATAAAAGTTATAAGGATCCCCTTAGTCAATAATAATAATAGCTCTGTGTGTAAATTCTGTACATAGCAAAGCAGAATAGAGCCTAATGGGCTTCAGTAAAAGCAAAGAAAACATATGTGACATTAAGAGCAAAAAACAGTGTGTGCACAAATAAACTAAAGTTTCTCCTCAATCCTCTGATATTTCTGCCCAGTAAACTGCTCTAGAATCGTGGAATCAACCAGGTTGGAAGAGACCTCCAAGATCATCCAGTCCAGCCTATCACCCAGTCCTATCCAGTCAGCTAGACCATGACACTAAGTGCCTCATCCAGTCTTTTCTTGAATGCCTCCAGGGATGGCGACTCCACCACCTCCCTGGGCAGCCCTTGGCAAATTACTCTCTCTGGCAAGAACTTCCTCCTAACATCCAGCCTAATCCTTCCTTGGCACAACTTGAGACTGTGTCCCCTTGTTGTGTTGCTGGTTGCCTGGCAGAAGAGACCTACCCCCACCTGGCTGCAGCCTCCCTTCAGGTAGTTGTAGACAGAAGGTGCTGAGTGTTTTCACCAAGGGGCTGAAAGGTCTGAAAAACCTCATCCACAGGTGCTCAGCATCAGTCACTGGGTGTTTGCCAAGTATGGCTGGTACATGGCACACACAAGAGATCTTTCTTTTCTGTTCCTACCAGCCACAAAGATGGCAAGCCCAAAGAGGATTTCCCAATAAAACAGCTGATCAAAATCATAACTCTCTAAAGTGTTCCTGATGTTAGAAAATAGTGGAAAGAAGGAACAAGCTAAACTCACCAGAATTTAACAGATTTAAGAGTTTCTGTTGCTTTGACTGACTTAGTGAAGACATAATGAAGCACTTGAAATCTGTATCAATAAGGGAAACAATAATTCTGAATGTTCTTCTTTTTCCTTAGATTTGGTCTTGCAAAAATTTCAACACTATATTTCTTATGCCTAGAATTAAAACAAGAAAAAAAAGGCTAAATAGATAAGAATCATAGAACAGTTTGTGTTGGAAGGAACCCTAAAGGTCACCCAGATCCGAGCTCCCTGCTGTGGGCAGGGGTACCTTCCACTAGATCGGGTTGCTCAAGGTCCTGCCCAACCTAGCATTGAACTCCTCCAGAGAGGGTTCATCTGCAGCTTCCCTGGACAACCTTTTCCAGTGTCTCACCACCTTCACTGGGAAGAATTTCTTCCTAACATCCAGTCTAAATCTACCCTCTTCCCACTTGAAGCCATTACCATCACCCAATCTCTACAAGCTCTTGTAAAATGAAGGTTTTTCACAACTTGGAAAATGAGGCTGAGGTAATCTCTGGGACAGTATTCTTCCCACTGCCAAACATGTGGCACCAAACGTTTGTTCCTATTGCTTGTAGAAGGGACAAAAGTGTTTCAGAAACCTGCTGATGAGAAAGCTCTGGTGATGACAAATCTGGATGAAGAAATCAGGACTGAAACTCACAGGAGAAAAGGGCTGACCTAAAACCTAGTGAACAGATTGAAAGGATACTGCTGGGTACTGCAACCCAGTCGCTCCTGCTGAGTCCAGAACAAACATTGTGCTCTAGTTCTCAATATTTGTCTTCCAGAGGAAAACACATATTCTTTCACCAGTTTCTTCCAGCATGTTCTATGTTTAGCCATCAAACACCTCTTTAAAGTTGACTGATATTACATATATTCACCCCACACCAGCCCTTAACCATATTCAGAAGGGAGAGCTGAGAAAGGCTCGGCTGTCACATTGGAGAGGCTGGATGCCTTTCAGGGTGACCCCTGCTGAAGGATATACTCAGCAGCAGAAAACTTTAACAGGATCTATTCCTGTGCATCTGAGCAAACCCTACCTACTATTTCATTCAGTTCTTAAAAGCAGAGAGGTCCCCATGATGCTCTTTATAGAGCCGGTTAACCTAGTCGTATTAGTTTGCTGTGGCCTTACATGAACCCCAACAAATGGACCACAATAAACTCTGTTCCTCCTCCCTGTTTCATTACAGAGAACTATTTGTCTTTTCAAATTGAAGTCTGAAAAATAAGCATGCAAACAGGTTAGGAGTCTAATGTCATTGAAATATATTTACTGTGGTTTCTGTCTTTGAAGGAAGAAATGTCCCACCAGAAGACGAAAATAGATGAAGGAACCTGTAGCTCACAGAAAGGTGTTTTCCCCTCACGAGAACACAATCATTAACTTTAAATAAGTCTGCCTTAATCTCCTGAGCAGTGCAAACGGACAGATAGAAATAAAACTAACTGAATGTTTTCCCTCTGCCTTTCAAAAGCACAAACAAAGCTTCATTTGCCAGATGGACGCTTTCAGAGACAGAGCTAAGGTTTAAGAAAGGCTGATCACTCAGCAACATTTTCTGATACTGTATGGGGGAGTTTGCTCAGAAGCTTCATGGTAGTCTAAGATATTCCAGGATGCACTATCACGTCTCTGCCTTCCAGCCCTTTTAGGGTGGAGTTTTATAGCTGTGCAGAAGTGTTTTCAGCATGTTTCAGTGCTCAGACATATGAGTGGGAATGAAATGGTCTGTTAAAAAACAAACAAGCAAACAAACTCCAACCAACCTAAATTCTTAGTGCTTGTTCTGTTGTGGAACATACATGTGAGATGGCAACACCTCTCTTGTAGTTTTAATCCATAAGAAACTTTTGATACAACCTCTGACTTCCTTTACACTGAGCTGTGGATACGCTCAAGATTGCCATAGTGACAAGGAATGGCTACCACACAACGTAGGAGTGGACTACAAACATAGAGAACTTCTAATAACAATTTTTCAAGCATCTGTGAAGTCACTGGCAGCACTTACTTCTTCACCTAATACCATGTAGATGCAAATTGGCATTCATAATTTAAACAAGTCCTTTCTCTGCACCCCAGCAACATGAGCCAGATGCAAAAGGAAAACGGAAGACTTTCTCCGGATATAGAGAGGATCAAGCAGAATCTCATTAAGGACCACTTCAAAGATCAGTTCTTCATTTCCATACAAACAAGTTTAAATTATCTTGTGTGAATCTGCTGTTAGCTGTTGCACTGTTCCATTATGCATGATTCTTGACTGCTTGTATCATGAAAATCTCCACAGTGCTCCATTAGTGATTTTCAGTGTTATGCTAAAGCTTGCAACTGGTCATGTTATTAGGTTAAAGTACTATATTTTACATATTTATTCTGCTTTACCACATTTATTACTTCTGATACCGGCCGAGCAGGATTTCACATGCTTTTGACCACCTACTTTGCATGACTCACGTGTGACTGCAACTACAAACACAGATAGATAGCTCAGCACAGACAGCTGGAGAGATGACTGCCTCATTGCTCTCACTTTCACTGTGGTTTTCATTCACTTCTGGAAAAAAAAAAAGTAGGCAATTCCTGCAGAAAGCACTCTGGATCTATCAGACTATCTCTACAAAATTAATCCTCTCAAATAGCTCAATATAAACTGTGTGACACATTTCATTATGGGATAAATTATTGTCTTTATTACAAAGGATTTGGTTTTACACTTAGATAATTTAAAGAAGCTTTTCCCAGGATTTCATCTATAAAAATCAAAATGATATCATCTGGTTTGTATGTCTTCATATTTGCCTTACTTCTGGGATGCCCCATATTATTAACTTTCGTGGAAAACATTCTGTTCTCAAATTACTGAAATCATCTTGCTCACTTTGGGGATATTTATATTAGGAAAGAGACTTGTTACAAAAATCAGGAGCATAGCTGGTGTCTCACCAAGACAAATATACTGTTCATTATATTTGAAACAGAAAACAATAATTCCACTTTTATATATTGGTTGTTTCAAAAAAATCTTTGAATCATGGATGAAAGATCAGGGGATTTAGTTAGAATATGCAGAGCATAAATCACAACTGCCTAGAACCAGCCCTACTTAGTGAGAAGTAAACAGGTGGTTTGGGTTTGTAATTGACAGAGAATACTTAAAAGACAATGACAGTGTTTCCTTCTGCTTCCCAAAGACAGGATATCCCATTAAAAAAAATAACATTGGTCATCCAGTTGCACCTGAGTGGCAGCATCTGCTGAGACCCTGGCTGAAAGGAGAAATTGTTTCTGACTCCTTTCCAGCCAACTCTTCTGCCTTTGCAGTTATGGTGAAACATGCTGGAAACTTCAGCCAGAAATCCTGCCTGTTGGTGCCACCATGCTGCTTGCTGAAGCAGGCAGAGGGCTGGCAACAAGCCAGAGGAAACACTTCTCTTTTCACACAGCACCAGATGAACCTGTAGGTCTCAATGCCACATGGATGCCAAAAGCATAAATACACCCTAGATGTGCTGAGGCTTGGTTGTGTAAGGCTGCAGACACAGAGGGCCATGAAACAGAGCTGTAATCCACAGCAAAGGCAGTCCCTGAACTGCAGGCTGGGGTGACATGCTACACCGGTCTCACAGTTGCCTTCCAGCTGCTGGCAATGCATCAGGCTAGATGCACCTGTGGTCTGGCCCAGGACAGCCATCCTTAGGTTGTCTTAAATATGCTGGAGGCAACCTGCACTGGATATGGACATGCTGAGTTGTAAGAAGATTCTTTGTACATACAGCTCTTCTCCAGGCTCATCTGTGTGGATACAGATGATGCAGGACAGCACAGAAATAAAAGGAATAATATTCAGTCTCTGAACAGACACTTCTGAAAGGCTTATTATGCTGAGATGCAGCTGAACCAAAACACTTTTCCCAAACAGTTTTGAAGATGCCAAGTGATTGACATCCGAAACTATATGAAGAGCCATGGTTTGAAAGAAATCCTCCTTTTTTCAAGAGGGGCCAAACGAAATCCCTGAATATCAGCCTACCAATCCATCTGCTGCCTCTGTTTGGGGCTATTCAAATCTATATCCAAAATTTTAGGCTTCATCTGATCTCTGATAATAGATTGTCATCTCTGATGCTTTATCCTTATAAATTGCAGGCTGACACACATTCTTTCTCAGGTAGTTCATTCATTTTAAAGCATTTTGCGCTTCTAATTTGTCATTTTTCTTCCTGCATCCCCACTGACCACAAATTACAGATGGTAGCTCATCATGGGGCACCATAACAACAATAAAAGCCTCAATAAAATAGTCAGGATCTGATTCTGAGTGATACTGAATGTCTTTTATTTTCAGTGATGCATATGGGAGCAGAGAACATTCAGCACCTTACAGGAAACACCTCACAGGGTGCCCCCAGAAGATCCCTGTTGTGGGTCCAGTTACTCTTTTATCTCTGAGGACTGACATGTGTGTGTCCTGCTATTCAGTGTCATCATCCACTGTGTCACACCTTGAAACATCAGGCAGTGAGGAAGATGCCATCATGGCATAGGTGTTGTACAAAGCAGAGAGATGGCTTCAGTTCCCAAAGAACTTACTATGAGAGCATACAACAAGAGACAATAAAGGGACACAGTGTAAGGATATATGAAAACAATGGACTAACATGGAGGGCAGAAGAGGTCTCAGCAAAGCAGCAGCTTAACCAGTACCAAGCTGAAACAGCTATTCCCAGATTTTTCTATCTCACTTTGTACTTAGTCTCAGCTTTAAGAAATGGATTAATTTTCTGCACCACTGTACTGTTTTTTTCTCTGCCAGCCAGGTTTTCAGATAAACCTGTTGGAGTTAAAGATGAGGTTAACAAAAGTGATCCAAATTTGAAGACAGTGCCATTTTGCAAGGCAGATTGGGTGTGGGTAACAAAACTAAGAATTCATCTATGAACCAACATGGGAAGAAAAGAGTTTGAAACTGTCCACGTGCCTTTGTGCAATCATCTCCAAAACATCAGAGGATGTTGTTAAAAAATTACTGGCAGGTTTTTGTACCTCTATCTACAGTTACTGCAGAGGCACCATCATCCCATGTGCAGATGCAATTAATCAGCTACATTCGCAATTAGTGCAGCTGCATGTGTGAAGTTGCAATAGATAAGCAGGCACCAGCTTCTTCATACGTGTTAGCTTCCCATGTTCAAGTGGCTGCAGACACCTGTCCCTCCCGTCTCACCTTTTGTGGCACAGTAATGTGCAGGAGCTGAAAAATTAAAGTAAAATCTGCCTGCATTACATTTTTAAGGAATCAGGAGTCATTTCTTTCCTCTCTCCCTGGATTTTTAACGTTAAACAAAATCAGAAAGGCTTCTGAAGAATGTTTTCCTGGCATGAAGCCTATGGTAGTGTCCTGGGTTTGGGCTGATCCCTCCCCCGGGAAGAAAATTCACAACACAACCCCCCCTTCTTTTTTTTGAAAGTCAGGGAAAGATGAAATTGTATTTTCTTATAGTATAAGTATAACAATGTAAAGAGAGATAATAACTAGAGAAGGAAGGAAGGGGAAAAAAAACAATACAATAACCTTAAGGGAGATGGGGGAGGGGTCAAGCGGCGGCAAAGCAGCAGTAGCCAAAACAGCAGCTGGGTAAGATAGGTGAAGCTGAAGCAGCCAAAGCCAGCGGGAGAAGGGGGAGAACAAACTGTGCTTCTAGACATTAAGTTCTTGATGCTCCAATGAAATTATATTAATTTATCTATTGTTGTCATTTATGTGGCCTATCCCTGCAATGTTCATTTCTCCCCTATGTCTGAGCTAGAGGATCAGCTCAAATGGCCACAGGTAGGTGATGGGTTGGCCGGAGAGGCCACCCACCAGCACCCTTGTCGCCTCCTTCCCTCCCTCCAAAACCTCAACTCCCAAGGAGTTAAATCCACCACCTCCCTCTGCTACGTTGAAGAAAATAGATGTGATTTTCTTTACAAAAGAGCATTTCATTTAGGGAGAGAAAGAAAAAGGAAAGGCAGAGTTAACATAGCCATTATTCTCCATCTCAGGGAAAGCAAATCCTATTTTGCCTGTCATTACAGTAGGTAGAAAAATCCTTTCATCCAGTCATTAGTTGTAAACATTCCCGTGCCGCCTGGGACCAGGCCTCTGTTTCCCATCCCGTGCCGAAGCCATTTTCTAATACTAATGTTTTATACACACATCTCGGCTACAAGGATACAAGGCGCGCTCCCCCAGCCCCAAAGGCAACGGGGCATTCGTTTACACTAAATCACAAGTGTCACCCTTGGCAACCTGCAGCACTGAAACATTTATTCGCCTTCACATTGCTGGCACTTAGAATTATTTCTTTCATGCCTGATAGCCGAATTACAATATGGCAGGTTTCCCCGGAGCCACCGGATCATTAGTGCCAGCTCACAACATACTTTCAACTGATATGGCATTTCATGTACAGCTGCCAATCAAGAGCTGGGGGATGCAAATGAGGGAGGGCCCATTGGTGTTCAATTACTGTACCGCGCGCCGTACAGCTCCGCTAATGACTGGCAGTCGTTTTGCTGAGCGGAGGAAGAGCAGAGAACAGAGGCAGGAATTCCCTCCGGGAAGCCAGTTGTGAGTGCAAGAAGTTTTTACATTTGATTTCCATATTTATTATTACTTCCCCCCCCCACACACACACATACCTTGTGTGTTTCTAAACACGAAGCCCAAAAAACTACTTAGCGCAGCTTGTTTTACAAATACACAGCCTTGTCAGTTCAGTCAATTGCCAAGGCCACAGCAGCAGCAGATTAGGCTGCTTTTTTCCCCTTTTATTTCCTCCCCCCTTTTCTCTTCAAAATATATGCCTCTTTTCAGAGAGGCCCGAGATGTTTCAGCCTTGAGGGAGTTTTAAGCTCTGTGGAATCAGTTATTATAGTCCATTTCAGTGATTTTTGCTGTCCTTTTCACACACAAGAAATATGATGCCAACCTTTCCACAACACACATCTTACACCATTTGTGAGCTCCTTCTGTCATGAAAATACCTCTTTGAGGCCCAGATCTGCAGGGGTCAGTCACAGAGAAGGATGAAAAACAACAGCAATCCTACAAAATCAGGACTTCTGCTTAATCTATTTATACACTACTTGGGCATTACAGCAGTCTGCAGCCTCGCAGTGGTGGGTTCTGCAGGCATGTATCATGCCAGACAAACAGAATCAAACAACTGACACAGTATGACAGAAGGGAAGGGTTTTCTTGCCCCCCCCTCACCCCTGATATCCAAGTGCAAGGAACAGAAGATGATACTCAGCAATTTCAAATGGGTTTTACTTTGCATTTTAGCATCAGTCACACCAGAATCCTGAAGTGAAACCTCTGATACATGGGAACAAAAAAACCCACACAAGCCATGCTCGGGTGACACTTGCACCAAACCTGTTTTGTTCTCAGCAGCTGATGATGCACATTCCTCTGCAGCTGAGCGGGGGACATGCTCGTGTGTAGCACCCCCATCATACATCGTGTAGGGGGGCTTTTCTTAACAGAAGCAATGTCTAAATGGCTGATCACTTGCTCTGTGTTAAATGGTCACTGCTAAGGTCACACTGGAGTGACACAGAGGGAGAGGTGGCAGCAAGAAACAAGTCTGAAGTCCATTAACAGGTAGCTCAGATCCATACACTGTTCTGAAGCCTCCTGTTCTCTGCCCACTAGATCCCTCTTAGTCTGCAGTAGCAGCTCCTGCCTATGGGCCGCTGGGACACACACATTCCAAGTGCCCTGGAGATGTGCACATCTTTCCTTCCTTAAACAGCTCCATGTGTTCACAATATGGTCAGAGGACAGGACTAAACCCCAGTAATTGTTCTGTTTGAATCATAGGGAGGCTGGGGACAGGCTGTACAGACCACTGTTTTCTCAGAGGGAACCGAAACCCAGTAACTCCAGCCTCCCAGTCCAGTTCAGCCTCCAGCTAGCAACACAGAGCTTTTCTACAAGCATCAGTCACAGACACCCAAACCAGCAAAAGACATTTTTGTTACTATGTCTTCTAGGTTCAGATAATATGAGTTAAACAACCCAAAAAGACCTTTGCACAAACACACCGTCCAACAAAGGAAATCTTTACCAAGGAATGAGCTCTGGAGTCATAGAATCATAAATTCGTTAAGGTTGGGAAAGACTTTTAGGATCATCAAGTCCAACCACCAACCCAATCCTGCTATGACCACTGAATCACATCCCAAAGTGCCACATCTAAGTGTTTTTTGAACACCTCCAGGCATGGTGACTCCACCACTTCCATGAACAGCTTGTTCCAATGAATTTCCAGTCAAAATGAAACACCAAAGATAGGACAGGAAAAAAAAAAAAATTAAAACATTTTATGTGTGAATGGCAAAGTAGAAACTTTTTTTTTTTACTCCTTTTTGATGACTACTACTTCAAAGACTGGGCTAGTGTAATATTACAGGCAACACCAATATGTGCCTGGCCTGCCAGAGCAGCAGCTCTGGCAATGCACACAGAGGTGATCAAGCTGTAGGACTGGATATTTTCATTAAGTTACTTTGCTGCAAATTAAGGACCTCTTATAAATGTCAAGAACATTGAATCTATACCTGTTAAAATAGAATTTAAAAATGAAGTAGTTCTTATGCCTGCATAGTAGCTACTTTTTAATGTTAATCACTGAGTCACATTTAAACTTGTTCAAAAACAGGAAATGATGTGAGTGACTGAGCACCTTTGTTGTTCTTTAGTTATTATGGCACAGCGGAAGCCAATTAGAGATGTTTTCTCTCAATAGCAAATAATAGAGTGGAATGCTGGTTGTCCCCCCCCTACATAATAATATTCCATGGCATGATACAAAAAACGTCCCTACAGAAGTCATTTGCATGCTGTGTCTGCAAGAATGAAAATTGTGTGACTGCTATCAATGTATGATGGCCAAACAACAAGAGTAAGTCTGAAGAAGAGGCAGGTAAGGAGGCATTTTGTTCATATATGTAATGTTTGACATGTGCTTCTGCTTTGCTGGAGTTCCTTTCTCTAATTCTTTGCTATTGAGAGTAAAGTACTGGGTTGGACCTGCCACTATTCCTACTGCAAATATCTGATGTGCACACTGAGCTGCCCCTCTCTCTACAACTGCAGAGGAAGCACTTCCATTTCCTTCCCCTTGCAGAGCATCTCAGGAGGACCCTAGAGTTGAATCACAGGAAGAGAAAGCTATTTATACTTCACCCTGAAATTACATTCTTAGTTTCAGTCTCCAAAGGTCACTTTAGGGAACCACTGTGGGATGCAGGTTTGGAACTGTGTGGTCGTTATGATCTCGTGTGGTGGCATTTCACAGCCCCAAACTGCAAGTTGTGTTACCAGACTTACACTGTCACAGAACAGAGCAAAGGTTCCCGCAGAATATTCTCTCCCACTTTCCTGCTACTTCACGGACTGGCAACATACATCTCAATAAACTGTCTTAGCACAATGATTTGCATAAGAGTAGCATAAGTGTGCTTGGGAGAAGGGAAAGAAAAGCAGAAATCCATGTGGTAAATTTAGTCAGACATCTTTAACAAGCCCAAGATGAATTCTTGAAAAGGAAATGCCCATGTTATCCCCAAATAAAGCCACAGCTGGCACACTAATATATTCTTCTGTGCTTCTCTTTTTCCTGATATCTTGAAGAAGAGTTTTAAGACTACATCAACAGTTTTAGTACTTAACTCCACAGGCCTAATTAATTTTTCTTCTTTAGGGGTTATCTTAGAAATAATGTTCCATGGTGCTGTCCATTCCTAATTGACATATCTTACATGCTCAGCCTATGGAGAAGTAAATGATTTTCCCCTGAGGAGGGAGGTGAAAGAATTTTTATGTTGCTTCTGGTTTATGTAAGATGACAATCAATGCCTCAATCTTTACAGAATAATTCAAAAAGACAAAGTTGGTCATACCTGACTGATAAGCAGAAAGGTGATTTACCAAATAGGCTTTCCCATAATATAGCAATCTGACACAGGGGGAAAAAAAGAGAGAGGGGAAAAAAAAAGAATGATGATTTAATTATGGATGGAAATACAGCTGTCTGGACACGGCTGAACACCTGGCAGTCCCTGTCAGTAGCTGCAGCCACCATACATTCACCACATCCAAACGTACACAACTGTGTAAAAGATGGAGGTTGGTGTATGGTTCAGTAACCACGCTGAGGTCTGAAACCAGCCTTAATGATGTGATGGAAGCATGATGCAATTCCTACCCAAGCCACACAGGCTCACACTGAGACTATCAGTGCCAGCTCTTAGGTATAAACCTGGAATTTCCTGCAGATAAAAGAATATGCTAGCAGTAGAAATGGATAACAAGTTTATCCGTGCTGTGAAGCACTCCTTAGTGACAAAGATCTCAATTTACTTATGTAAGCTTGAACTTTACCATAGGTCCCTGAATTAGTTCAATATCTCCAATGCATAATTTTATGAAGCATATCAAGTAATATTTTTTAACTCATGCAGCAGTTCTTGCTCAATGGGCTCAGGATATTTTACTATGCTATTGACAACACTTTCCTTAAACATTTGTTACCAAGATGACAAACCTTTCTCCCACTTGCAATGTCAGGAATGTAGTTTTTGATGGACAGGTTCACAGGATTTTAGGGGTTGGAAGGGACCTGTGGAGATCCAGAGGTCCAGCCCCCCTGCCAGAACAGGATCATATAATCCAATGCAGGTCACACAGAAATGCATGCAGTTAGATGGATCATGAAAGTCTCCAGAGGAGACTCCACCACCTCTCTGGGGAACTTGGAAGATACGATGAATGACACATCTTGAATAGGTGCTAAGTCAACTCAGGTTAAAACCTGGGGAACATATCTTTAAGTATTTTGTAATTGACAAACAGGAAAATGAGGAATTGGAAGTTTCTGGGAAAGGAAAACAGTGAAGAATTTAACAGAAAGATTTTGTCTTAATAATATTTGGATATGTTAAAGATTTCTGCTTGTTGAGGCTTGTACTTCTATGAATTTGGATTGAGTTGTCCTGAGCAGTATGTTCTCAGAAGATGGAGATACAGCAGATGAATATGAGAAAGAGAGGACTCCGTAAGCCAAATTTACTGCAACAATAATAATAATAGAATTGTTTGCCTTAATGAATGGCAAGAAGATGACCAAAATGAAAACAATAAAGAGCTCTCCAAGATCCCAAAAGAAAACTAAGAATATGACAAAAGAGACTCTATATGCTGAAATACCATTTTACATTTGCAGGTCAGAAGTTTATGGTTGCAGTGTTGTGAAGTGAATGTGTCAGGAGAAATAAATCACACTCTCATATTAGGGCTACTGGTAGTGTATTCAATACATTGATTAGTCTTATCCGGATCATAGCAGTAGTTAGACAATTGTAATCCTTGCAAGTTACAAAATTGCTTGGTTCAACTCTTCTGCCTCTTCCTAGCATCTCTCTTTCTGTTGCAAGGGCTGTTGAAACCAAGTTTTCAGCAACACACACACACAGAGAAGAATTAGGAACATTGCAAACCAGAGCTGCTTGTACCCTTCACATTAGTGTGTATGAAAACTATGCTAAATTAATGCCTGGATCAATGGCCATTGTGTTGGTCATTTGCTATTTTACTGCCTTTGTCCTTCTGGTATCCTGGAAGCTGTGCAAACAAATCAGGTGTGCAAATGAGATTGTAGTCAGGAAGATTTGGGTTTTTCTCTGTTGCTTTATACTTTAATTTTTTTATGAGTCTCTTGTGTCTAGTTTTGTTTATAATGCCTTGTGGCAGATCCTATTTGTGACTTATCATTTTAAAGCAGTTTTTGTATTTCATCTCTGTAGAATTCCCTCTGGAGGATGCTACCAAGGAGGCTAATCATGCCAACAAAGACTACCGTGGTAGAGGAACTCGGGAAAAGAAGCAGATTATGTTATTGCACATCTGCAGGAATGTCAGATTCACCTGGGCTGCCACAATACATGTTCCTCTTTTTGCCTTTTTTTCTTCTGTATTTTTTTTTTTTCCAGAATAGCTGGAAAACATTCACAGTCACTCACACTGTACACCACTACTTTCCCTGATGTGTGGGATGAGAGAATCAGTGAGCAGAGCAGGAGAAGGAAACTGAAATGCTTTTTGCCACACAATCCGTTTCAAATTTGTTGAGCCATGCAGGAATTTGGCAGTGCCAATCTTCAGGCATCCCACCCCAGAACTGACAACTGATCAAATAACTGCCTAAACATAGCAAAACACCCACAACAATTCTAATGTTTTCATACTAAAGGATTTGAATGTTTTCTCATAACATGACAAAACCACTTCCAGCACTGACCCAGAGAACAAAACTTGGATTGTCATTTGGATCTAATTTGCCAATAATTAAAGGACAAAATTTAAACCTGTCTCTTGTGTACTTGATCTTTGAAATGAAATTGTAGTCGCTGTCCCACAGCAATCTTCAAAACAAGCAGCACCGGGTTCTAAGGAAGACCTTTTGCTCTGGGGTGTAAGTGTCAACCTACAACAACAGAGATCTAGAGTTTGTTCTTCATCCCATGACTGATTCCGAGCGAGCCACCGGCAAATCAATCACTCTCCTGTGCTGCTGCCCTATCTGCCTCACTGTTCAGGCTCAAAGCTCATCAGGGCAGGACTGTTGTTTTGCAAGCTTTCTAGAAGGCTCCTATAACACAAATAGCATTGGCTTGGTTCAGGAATGTTTGCAAACTGTTTAGGATGTATGCATCAGAAATATTAAAGTGTGACTGAGAACTAGCAATGGGTTGGAGGTGACGATACGAAGAAACCTAGGGGTTCTCAGTAAGTACAGAGCTGTTCTCTATTCAGAGCATCAAATAGTTCCCCTTTCATGTCAGTACCGAGAAAAACTAAGATAAAATCATTTCCCCTGAAGGACAGCCTACTGGGAAAGTGTCATTTGTTCTTGACCCAGCCTCTAAACTCAGGCTTACTGGCAAAATGGTAGAGGAGTTAGCATATCATCTTGGGGTGTGCAGCAGTGCAGAAGAATTTGACAGCCTCCTGGATGAGTTCTCTATTTACCAACTCTTTGATACTGACAGTGTTATGAAAGGGCCAGTAAACACAGCAGTGCTCTAGTTCTGGGGCACTGTTCTTGGCAAGAAGCAGGCACTGGGGCTGATTTTTTTGTTTAGTTAGACTCATGTCAATTCCTTCGTGTTTGCCTAACTCGGAGAGGCAGAGCCTGCGTTTTTGCAGAAACACAAAAGACAAACCTATAATAGTGTCTAAAGAGCCAGTCCTGCCAAAAATGTGTGTGTTCAATTAGATTCTTATCTGGCTAAAATGGAAAAGCTTTATACTGGCTTGTAGCAGCTGAGTATCTGGTCTATCAACTTTTCTTTGCCACAGAAGTATGATATTGTGATATCAATTAGCTTATGCCTTAAAGCAAGCACACATAGTTAAAAAGTGAAAGCATTCAGATCTTGGCTTGGTCCACCCAAGAATTTGATTTAAAAGATAAACAAGCAGCTCAGTCTGAGTACGTGCATGCAACTTTTTTTACAGGACAAGACCTAAACTTGAGCAGTTACTGAACTCCTCCTGCAACTCTTATCAGCATAGAAAATGAGGTGCAAAAGAAGAGATTATTTACAGACGTTCTGCATGAATAATCTTAACATAAATGTTCAACAAAACAACTATCTACATTCTCAAACCTTAACTATTTCTCTACAAGCCAAATCTAAGTACCAGTATTACTCCAAGTACACTTTAGCAGTTCAGGTTTCCTCTGGAGCTAAAAGAGATAAGTTGGTACTTAAATGAAGTGCTCTGAAGAGAGCCCACCAGAGGTTATACTTTGGCAACAAGAGCCTAAACTCTAATTCCTAGACATAGATGAAGTTCCTAGAGGTCAGAAAGCATGAACGAGTCCCATCTGGCCCCCAAACAATCTCATGATATTTTTTAGGCCAAAGTTGGTCATATTTCATCAGCACATCCCATAACTAGGTGAAGACTCATTTGATAGCTGGGCAAGTGGATGTTTCTGTGCTTGGAGTAAATCAGCTACGCAAGCCCTGTGTTTGAAAGCAACTTTAAAGTCTCTCCGTAGGAGGGGTAACATACAAGTCTGATTGTTATTTTACTTGCTGTTGCAAACTAACTGGTGCAATAACTCACAGCATAATAATTCAGCATCTAGTTAGTCTAGGATGAGATAAAAAACCATCCAAAACATATGGAGCATAGCCTTTAATTGCTATAAGCCTCCCCCCACAGTCTTTTAACACCATGAACTAGCTATTAATAAGTGACCAGAAAACAGATCTAGGGGTTGTATTTAAAGACATTTCTAAAAATGTTTAGACCTCAGCATGATGCCTATCTTAAATTTGCCAAATGAAGCCTCTAAATTAAACATTTCTCGTTCAGAATCTTCACAAATATGCAGATGTTTGTGAAGATGAATACAAGTTTGTTACGCTCCTGACATCCTATCAATTTGTCAGCCTATCCTTTTGCACTTTGCAGCAGCAAATATGGCTTTGTGTAGCAACAGAAGGACCATCTTTCATTTCAGCTGAAGGCCACATTCTGCAGCTCAGTCAAATGTTTTAGACAAATGCTCTTCATAAAATAAGGCAAATGTGTCTCTTTTTTTCCCTTCTGGTTTATAGGAGGTCAGCCGTTACTCCCTGTCAATGGATTATTATCAAAGATAGAACCTTAACACACATTTTCTTTTTCTACCCATTTTTAGGGTCATATTACAATCCATTGAAGTTTTGTGAATCTGAAGCAAAAAAAAATAATCAGCGACAGGACTCACCATCTGTTGCATAATGAAAGAGACATGTGAATAATAGAACGTCAGTTGAAAGGGTTGCAAGTGATCAAATGTTGTTCAGCACCTCAATAATATTTCCTCAGAAAAAAGGCTTGCTTCAGATATTTCGGCGTTGCAAGTTTGTGTTTGTTTGTTTTGTTGTTGATGCCATAGCTGGGAGTGGAATTCAGCATAAGTTACCTGATATATAGATCTATAGGCACACAGAGGGATGGTTGTGTGCTTCTCAACACAACAGTGGTTGGGGATAGTGACACCAATCATGGATTCGGACAGCTGCTGCCTTTGCTTTTGAAGTTCAGGGGCTGTGGAGAATGTATATATACAGCTCATATTTATAGAAGAGGGGTTGAATTCTTAATTTAAGTCCAAATGTGTAGCTCACACACTCCTGTCTTACTAGTGCTCTGTCTTTGACACGAGTAAAGGGCTGCCAGTTAATCCTTCAAAATATTCCAAAATAAAGGGCAGACCTCAACAGTTTTAAGGCCAAAATGATTTTCCCAGATGCTTTTTCAATTTTGGAAGAAAGAAGAAATACAAAGTGCTTTAATATTTGATAACCCCCAGCACCTGATGGGATGCCACTCTCCTGTAATGAATCCACAAACCCTGCTTTGCCATAGACCCCTTAGGCTACGGTAGAAATATTTTCTATGATGTTTTCTTAGAATGAGAACTGAGGTTATGAGAGTCATAACTATCATTCCTAGGATGTCAGAGAGTTGATCAGAAAATAGGTGATACTAAACACTAATGCAAATAGCACCATGGTCCATTGGAAAGGAAGCCACGTTGCTGTTTCTATTTTAACCAGTATTTTATCTAGCTACTGGTGTCTCTTTCCAAATCTTTTCTCTCACAAACCAGCTTGTGCAAGGCCTACATATGCAATAACGTTGTGACAGACATAAACCATAGCTTTTAGAGTTCTATCAGAAAATAATCTGAACAATAAGAGATACCAAAATGTGGGTGCAGTTTCGACCAAGTGACTCACCACATCTATCCATATCTATACCTTAAAATTTTCCTTTCCGTGTTCCTAACGTTTCTGTCCTCAGTCATTTTGTGTTCAGGGCTAAAAACTTTCCTCCATGCAGTAGTCAGGTCCTACTTACATTAAATACATTCTCTCTTTCCTTCTGTTGAAAGCTTGATAAGGAAAAACCTTCTCCTTGAATACTCAGTCATTCAAATTAATGGGTATTTTCTTGGAATGTTGTTTTTTCCCCCCCCCCTACAAGTACTGGCAGATCAAAAGTTCACAGAAGTATTCTGGTGCAATTTGTAGATCAGCTGCACAGAGCACTGTGCCTTGCTACATTTCTAATGGGTTACAATTGAAATGCTACATTTTCATTTTCGACTGACAATGAAAAACACCAAGCAATATTCTAAGGCCAAAAATTATTGCTGGAACTTATGAGCAAGTCATTTCCTAACAGCTTTGTTCCTTGAATACTGTCTTATCAAAAGTGCCCAGGATTTTATTGAAGTGAACCATTCTAATGAAAAAAAAGCATTTGATGAACAGGCATAGCTGCAAACTCAATTCCACTCCCCTTCTTTCCGACTGGTTTCATCAGTAAAATAACCAGAAGCACCCAGGTGACCACAGATGGAAACATCCAGGTAAGATTTCTTGAGGGTGACTTGGCTTTTTGCTTTTATTTAATAAAAAAAAAAATGCTCTTAGTCTCCTAAATACAGATGCAGGCATCTGATTTCAGACACACTGAGCAGAACATGTGCATGCCTTGTATGTCCCCAAACTATCTGCTCCAATTGTTTTAAAGTTCTTAAGAAATAACATCTTAATACCAAATTCTGATGGTCCATATGTTGGAAGTGAGCTTACCAATTATTGCTGTTTTATTAGATTTAGTTGCCTCTTTGATCTCTTGTAACACTGTGCACTCAATACCTTTTTCTCTGATCCAGATGCTCAGTTTCACCCTACTAATGCAGTTGTAGTCTTATTGCATGGAGTTGCTGTACTTTTGATCTCACTGGTAGAGACAGAGACATAATTAACAGCAACAGATCAGGCTGCCTGCAGTATCAATGGTAAATAGCAGTGAATGACTCACAGTTTCACAGTTATAACGTGGTTTACACATTTTGGTATGCAGTGCCCAGACTTAGCCAGAACTTATACACAAGTGCCAAATCTTTTTTTAGAGCAAGGGATCTGTGAGTTAATCAGCATTGGCCCCTCCTCTGGCAAAGAGCTGAGATCAAGACAGGACAGACTCCAGTGCAAAATGAATTTCCTTCTCAAAATATAAGAAATAAATTGAAAAAAATAAAAATAATCTGCTTGAGAACCAAATTCAGGCCCAGGGCAGATGGCTGTGATTCTCCAGCATCAAGAAATCCTGTTCTAGTTTGAGCAGGCTAAGGTTCAGCCTTCCATTTGTCCATCAGAGGAGGGATAAGGACCCCTCATTCTTCCATGTTCACCTTCCACATGTGTGTGGGGAAGGACAGTGTGAGGCTGGAAAGCAAAGCACAAAGGTCCTAGCTGGGCCCAGGCTTCTCCCAGTACCAACCATTGGACAGGTTTTAACCACCACCACAGGCTTGCTCTTACAGCACTTTCCACAACTGCCTTTGTGCTCTTTTACAAAGCTCAGTGAAAAGGAACCCTTCTTGAAGCAGTTCTCAGATCAGAGACTAACCAAAACCCACAGAGCTACGTGTTTCCATGCACGTGCAGGAGGTACACAGCCCACGGCCACAGCTGTGAGCATCACCAGCTCTCTCTGCACTTGCTTCCCCCTTCCCTTGAGCACCTATTCTTGCTCAGCGTAGCTGAGCAGCAGTCTGGGACTTTTATCAACAAGTCCTTTTGAAAACTAAACTATTCCTGAAGAAAGTGAACATGTGTGTCTTAAGTCAATAACAGCAATCTGCAGCAAGATCAAATGTTAAAACAACAAAAAAAAAAAGGGGGGGGGGGGGGGGGGAAGGAAAAAAATAAACTAAAATGATGTGCCCAGTGTTTATAATACTAATTTCAGCAAGGTTGTCAATTAAATATTGTTATGGTCTCTAAAGTGAGATGCTATCTCTGCTTTTTCCAAAGCACAAAACCATAGCATGCTAATGCTGTAGAAGGAACTCTTGAGTTTACAACCAGCAACAGCTGTAGTGTAGCATGCAAAGATAACTTAAATCTCATGCTTCAGGCTATATGAGAGGTCACTGTGAGGGTCAGGCAGGACCTTTTTTCATTATTATACCTGATATAGATCCTGTATAATAAGCTAGGTGTACTATGAGGGTAGGAAAATGTTGTCATGTTACGAGGCAATAGACATAGGTCACCTGATAGAGAAGTTTTGTGGAGCAAACAGTTGGGTATTCCCCTGTGAGATTCACTGCACACCTGTGTGCTCAGGTTCTGCCTTGTGAGATATAGCTAATACATCACACTACCTTAAGAGGGTTATTAAAGCATCTCCATAGTATTTGAATGAGGGTATAATGACAGAGATGCAATCCATACATTATATCTATCTGCAAATGTAAGATGCATGCACGTATAGGTGTTACAAAATACACATACTGGATATTAAACACATCCACAAGTAGCATTAGAGGAAGTTTGATGAAGCAACTCAATAAGTAGGTTACATTTTGTGATGTGTCTTACAACCTCATTTCACTGCACTTTTCCCTGTTGCTGATAGCCAGGAATCAGCAGGTCAATTAAAAGGAGTCCCAAAAGTCCAGGTGCTTGAGGGAAGGCAGAGGTGCTGGAATAGCCTGCCCTTGCTCTGCTACTTGGTGGCCCACACCACTTACTATGGAGGAGCAGCAGGAAAAGGAGAAGTTTTCCTTCTAAGGGATTCAAAAGCACAATAAGATATTTACTGTATTTATTGTGGAGATCAAACCCACACACAGATGTCACATTTCTTGAATTCCATCAGTAGATCAGACAAGCAGTCTCTGGAAAGAGGACACTGCAGCCAGAAAGTTCAGAGCATGCAGGCGTTGGAGGGCCATTCCCGCTCCAGTTTCTGTCGTGCACCCTGAGCCTTTGTTGTCTCCGCAATGCTGATAAATCAATCCATCAAAAAATTTCCTCAGTGAAACTCAATCAAGAAAGGTCATGTCAGCGGGAGAGGAACAGATTAAATTAGCATCAAATTAGACATGGAAAGTGAGTTCTGTCAAAATCATCACAGCGCTCAGCACAATTAGAATATGTTAATTATGCATTTCATTAAGGTAGTGCTCTTTGAATGCGAGATGAAATGTCAGTGGTGTAGGCATCCGAAAAAAGGAAGATTGCCAGGCACAACTTTCTCTAGACAATGTGTGACACCTTCATTAACATCAAGAATCACAAGTCTGTCTTGACTTTTTTGTCAAGTATTAAACCGTTAACTGTTTGCTGGCACTCGGAGGAGGGAAAGCCATCCACATCCTCTCTCGCTTGGCTCCTCCAGCAGCCTTCTTGCCTTGCCAGGAGCCCTGGGGACTGCCACGAGTGTCCAGTGGGCGCTGCAAAGCCAGCTGCAATTTAATGAAGCCTTTGCTGGCTGTACTGAGGATGCTGCAGCTGCCCTACGGGTACAGCTCCGGTGGGGGTGCCACGTGGCTGAGCTACTGCTGAAGAGGGGGTGAGATAAGGAAAGGTAGGGCGAGGGATGGGAAGAAGGGAAAGGGTGCAACACTTTGGTTTTGCCTCTGGTTGCAAGATATAATCAGCCTAAAGGGGAGAGCAAGAGAAGAAAAAAGAAACAGAAAAGGAAAAAAAAAAGCAGGGAGATTTGCAAACCTACATTTGACAAACCCTAGTTTGGGAAATTATTTTGTATATCAAACATCTTTGATTCCTAATCATGAGCTGGTTTTCAAAGAGGGAAAATGATCCCTGGTGAGCTTGGGAGGGAACCGTAGCTTCATAAAATACTACTTACAAGTTTTATTAGATGCACTGTCAGATATTAGGTTCAGGGAGGATTAAGAAAAATTACATACTTTCTAGAAACATGAGCAAACTTGTCAGCTTCTGATGGCTTGGTTTGAGCCTCCTCTGTTCTCTTTGGGCCCATGGGTGGGAAACAGTTATGGCCAGCTGAGCTTCCTAATGATCACCCCACTTGTATTTCCTTGCCTAAAATGAGGATATCCAAGCCAGTAGCTTTGAAATTGTGTGTTTGCTCTCAAAGCAAGAGACAGTTGCTTGCACAGCAATTCAGCACTCAGCTGTTTAATATCAGCTACATGGTACTGTGAAGTAACTGTCTTCTGATGTACTTCATCTCCACAACCCAGCAAGCTTGTGCTGTGCTACTGCCACACTGCAAGTGGGTCAAAAAAAAGGGACTGGCCAGCACAAGTCTGCAGGTTGTGCATCAATACTCAAGACTTTAGTTTTAAGACACTTTGGAAATAACAACAACAAGAACCACCACCCCAAAGCCAAGCAAACAAAACACCCACAAAACACCCCCAAAAAACACCCCACACCCCCAAACCAACCAAACAAAAAAGCCAACCCCAAAACACCAAGAAAACCCAAGCAAACAAAAACCTGCAACCAACCCAACTCATTCTGAAAGTGCAAATTTTCTTTCTGGCATCTTTCACTTCTCTTTCCGTTCCTTATAGAACAATACTCTGAGCCCAATGCTACCTGCAGCCCAAAAGGCTGCTCAACAAATAGTGTGTCCTGTGAAAAATTTGGTCTGTCCAAAGATGCTGTGCACACAGTGTGTGCTACACATGGAAATAGATGTGCAGACACATCATTTATACAGATGCAAACCAGGCAATTACGTGCACACTTGTCATTGTAGGAACAATCACGCATCCTACGTATACATCTCCATGGCTAACGTGTCCCTTGGCTATTTTTTTTCCCTCTCTCTGGGTACAAACTTCAGTTCACTGATGGCATGTAAGACACCAGAGGACTGAGAAAGGGGTGACTGTGACCGAGAAAGTTTCATCATGTTTTTAATGAGTTTTTCTTTAGTTTATTGTGGCTTTTGTAAATCCTGCCTGAGAATTCCAAGTTGCCAAATCTCCCCAAAGATACATGCTGTAGCATCCAATGCCCTCAGGACTCCATTTTAATGTAAGAGATTCCAATACAGTAAAAAAAATGCCAGCAAGTGAGTAGGAGCCAGAGTCTACTTCAGCACACTTGGCTGGCCTTTCAGCTTTCTGAAAATATCTGTTTTCACTGGAGCTAGAAAAAAGAGATTTTTATCATTTGAAAGAAAAACTTGAATCCCAGAGCAAACAAGCTTTAAGATTATGTTAGTTCTGCTCACTAGCTCAGAGACAAGAGGACTAAAGATGAACTGACAGGGGGTTTAGTCCTCTCAATGAAGCAATGTGTGTGCAGAACTTTGCCTCAGCTTCTGAGCAGGAGCATTGGTGCTCAGTTTGCAATTGAAATGGGAAACGACTTCGGTGTAATGAATTTGCTACATCATCAGTGACCTCATATGCACATTTTCCTGTCGGCGTAGGTGATGCCTCTGCTTGCTGAGCTCACTGAGCCACAGGGCACTTCAGCTGCCCTCCCATGACCCTGCCACATCCTGCCATGCCCACAAGCACTTTTCATCAAGAACTTAAAGAAAATTCACAGCACAGGACAGAAATTTGACTTTGCCCTAATGACAGCTACCAGGTAACAGCATCTTTCTATTTGCTCTGTGTGCCTGGACTCAGCGGTTTAATAGTCCAGTTCTAGCCGCAATACAGTTTTGCTGAAGACAGCAACATGAATTCTGGAATAAATATGATCCAAATAGAGCTATGCACATGTTCATCCAGTGTCCAAATTAGTATCATTATCATGCATTTTGGGTTGACTCAAAATGGGAAAAAAAAGAGAAGAGAAAGTCAGGCTCATGAAAATAAAGACTAACTGCTTTGATTTTGCTCAGTTGTCCTGTCTGTTCAGAAATTAAATGTCTAAGTTTAGTTTGCAGTGAGGTTTCAAAGGGGAAAAAAAAAAAAGCAAAGCTAGAAACTTTTCTTCAGAGTAAGAATTTGGTGTTCATTCCAGAGAACACCATCATTAAGTACCTCGACAGAACACTTTCTGGGGTCTGTGGGCAAACTGCATTTGCCATCTGTACGCTACTGGTCTCCAAAATTGTCACTCCTCCTTGGCTTAACACTTCTTTTGTAGTAATAGTGATCTGATCATATGCTCAGTTTCATCATTTATATGTCAGTATGACTGCTAGGGTTATAGGGCTATAAATTAACATAATTGAATGGTGAACCAAGCTCATTTATTTCTACTTTCCTTCATGATAGGAGGGAAAATATGAAGCTAAAATAAGTCTCAATCATGATTCCCTCCAAAAATTAGCTTTCCACCTTCAATGCCTACTGGAATCAGTGCTCCTTTCTGATGAAAATACAGAGCTGAACCCAAACCTGGTAGCTCTCCTTAGGAGGGATGATAAGTTAATGGACAGGTTTTGAAAGCAGGAGATGGCAGTTTTGTCCACCTAATATTTTCCATCAAGGTACAATGGCCAAATATACATCCACAGGTGCCTCATTTGGAGCCTTTCAGTAGGCAGTGAACTACATCAGAGCATTTGCATTGTACAGCTTAATTGTCTTTATTCTCAACATAGGAAAATAAGTTTGAATGTCAGACAGCATGGAAAATACTTTTTATACTAAAATCAGACAAGTGAAGGGAACTAATATTAGCTCTTCTTAGCAGCTGTTTTGGTTTGTTGCATGAACAATTTACCATCTTACAGATACAAATGATCACACTTCTTCCAGTTAACCTAGAAATTAGCTTGGAAGACTTGAAGAGAAAAACATACATCTAGTAGCAATAATAATTTTTTTTTATCTCTGGAAAAAATATGAACATTCATATTAGTAATTTGAAAATGCAAAGGAAATGCCATATAAATACAAGGGTTTGTTTTATAGTGCAAGTTTTTATTTCATTATGACTTTTAACAGCTGAAAGTTTTTTCCTCCAGATCGACACTGAGCCCATAGCACCAAATGAAAATTGAAAATAAGGAACCTCCAGTTATGTTATTAAGTGACAGTATTTGTTTGGGCTGAAACTGTACTTTCAAACAGGAAAAAAAACCACCCCAAACAAACCAATTTTCTAAACCAAGTTTCAGATAAATACTAACTTGGCTGCTTCAAGATAGTGTCTCAATTTTAACTGCTATTATGGAGAAGCCTCTCTGATTTGCCATGTCCCTGGCAGAAAAATATTCTCTCTCTCTCAGCCTTCCAGCCACTACATGGCATTGTGTAAAGGAAGAGAGACATGCCCTCTGCTCCTTGGATTTTACAATCTGGCTATATGTGACATGCATGACAGAGAGAGATGCCACTGCATGAGTTAGAGGGAGAGATGCAAAGTGTAGAAGATCCAGAGAGATTTACATGTATAAATAGCTATTTTAAGAAACATTCATTTACACAACTGTGGCAGTACACTTTAAATACAGTCAACTGTTCTGTCCTATGGTGAAATGTATGACTGAAGAATTTAAATTGGTTAACCAGAGTTTAATGAAAATCCACCACTTCTCAAGACAACCTGGACTGCTGACTGCCAGAGCCAACCCACTGCTATGGCATTGGGTGGGAAATGCACCTGTGGGAATGGCACACACTGCCAAATGCTACTGCCCTCAGCACCAAAAACACCCAGGAAATTGCCAATTAGTATTCAGTGAGTGTCCCAAAGAAAAGCATTATCCCAAGGAGCTCCTAATTTTGTGTAATTACAATTGGTAAGGATCTAACTAACTACAGGTGACTGATAAATCCTGTGGACCCATTGTCACTCCAGTGCACAGGCAACGCTGGTAAAACAGAATCAGAAACAAAGAGGAGGTTTCCAGAACAGCACCATGTTGTGGTAGGCTTGCTAGGCTCAACATAGGCTTATTCATGTCCTGCCTTGCCTAGGCATGTCTTTCTGCTTCACCAGAGAGGCAAGCGCAGGAAATGGACACAAAACAACCTGGAGCCACTGAGCCTGACCTGCCCAGGGTCCTGTGGTGTAAGGTACACACACTTAGCTTGTGCCTGCCCAGTGCAAGGCCCATGCTTTTCCCAAATTAGGGAAGAGTGAGCCTATGGCTTAGCCCAATATGGTATGGTTTGGCTAACTGCCATCCTGATTAGATATTCTTGTGTCCAAAGGGCAATTAATCTCAGCCCACGTTGATAAAAGGAGATATGCAGGTGCACAACCTGCTTTTGCTTCCCTGCTCTGTGCTGTGCTCTCTCTGCTGTGCCCAGCCCTGCTGCTATTGCACACTGCCTTATTACCTGCCTGGTAAACTCAACTGCCACGAGTTGCCAGGAGCAGACCCTGGATGCCTGCACACAATCAGCCTATGCGGCCAGCATGACATCGTGCTGTGACTGCACCACATCTGCCTCTGCACCTGAAGGTCCTGCCTAGAATTCTTGGACATATACACAGATTGTCCAGAAGCCAGGAGACAAGGTCAGAGATTGCCTGCATCCTTTCCTCAGAAGCTGGGAAGATTCAAGCCTCAACCTCCAACAAGACAGAGTCCCCTGAAAGCATCTGGGCACTGTCTGGACTGTGGCTACCCCCACAAGTGGGTAATCATCATTTGTGAGTAAATGCTTAAATGCCTCTTTGTAATTCTCTGCTGCCTTCTGCCATAGAGCAGAAAGAGCTTGAGCCCAGCTACTGGGCAAGTGGCATATTGACTGCAAGCAGCGTCTGACTGTGGGAATCTTCTCTTCCAGTTCAATTAATGTTTAACTATTTTGCTGGTTATTACTAGATCTAGATATTAGCCATGGAATGTTTCCATGACTGTGTAAGAACCAAAATATTATTAAAATTTGGGGTAGGGGGTGGTGAGAGTTCTGAACAGCAAAATTAAGAAACAATATTAGTTTTGGAAATATCATCTTTCATCAATTAATTTCCCCTCTGCAACACACCACAACTGAAAAGATCCCAAAAGGTAGCATAAATGGTAATGTTGAATCCAGTCGGCAGAGCTGAACACATTTATCAGTCAGACCCAACTGATTTCACCAAAATCAGTGCCTTAACATTTGTAAACCAAGCCCTTGCCCAAAGCCAGTCTCCACTCTGCTGCATTTTCCTTTATCAGTCCTATGACCTCAGTAATTGTGAATGCAGGCAAAGGGTATATTTGTGGGGAATGAAGTCTAAGTCTTTTTGTTAAATCCAAGACTTGGAACAGATCTCCTTGTTTCAGACCTTGACCACTGCGAGTCAGAGCAGACCAGTGCTGAGTTCAGGAGAACAATTACTTCCACGGTGCTTTCATGCTACACTTATCACATGTCTCTGCACTCACAAAAGCATCTTCTTTTCACAACAACGCTGGAGAAAATTGCTGTGCCTTTGTTGCCAGGCAAACTCTCCACACTATTTTCTCCCTTGCCAGTCTCCAGGCTGCTGTGTATTAGGATGTACTCTTAAATCAAGAGCAACTTCTCTCAAAGCCAATCCACAAATAGCTCAGGGTTCACAGCACTCCGAACTGCTGTAGATGCTTGTTTCTTTGAGCCATGTTTCTGTTTAGATACACAAAGGAGGCTTTAAAGTTTCTCATGCAGCTATTCAATCCCCTCTGTGAGGAGAACATTCCTGTTAATGAATTATTTTGTCAATCCCTTCCCTTACAGGAGTTCTGGCAAGGTTCAGATACTGATGCAGGACACTGGAACTGTCTTTTCTTTCTTTTTTTTTTTTTTAATCTTGTTTGAAAACTTTTTTCCCCCTTTTGCAGTGGAAATTAGATCTTTAACTAAGGCAGCCTTTCAGTATAAAGGTATCTGCTTGCTGCACAAGTTTTTTCCACTTTTGATCAAAAACACTGAAATCTGTAAAGTCTGGTGTTGAAATAAAGATTCTCTAAGAAAGAAAATGTTTTCATTGGAAATTCTAATGATTCTGTGACAAGAGAGTAAATACCTTACAAGAGAATAAATACAAATATATTCTCTTACTGAACTAATTTAAAACTAAGAAAAGGAGAAATTTGATTCACCCATTCCAATGCCAATCACTGTCTCTGGCATTTGATGGAATCAAATGGAGCATCTCTCACAGAATCATAGAGTCAAACAGGTTGGAAAAGACCTTCAAGATCATCCAGTCCAACCTAGCACCCAGTCCTGTCCAATCAACTAGACCATGGCACCAAGTGCCCCATCCTGTCTTTTCTTGAATATCTGCAGGGATGGCAACTCCACCACCTCCCTGGGCAGCCTATTTCAATGGCAAATCACTGTCAAGAACTCTGTCAAGAACTTCCTCCTAACATCCAGCCTAGACCTCCCCTGGCACAACTTGAGACTGTGTACCCTTGTGTTGCTGGGAGAAGAGACTGACCCCCACCTGGCTACAGCCTCCCTTCAGGTAGTTGTAGACAGCAATGAGCTCTGCCCTGAACCTCCTCTTCTCCAGGCTGCACACCCCCAGCTCCCTCAGCCTCTCCCCATAGGGCTGTGTTCCAGGTCTCTCACCAGCTTCACCACCCTAGTCACCTAAATGAGCTTCAGGCATGCACACATATGTAAGTACACTCAACACTGCAATTCTAAGCTGTCTTTGCAATAAATTTCCCCTGTAATCTAGCTTAATTATATATATATATATATATATATATATATATATATATATATGTGCTTCAAAAGGGCAGTTAATCCTATTTTGAAGAAAAGAAAGCATTCAGGACTGCACTTGAGCAATTCTTGTGAGCTTCCATCACCTTCACAACTAGTAATTGTGTCTTATTTTAATATAATGTTATTATTTTACTGCTAAATTTGGCTAACATAAATATCCAGCTAAATATGCTTTCTCAGCTAGACCAAGAAGCTGACTCTCATCTTGGGATGCCTACACACAGCAATCAAAGCAACTCTCAGTATTTTTGACAAGCTGAATATGTCAAGTTGTTTAAACTTCACAGCAGAAGGGTGGATTTCCAGCCTTCAGGTCATTTCTGTTGGCCTCCCCTAACTTATCCTTAGAATATTTCCACATACTCTTGCAACATGGACATTTCACATCGTGGCCCAATTAAAGCTGCCTATAAGGTTAAAGTCTGTGCCTTATTTAAACTTTCTGTGGTTTTAATTGTTAGTTGTGTTTACATAGGTTTGGTTTTTTTTTTTCTTCTCATAATGACAGCACTATGAGGAGAGTTGAGGAAACAACTTATCTATATATCTGGTTGTGTCTTGAAATAGATATAGCACATCACTAATGTCTGCAAGCTTCCTTCCTAGAGGGTTGCCCTTATATCTGCCCTTAATTCTGCTGCACTGGAACCCCTTAACCTGGAGATGCATTTTGTTCCTACCTAGCAACTTTTCCTCCTCATTACTCACTGCTTCACAAAGTCCCATCTCACTTTGCTGCTTTCACTAGAAGTATTTTGTCTTTACCTTGAGTACTGTGTCCAGTTCTGGGCTCCTCTGTTCAGGAGAGTTGAGGTACTGGAATGTGTCCAGAGAAGGGAAACAAAGCTGATGAAAGGCCTGGAACACAAACCCTATGAGGAGAGGCTGATGGAGCAGGGTGTGTGCAGCCTGCAGAAGAGGAGGCTCAGGGGGGACCTCATTGCTGTCTACAGCTACCTGAAGGGAGGTTGTAGCCAGGTGGGGGTTGGTCTCTTCTCCCAGCAGCAACCAGCCACAGAACCAGGGGACACAGTCTCAAGTTGTGCCAGGGGAAGTATAGGCTGGATGTTAGGAGGAAGTTGTTGGCAGAGAGAGTGATTGGCATTGGAATGGGCTGCCCAGGGAGGTGGTGGAGTCACCATCCCTTGAGGTGTTCAAGAAAAGCCTGGATGAGGCACTTAGTGCCATGGTCTAGTTGACTGGCTAGGACTGGGTGCTAGGTTGGCCTGGATGATCTTGGAGGTCTCTTCCAACCTGGTTGATTCTATGATTGATACAAATATTACATAGTCAATACAATTTGGAAAGAGGAAGACTTTCAGTCGTATTTCCTATTAATAAAACACTGAGGGACCCACAAATGAGCCAGTACTTAAAACCTGCAACACATGTTTAAATACCTAACGAGGCAAAACATCAGGTGGACTAAGTCAAAACCCCTGGAGAAATGCAGGTCTAGTATATCCTGCCAGTTACCTTTCTTAAGTAGGTATGTAATCCTGTCAAAAAGACAGCATGTTTATTTGACAAAATTTATATTCTTTAAACTGTGCTGGCTGTCATTAATTGTATTTTATCCTCTAATTCATTGTTAATAGAGTTCTGGGTTAATAATTATGTTTGACTTGGAATCAAGATCAGACAAAGTGCTCTGTTGTTCCCCGAGTCATCCCAGTAACCTTTTTAGACAACAGGTTACAGGTTGATAATCTCTAAAGGACATTTATGATTCTCACAAGAATGATTTCATGTAGTAAAACATCAAAAGTGAAACCTTGGTTCTACTGAAGGAGATGGTAAAATCCTGTCTGGCTTCAGCAATGAAGGGAAGGTTTCACTGAAAAGTGGGGAGGTAGAAAAAAGTACTTGAAAATATAAATGCTAAGTTTAGGCAAACACTAAAAAAGAACACTAAATGGCAATGTAGTCTCCCTCAAGATCTTTCCAGCTGTGGCAAGCCAGTAAAAAATAGCTGAAAATCCAGTTTCTCATTGAAAAAGACCCAACATTTGACACAAAGAGGAAATTTTATTTCAAATCCATCTCTGTGCATTCTGAAGGAGCAGAAAGTGAAGAGAACAGGGTCCTTTGGACCTCACCATTATTACCACACCAGGGCACTTGCACAGCTATGAGATTTCAGCCTAGTTGTGACATAGTTGAGACTCCTGCCACTTGGGTGGAGACTAGTGGAACCAGCAGCTCCACCAAGGTGAGAGGATGATTCTAAGAACATTTTACATGAGGAATTTTCAATGAGCTGAGTTTATACTACTGTTTCTAACCATTGCTAGTGCAATTCTTGCTGGATAGTCTTCCTTTGGAGTCCCAGTGTCCTCCGTAGAGCAACAGCAATCTGTAGTGGTGTAGTTTACACCAGGAGGTGGTCATAGATACCAAATGAGTAGATTCACACTTTTACCTTCTCAACAGCAGTTTGATTTACCTATAGGTCATTTCTGAGGTAAGCAAATGCTGTGTTTGATATAGGAATGTTACCTGATTAGGCATTGAGGGAGGGTCAATTTATCTAAGAGCTGATTGGCTTCAAAATTATCTTAATTTTGAAGAAATAAGTACAGTCTTGCTGTGTATGCTTAATAACAAAGTGGTATTTGATACCCTAGAGCTCTGGGACACAAATCCAGAATTGTAGCCTTGTTTTCCATGAGTTTTGATGCATGTGTGGTGTTTGTTGTAAGATAAAAACAGCCATAAGAGCCATTAGAGGCTTACTGAGCAAGAGTAGAAAGTAATTTGGAGCACAACAAAAAAAGGGTAGTGCTTATTTGATACTAGTCTGCATATGAGAAACAGAAGAGTGTAGGAGGCTGAAGTGGTTACTTCAGAGAGATTAAAATAGTTTGACTGATAGTTTCAAACAGGTTATGTAGTTGAGTGTTGAATAACAGTTTCAAACAGGTTACATAGTTGAGTGCCTTTTGTGTTCAAACTGCATTCTCAAACTGCTGGAGCAGCAAACTGGGGGAAGGCACATGCCTCCTATAGAAATGTGCTTATATATATGTATAAATATCTTTCTACAGACATGTGCACATATGGTTTGGGTTGGGGATTTTTAGCTATCACCAGGATCACCTTCAAAAAATCCTCTACAGAAAAACATCTGCACTTGCTCTTCCAGATACAGACACCTGAGAGAGCATAAATTCCCCTGAATAGATGTATTGTTTTAACATTTATTTCTTCACCTTCTCAAAATGCCTGCTCATCTGAATTTACAATATATTAGCAGCCGTGCTGTATTTTGTGTGTGCATGGTTCTCCTTCACTACACTATAGCAGATTAGTGCTCATTCCCCTCTTTTCCTTGCTTCTCTTCAGATCGTTACACATGACAAAACAACTGTCCTAATTACAGCAAGTGTTCCCAGCTCTGTCACCGTGACAATTACTGCAATGAGGGCTCAATATCTGCAGCAGACAGTAAAGTATTACTGCAGTTGTGTTTGATAGTGCTCAATTGTCCCCTTGAGAATTCTTCAGATCAGTTTTTTTCCGTGGGGGTAAGAACTCCCTCCCCCTGCTCTGCCCACGGTGCATTTGCTAACAGGGTTCAAAAGTTTAAGGCAGGGGAATGGCCAGGGATGTACTGCAGAAAACACAGAAGTTTGTGTTTTTAAAGGAGAGGACCATTTGTAGATATGGGTGGGTTTTTCCCCATGCAGGCTGGGCAGAGCAGCACTGTTGCCAGTGAAGGAGAAAATGGATGTTGGCCAGAGTGACGGAATGCTCACCCTCTTTCCAAGTCTACGAAAGCCTTGGCAATACCAGAAGACATTTATGACATAGTTCCCTCCTTCCTCTACTTTGTATTGCAGGCTGAGGAGCTAATATTGCTCCAAGTGGGGCAAAAGACTCATATTCCATTGTAGAACATCTCTTTCCAAAATGCCATCCCTGCTGTCCCCACGTTTGCCTACCTTTCAGGAAGCCTCCATACCACCTGGGCCCACAGCAGGGACTGTTGCTCCTTTGGGATTTCTTGTTTGTTTGTTCATGTTCAGCTGATACATTGGACACCTTTAACCTCCTTTGCCAGCCTCTGCAATCTCAGCTAATCAGATAGGGGAGTTTTGCTGTTTCCAAAGGCAATATCATGACCTAGACTGCATTCACTTTATTGTGAGTGATGAAGCTGATGTTCTCTGCATTGATAGTTCATTATGCTCCTGAAGTTGATTCATTCAGATGTTCTCCTTGTAAAACCCATAAACAAGAAGAACCAGGACCTATGCAGCTATCTCATTTGACCAGAAACAATAATGCAAGGTCCTTACACAGATTACAGAAAACTAATGCTGCCACAGTTAACTTGGCAGCAACTGACTGGTGTACTGAAAGCCTGAATTTCTAATTTTCCTTGGTCAGGAATAAAGCAATATCTTATTTATCAGATAACATCTTTATTATAAGCATCTTGCACAGGCTTTCCACTTCAGCCCACATGGGTTTCTTCTGCTCTTGGCATGGATCAATGAAGTCAATATTTCTGACTGCAAAGCTTTCTATGACTTACACATATTTAAAAGGATAAATCCCAATCAACAACTCTTCTGCTTGAACATAACCATTATAATCCTTATCTTTGATCCTTTAGGCTACAGCAAGCAGGGTAAGGCAGGAGTACATCTTTCCAGCTCTCAGGAAATAGTTATGACAGCAGAAGATAAACAACATTGCCCGGGTTTGTTGGCTGGAATTTCTCCAGCGAAACCAGTAAGTGGTGCTACAGTTTCACAAGTACAAACTGGCCAACAAGCCCTCTTAAACTGGCATCAGCAACACTGTTCATACTCTTTACAAAATGTCAAAATGCCTTGTAGCCATGCTCCTGAACTTCTGCAGCACTGAGGTTGCAGGATATCTGTGTCACACATGAGGAAACTGAGGTGTATTAGAATAATATCTTCCTGATAATATTAGCATCAAAGAAAGGGGAAGAGAGTCAGGGCCACAGCCATGGCTTTTCCATTTCACACAGCTATACATTTTACCAGATGAGATTAAGTTACATAAATCTAGCTGGGGAGTTGCCTAAGTTATGTTTAGGGAGTTTAATCACTATAAGGGCTGTTTTAGTCTTGTGAATTTAGTGTGCTACAAACATCCTTTCTTCAGCATATGGAGGCCAAATAAGTTCAAAGAAAACACATTTCAACAGGACTACTTTTGAGGGTTAAGTTGTTGGCCAACACTACATTTTACAACGCAGCTACACCAGCAAACCTCACTAATACAGATGCAGCCTGTCCTGCCAAAAGAGTGTTTTTAGCAGTTAAGTTTTTACTAGCTCCCTCAATGAAATAAGCTGTATCAGCACAATCACTTTTTTTTTTGTTCAGTACAGCTGAACTTATGCTGAAGGTTGTGCCAGTATAGAAGTGCTATTAAAAAAAGAATGACACCTTTAACCAAAATTACTGTGCTGGCAAAAGGTTTGACTGTAGACCTGGCTTTAATGATTCCTTTGGAAAAGAAAATAACAGAAGTCAAATAGGGAAAAGAAGGCGACGAAGAGGGTGGAAGGGCAGGGAGAAGAGTGGGGAAGAAAAGGAAACATTCCTTTTCACCCAATAGTTCAAGTGTTGTCTCTGAAGTTCTTGCTTTGCTCTAGAAGCAGCTAAACAACTTCAAAAGACATGTTTGTTTTATTGCGAGATCTAATAGATCTTTTGATACAGTGCCACATATCTCAGCTCTACTCTTGCTTATAGACAGGAATGAATTGTCTGAGTTGAGAGAAGCTCCCTCATGGGAGGAAGACACGAGAAAAGGATCAGGCCCTAGTGTTCAGCAAATATTTAACTGGAGCTTAAAACTAAGTTTAGTATTTAGCAAAAGGGCTAGCAAACAGAGCCCAGGACAACCTCGGCAGCAGCTCACCTGCTTTTGGTTTGCAGAATCGACAGACAAGCGCTTCAGTTCCTTTGTTCAGCTAAGGGAAGTGCAGCAAAAAGCTTGGAAGCACAAAAATACTGTAACTCCAATTGTAATTACTTCTGCTCTTTTCCTTTTTTTTCAAGTGTCTCAGTTTTGCATACAGTTTGCACATTTTTACTTGAGGAAACTTCTGAGAGAGCTTACAAAATGGCTTGTGCTAAAGTTATTCACACATATCACACTGGCACTTCCTATACTATGAGAGTATCTTAACATTGGGGCACCTCTTCACTATTTGCATTTACAGCAGACTTTGGAAGATTGAGCTATAAAAAAAGAGGCTGTCTTTGACTCATGCTTAGTCTAAACAGCTCAACGAGGTAACAGTTTTCAAAACTGCATCCATAAACCAGACACTCCTTTAAAAAAAGAAACAGCAGAGAGATAAAATCATATGGACATCTTGTGCAGAGATTATTTTTTAACAGGCCTATGTAAAGCATCCAGCAAAATGGATGCTTCTGCTGCCTTTGGCCACTGCTGCAATACAAACTATTATAATAATATATCACTCGCTATATACAGTCAGAAAACTTCAGACCTGAAAAGAGTGACTGAAAGCACTCCATTGTGAATAAGGTCTTGTCAGTGAAAAGCTCTTTTAACCTAATCTCTGTTCTTATCCCCAGTAATGAATTCCACTGCTGAGGCTACAGAGAGCTGTCTTATAGCAGCAGTAAAAGGAGAAAATCTTGTTGATTTTCAACTCTGCTGCTCGTGCCTTTCTCTTTCCATTCATTAGAAATTGGCAGATTCTACAGCCAATCAAATAGACTTTGTCACCAGCCCTGCTTTGCCTTAATAGGATGTTATGGTCTCAGAAACATTCCTTATGAGATAGGAAAAAAAGTGTTTCCTCTTTTGTTTAAATACCAAGATGATTGTTGATCATAACGATGTAACCCAATAATGCCCACATGCTGCACAGGCCAAGCTGCTTTGTAACATGGTTTGGGCAGATTTTTCTCACTATTTCATTTATTATGGAGGTGGCCTGAATTGAATAGGAACTTCTGTATCTGTTTCAGGGGCTGAAGACAAAGAGGAAGGAGAGAAAGGAGGAGAATAAAGCCAGAAACACTGCCTTGGCAAAGCATATGACACACAACAGGCTTTCCTGTTCCCTTGTGAACATGCATGGCTCACATGAGGGTCACAGGGGAAGGAGGGCACCCAGCCCCATGCCGAGCCACTTTGCTCAGCTCCTCCACCAGAAACTCCACTTGCATTTAGGAGAAATATATAAACATAGATCTAACTTGCAAAAGGAAGGTATGGATTTAGGGATTTAACAAGGTAAATCAGACTGTGCTTAATTTTAAGGAAATGAACATTTTCAATAACTTGATGGAGCCATGCCACATGTGGAATGTTATGCAGAACCCTGGTTTCCTATGGCTATTCAGTTAAGAAATGCTTTTATGGAGACCTGTGGCAGATAATGCTTCCTTCTGGCAATACAAGCATCAGTTTCTTCTCCATCCCACACATGGTGTGTGCCTTTGTGTGTTTGAAGATGCACCTCTCCCCGATTTATATTATCTGCCTTAACAGCGTGGGCAGAAACTGAATCCAGATATTTTGGCTCCTTCAGCTCTGCTTTGCAACTCTTTTATCTCATTTCTGAACCTCTTTCACAAGGAACTGCGATAGCACAGCTACATGACCTAACTGATACTGAGGCTTTGAGTAGAATTAGGTAAAACGAGAAGCTGAAATGAAGGAAGAAATCTGAACCTCATAAAAGGACTTGAGTCCTCCTGTTACTTGGATCACGCCTCCACAATCACAGGGTGTCATTTCAGATAGGCTCCAACACTGCATCCGAGCAAAGTTATTTGTAATAAACTCTTAACAGAGAACAATGGCTTGACCTAAAACTTATTAAAATAGACATGGTGAATAATATATGGGAATTGAAAAGTATAAGTGAAATAGTGGATGTAGACACAATAAAAAAGCCCTTGAAAATGCCCTAAAGTAAAATACATGTTTTCAAAACTGCAGGTTTTAGCCATTATTTTCCTGAAAGTCACATCCCTCAATGGCCTCAGGGTATAACAAATAGATTAGACATAGATCATTTCTAAGTGTTTTTGGCCTTTGCAAGGAAAACATCCATTTTTGCCATTTGCAAGTACTTTTTTTTCCAGCCACACACACAAGCATCCCATTACACCTCAAAATGTACTCTTGACTTCTTTTCCTATGCTTAAGTGACAGAAGCTTTAAAAAAACCCAAGTGTAACACCACAAGCTGTGCAGGTATTAGGTCACATGAATTTTGCAATCAGTAAGACCAGGACTTCATTCTCCCCTGCTACCTTAGGCACATTTAAGAAGGGGTAAGTCTGACCCAATGGGATGCCAGCCAGAACTTTTCAAACTCCTTGAAATTCAGGGAGTGCAGTGCCAAGCTAATAAACCCTGCCTTCCATCAGATGTATTGCATAGAGCTCAGCACTATGCCAACGCAGCCACCTGGCTTTTTGTTGGCTTGGAGCTTGAGCAGAGAAAGCCTGCCCAAAATACCATGTAGAATTAGCCAAAGAGAACCCACATCACCTTTTGCAATTAACTCTTGCCATGCCCTGAATTTTTATTAGCGAAGAGTTGAACAGTGTGGGCAAGGTGGCTGAGATCCTGAAAAACATCCAGGTTGAAATGAGTGTATGTAAAGTTTTAAAAGTTCTCAAAGTCCTGAAAACAAGTCATGATCGTTGTGTCAGAGGAGGATACTGCTTACTGCACCTCCTGCATACTCTATTTGGGCATCCTTTCACCTATCAGATTTTACTGTCCTTTGTGATGACTAACATGTCTTTCCCTTCTTCATCCTCTGGGTGAACAGGATAACAGTGCTTCCCTTTTCCCACTTACACGGCTTGCTAGGTCTAGCAGAGAAGAATTGTCCTTATTGCTTGCCTATACTGTGCTAAAACCAATGGAGACCCAATTACAATCAAAGTATGAAGGTGTTATTTGTTAAAGCACTAATGAAAAAAAGGAAGAAGCAGCCAAGCTGCCTTTGAAACTCCTTTCAGAATCCAAAACATTGAAAATAAATCCAAGGTCCTTTTGTGAACATAACCCAAGCCTTCTCCCTTTACCACTCAGAGCTCCAAGTAAGTGGATTGATTTTTTTGCCCAAAGTCACTTCTGGTCCCTTTTCCCCCAACTTAGTCACTTTCCACTCTTGTTTTTACAGTGATATTCTCCATTTTCAATCAATCATCTTTATTTTAGAAAGACCACAGCAAAGGGGTATTTATTTCTGGGGAGAAAGACCTATGGCTGCTTCTTGGGGCTGGGGTAACCTTAGTGTTTCTTCTAGTTTCTGCTGTATGGCTGCTTGCAATGTGGCTCTTGCTGCCTTGACTATGGCAGAAGCTTTTGCACGAGGTTCCATCTCAACACAAGGGGGAACTTCTTTACTGCAAGGGTCACAGAACACTGCAACAGACTACCCAGAGAGGCTGTGGAGTCTCCTTCTCTGGAGACTTTCAAGGCCTGTCTGGATGTGTTCCTCTGTGACCTGAGCTAGATTGTATGGTCCTGTCCTGGCAGGGGGGTTGGACTCGATCTCTTTGGGTCCTTTCCAACCCCTGACATCCTGTGATGCATTAAACCACTCCAGCCCCAAGTCTTACTTCAGGAATGATGTTTCAGTGGAACTTACATCTGTGATCAGCATTAGGACAAATAACTTCTGGAGCCTTCTGCTTTACTGTAATGTATACCAAAAAAACTCAGGCAAAACCTATATGGCTTTTCAGAACAAATGAATCAAGTGGCTACTGAAAAACTATCAACAACCTTGCAGTTAGAAACAACCCCACAGAAATAGATTGACTAAATCTTAAACACACCACTACCAACTCAGGATTACACTGCTCAAAAGTCCCACATAAGAAAGAAAACAAAACTGAACCTATTGCAAAAGGCCAGCTCAAGGAGAACACACCAATGAAAGCTCAGAGCAAGACTTACCAGAGGTCTCAGGTAGGGTACAAACTTTGCCATGTGTGGGACAGGCAGGATATTTTGCTCAGCCCTAACCACTTACTCATGATAAGTAAACCCCCAGAGCCTATAACAGCTGTTCAGAAAAAAAACAGCTTTTTTTTTGGGAAAAGTGTTATGCAAGGGTGGTAGTGAAAGGCAGAGAAATTCTTAAGAGGGGAGATTCCTGCTGTAAATGCACCTCAGAAAATAGTGGAAAACAAAATGCTTAATAAATGAAGAAGTGAATTAACAAACTATAGCCAGTTACAAGTGACTTTTTACAGCTTTAAAAATACAGCTTAAAATAAAAGAAAATATGGTACCTGCAAGAAAAAAAAAATGTCTAATAGCAAACCTGCTTCTCTAATTAAGCAATTAAGACTCAGCAAGGCAGACGTTATCAACACATAAAGGTCATTTTAAATGAAGAGGGTATGATTTGTGGATGATTCTCCTATGATCAGTGGCTGCTGGTTTGAAATGAGCTGAGAATTACTGGGTAGCATGTTTAGATTTTCTTCTGCAGAAAGCCAGACTTAGGAGCATTGGGGGCTGCCCCTGTGCTGGCAGAGCTCCTAATGGAGCCTGTAACACCAATTCCTTGACTCTCCTTGTTGCCTGAGCCACAAGGAACACACACTGACCTAAACAGAGAAGCTGTTCTGGATTTACAGCCGTGGAAGTGACAGGAGAGCGACCACAGTGACCCTACTCTGTGACTGTAGGCAAGTGGCACAAGGCTTGCCCCCTGTTCTAGATCTGCCCTTACTTTCACCAGTGCTGCACTGCTTTCGGGCTGCTTCATGCTGCCCTGGGACTGAAGTTCAGCACTCTTCTGTGGTTTAAAGTCTGGGGTGCCTGGGTAGCCAAACACAGCACTGGTACCATCCACTCTGCATTCCTGCACCAGACCCAGGCATTGGGTGGGAAAAGTGGAGGAGAGTACTGAGGCTGAACAAACTCATGACAGCAGTGTGCTTGTGATTCAGCTCTGTGTGCTGTCAGTAATGTGGCACTGGGGCTTGTTTGGCTCTGCTATTTCACACAGCTTCAATGAGGCTAGGATCTCCAGGCTACAGGCAAGAGGTTGATGAATACCCTAGAGGTGGAGGCACAGGATCAGCACACCCAGTCTTAACTTCCTTGCTCCCTGTTGGACTGTCTGTGGCTCGGAGATGTCCTCTCTTTAAGTGGGAATAGGACATACTCTTGATCACCTCTGGGAGAGTCTGGAGCCAACCTGACATTATCTGGCTTCTGCATTCTCAGAGAAGAATGCAGCAAGTAGGGCTCAGCTTTTAGCCTATAGCTCATCCAAGCTGAGCATTAAGTCCAGGATGCAGCACAAACATTATCATTCTATAGGCACATCAGATGCAAAAAGAATCACAGCCAGAGGCTGAGGGATCTGAATGGGTTTAAATAGATATGATGTGATAATTAGAGTCCATTGAGGGAGTTGGGGTAAAGAAGAGGGATGAAACATAAAAACAATTTCCACCTTTATTTTAAGTTCTTTTGACAGATGTGAGTATTTTCTGTTATGCTACTTGTGGTTTGGGTAATGAGATTAGGCCTTGCATAGCAGGAAGCAGAATTAACTTTGTTTACTTAAAGTGACACCGTCAGCATGGAAAATCACATTTCCCTCTGAAATGCAGTGCCTACTATCATTACAAATAACTCTTGAGATCATGATAACTAAAGGAGATTAGAGGCAAACATTCTTTCCCCCTCCCATGTTTCTCCTTCTCTGTCTCTATCTTTTTTTTTTCTTAATATAATTTTTTCACACTGAGCAGTGGAGAGCATTCCTTGTAGCCACATTCCCTCTTTGGAATCTCCCTGAGCCTGGGCTCCACCTTGCTGCTACCCTCCAAGTGCAGGAGATGCAGGCAGAGAGCAAGAGGCTGGGGATGAGAGGGAGCCAGCTGGGTCTAACTGATCTCAGACATCCTTGAAAAATACCTCCCTAAAGGCAGATGGTGTGGCAGAAAAAACACCCTAAACCATCAGTATTTCAAAATAGGTTCAGGATAGGGCACTTAAAACCCAAAAAAAAACAACCTCAAAACAAAACAAACAAACAAACAAAAAAAAACCACACAAAAAAACAACCCAAAAAACCCACTTGACTTTTTAGAAGCTGATTGATTAAAAACATCCCTTAACATTGGCCCTTAAGCACACTGCTACTGAAGTGGCTATAAAAAGGCTGCGTGTTCAGCTGCTGCAACGCACACAGGCAAAGATGAATCTTTAGGAAGGAGAGACAGGGAGGAGAGGAAGAGGCTTTACAATAGGTTATGTCCTAAATTCCCAGTTTATGCACTGGAATGTGGATGTGTTAAATGCTTAGGCTTGCATATACATGAGTGAAAATTGAAAGTGGAAAGGCAACCGAAAAAAATAATCACCGTTATAGTGGCACTAAGAGTTTGCATGGTGGAGTGCCTGTGATGTAGCCTCATGTGTCTGATGGTTCTCCTTCCTTTGCCAGCCAAAGCCAAGCACAGTGACTTGTCCAAGTGGTGTTTTATGTACTTGTGACCCCTGCTAATGTTTATAAATGAAGGAGATGCCTAATATCTGCCACAGTCATTACAGCTTCATGTCAAAAAGAGTGACAGATAAAGAGGAAAATTTGGACCCAAAACAGAGATGGATCCAAAATATATAAATAACCAATTTAGGGGGAAAAAAAGATTAATAAAAATATTGTAACAGATCCCAATCTGCTGTTGTATACCAATTGCCAGTAATAATCTCTATGGTAACTGAACTCCCTTTGGCCTCTCTCTGTATGCAACTAGTGTTTTATGCTTTTTTTTCCCCTTCCCCTATTTTTGTGGAAAGTTTTCAAAACTGCTTTAAATATTATGATGTTTTCCTCTTCAAGTGCTAACTGGGAAGAGTATTCACTCTGGTTGTGTCAGTCTCTTTAGCAGACTTCTTAGATGACTGCCTTAGAGGTGGCTTTTTTGAGGGCACTTATCAGAAGCCCTTTTCAAACACAAAAGAGATGAGGGAGGCTTTCATAATCAAACAGGTTAAACATTGGCCAGCAACTAGATAAATCAATGAAGAAGAAACAATATACTAAGTAAAGATGATGCTTTAAGAAACTGCTTATATACCTGGGGAAGTGTAACTTTCCCCCTTTATTTTTAATTGTTATCACCTGGCTGCACATGTCTCTTCTTGCCCAACTCAGTGACTTGCTCTGGGCAAGGGTGTTGTAGAGGGATGTTCCCCTTTTCCAGTCTGCCTTTACAGACGCTTTGGCTACCAGATCCAAAAAAGGCACCACCTTCAGAAAACCATCACACAGTCACCAACAGACAAAAATATAAGGGAGAACATGCACAATCATGTGAATGCTGTCTTCAAACATGCATATAGAACACCCAGGGTGCTTAACTAAACTTTTCACCATTGTAATACAAGGAATTAGGTTACAAAACTTTTATAGTATAAGTACCATACCTTTAGACTTCATTCTGGTTTTACTGTCCTGCAACTCCATTTTGGCAAAAGATCCCAGACAAGAAACTTGCATTGGATGTGATCTATGAGTGAAGAAATGCTCCTCTTCTCTAAGGCTCCACCACAGGGTATGAGCATTTGCTGACTGCTCTGTAGCTGATTGATTTACTCATCTAACTCAAGGAGACTCACCTGCCAAACTATTTATTGGTTTGTAATTAGTGCCAACACAGGGAATCTGTGCTGATGAAAACCAGGATCACCTGCATTCAGCTGTAAAGAAGGATAGAGGGGCTGAATAATGCAATGTTAGGAAACTGTGTGGTTTGAGCAGAGAGTTAATTTCAGACTTAGAAGAAGCAAGATGCCTCAGAAGGGAACCTGCAAAATAATCAGTCTCTGAAGGCATGTGCTTATGGCCAGACCTGGAAAACAGAAAGATGCTGGGACCAGGTTGATCCCTAATTGTAGAGCCTGTATCTCTGGGGTTTGGGGGATCTACTCAGTTATAGCTGAAATACAGCTACCCAGTTATTTCTACTCCATTACTCTTTTCAGAGTTGGCAGTCTAGGAGATTTCTAAGAAGGTGGATCTGTAGACATTTTAAAAATCCTATTAGAATTTGCTCTTCTAAAACACTTTAACTTATGGATTTCTTTGGGCTTAGAGCACTCAGCCAGGGTGTAAGAGACTCATATCTACACTTTTCCATCCGTACTTGGTCTTTGAAAGCTTCACAAAAGCAAATCTCAAATTGAAAGAGATGAAATGGGCACAGGAACGTTTTTGCTGCCTAGTGAGAGTTGCTTACCTGGGGGAAGCAGACCCTAAGTTTTAACTCCCAAGGATTCTGGACACATTTTTTATCTTGGCTTTAGTTCAAACAAAACAGTCTTTGGAGCATGGGCTGGCATTTACCCTTTCCATCCAAGTGTTGTCACAACTAGACTAAAAAGTGGTGTTTGTATTTCTGTTCCTTCTCCCCTTTTTGCAAAACCTTCGGAATGTGAGATATATTCCCTCTTTGTCTTTAAACCTCAGCTCTCTTTCAAGAGAAAAACCTGTAAAATCCCTATTGATGCCTCACATGCAAAGATGACTCACAAATTAGACTCACATCCTGCAACTCTCGCATCCTTTACACAACAGCCGAAACCAAGACCTTGTATCTGAAATTGTGAAGTGTTTTGAAAACATGGAGATGGATTCAGATCCAGATCTGAATTTCTTAGCGGTTTGCCTGTCTTCCATCTGTTTGTATTTGGATGTCTCAGGATACAAGCAGCAGTTCTGTAGTGTCACACATGAATAAAGTGGATAATTATAAAATTAAAAGATATAGCATGCTTCTAAGGGAGATAAGACTACAATTAGAGAGTATAAACAAAACCCAGTTTGATGTACAGACTGATCTATTTATTCATTAAACATAATAACATAAACAAGGCTATTAACTGTCATATTTTAACGATACTGTACCCTGCAAAACATGCTCAGGAAGAAGTCCTATTGAGTTCAATAGCAATGGCACATAAATTTAAATCATGGCTGCAGTAAAACAATATGTCATCCTTCTTATTCATGATTATTTGTTGTGCGTTCCCCAAAATGTTAAGCAAAATAACCGTAACTCACTGAGCTAAATCTGAGCTCAAATGTTTTATCTGCAAATCTAGAGAAACCCATCAAGGAATGCAGAAACCTGTTCTGCAGATAACCGAAACACAGCATTCCCAAGAGGGGAAATTGGCCCAGACAAGACTGCTGTCTATCTCATCTCTCTAGAAAACACTGGACAGATTTTTGCTCCGGAGATGGCAAAATCTGGGCAAATGCCACTTCACATCAGCAGCTTTAGCATCAGATTCTGACCTTTTTTAAAGATTGTTAACAGTCAGCATCAGTGGAAGCCTTAAAGCAAAAAATTATATCTGGAAAGTATGTATTAACTAGCTTGGGGTAAGTAAAAAGCCAGTCAGGAAGAGGAAAAAGGGTTTCAAGAATTCTCCCTTGTCATACACCGCATCTGTGCCAAGCAGATGTAAAACGGGGCCATTTGACAATCTATCCAGCCTCTTTGCTCACACAGGGAACCAGCCAGGGGAGAAGCAGCTCATGCAAGATCTCTAGTGTGAACAGCACAAACAGAGGAGCTCTTCAAAGGGGACTCTCCCCAGATCTGTGAACTGCACTGAACTGTGAATTATTATGTCAAATGTTTCATTGTAAAATTCCTCATTAAATTCTTTGGCGTTCGCCACACGCTCAGCGTAACTTGAAGTGCTGAGAAAACGAACGCTTACTGTGCCATGACAAAGGCCAATGGTTGCCTCTTTACTGAGCTTGATACATATGGTGAAAACATATTGACTAATTACTTGGCATTTTCAAAAACTGAAACCACTCCAAAGTCAGGCCTAAGATAATAGAACATGATACACAGCGCGAAGAATAAAGACTGGGAGAACAGGGAGGAAGAACAGCGTCACCGTGTTGCTGCTAATCCCTCATTCAACATTTGCTTTGAGATGTGCATACTGAGGAGTAACACAGATCTCTGTTTCAAACTGCTTAATGGAAATGGGTAAATGAGCACACCTGATTAATACATCTGTTCAAAGTACAGACTGGCTGATGTAGCAGAGATGAAATCAGGATCCAGACTTCTCCTAGATAGGAGCATAAAATGGACAATAATTAGAAGCAGGGTTCAGTTTTGTGATGCTCAGTTTCTACAGCTTTACAGCTTGTGCTAGTATTTGGCAAGTGCCCCAAAAGAAACAAAGCTGAGCCCTGGAGATGAAGCACTTTGAGGGAGATGTATTAAAAAGGGGTCAAAGTCAATGTGAAAAGTGAGGCACCAAGACACACTTCTCACTCTAGTTTTCCAAATGCCATCTCTGACACAAATGGTTTCTCACAGGAGCTGAGCCTGAGCTGCCTTACAGCAGTCCCTTGTACACAGCCTTCACAGTGAGCTTTTTAATGTCATCTGAATTCCAACACCTCTTTTCCAAGTCATGACAAATTGGTCCACTCATCTGATTAGGAAATCTTCCCTAAGTAGTGGGATGAATGTTTGACAAGTTAATTTCAAGGTAGCTCATGAAGTAGAAGCAACATAAAGCTACATAACTGTAAAAAAAACCAAAAACCAAAACCCAAACTGTTGCTGCCAGTAATGGATGTGTAACAGAAAATATACTTAAAATTCAAGCTCTTTGTACTAGAAGACAAGCTCCTTGGTTTAGAAGCAGGAAACATGAAGACTCACTGAAGCTAGGATTAGCAGGAATAGAATTACTCCTGTTAGAGTTTTAGGATTACAAAGTTTGTGCTGGTGCATCCACAATTCAGAAACAACAGAAAACACAATGGGTTACTTTTAAGAACCAATTAAAAATATCAATAATTATTCCCTTTTATTTTTTTCCTTTAAATCATCCAGATAACAAGAAATCAGAGACTTGAAAAGAATGCCTGAAGTTAATGGTGCTATTAGATTGAGAAATAAAGAAAGTGATCAAAAGCTTGACCCAGTTACCAAAAGGTTCACAGTTTTAGAAGCTTATTATTCCCTTTAAAATCCAGGATAAGTCTCAAACCACGTCTGGAGGTTAGGCTAATTTCTAAACATTGCTCTTATATGAGGAATATATTGCTATTTTAGAAACACATAAATAACATGTTGCTGTCCATAAAAGTTTTAGAAGTTTTATTTTCAAGCTCATAAACTAAAAATAAAACACTTTAAGTGACTGACTTTCCTTTAAGGCAACTCTTGAGCCTGATTTGATAACACAACGAGTAAAGTCCTAGTAAAACTCATGGAAGAATTCCTGATCTTTTGAATAGGAACAGACATTATCCTTATTGGGTTTTATTGCTGTTTTACTGGAAAGATCTGGGTAGATCAGGACGATTTGGCCTCTGCTGCATACATAGGAAAAGGTTTAAAAGAAGAGCTGTTCTCCAGGGCTGGGAAGATCCTTGCTTAATGCACTTGAAAAAAAAAAAAAGAGCTTGAAAACCTTAGCATCCCCTAAAAATGAAAGAGGCTTTTCCTGCTCTGGTGGAGTTCCACCTCAACATTTTCCAGAAGCCTAGGTAAACAACCTGATTCTAACCAGAAGCAGCAAACAAAAATAGGGTTATTTGGTTTAGTTCAAGTCATTCCCAGGGCAATGGAGCCTTGCCTGGCCAGCCAATGAGCTGAGCCCTCATTGCCTGGGCACTGCTGTGGCAGAGACTGTGTGGCAGGTACATGCTTGGTCTGTCATGGGATGATTCTTAAACTGGCTTTATGCCTCCAGTCACTTCTTGTTCTATCTAGCAAGGATTTCTTTAATTTCCCTGGAAGTTTACCAGCAGTAATAGAAAGCAGAGCACCAGCAGTGCTTAGCCTGAGTGGAGGCCTGACTATGCACTTCCCTGTGCAAGGAGATAACAGAATTGGGCAAACTCACGGGAATTTCCTTCAGAAATTCTGTTCTCTCCTTGAGGAGCTGTGCTACTCTTTAGCTTTTTACTGAATCTCTAGGTACAGCCTTTGCCTGCTCGTATGCAAAACTGTTAAATGAAGCCAGCTCAAGCTGCGCTTGCCATGTCTGAGTGTGGCACCACACAATGGGCTGGGAATGCCTGAGATTGTTTCCTTTCCTGCCTTTCATATCGCTGAACTGAAACCATCACTCGTGTCAAAAGCAAGGACTGCAGATGAAAGGCCAGTGCATTAAGACAGCACATAATTGTCAGTCTATGAGTTTCTGACATTAATTGTTTAACTTAAAGATGGCAGAGGAATGGGGCTTTTCGTGTCCCTCCCCACCTCGAGTGACAACACACAGGAGATGTCTGGATAAAAATAATTAAAAGAGGAAAAAAAAAAAAAAAGACTCCAAATTTTTGCTAATTAAAAGTAATGTGTTTTCCCATTTTTTGGCAATTTGATAACACAAAACACTTACTTGGGGGCCACAGGGGGAAACAAACTGAGACGGATAAAAAATGTTTTGTGTTCATCCAAGCAAGACTATGTTAATGCACATTATCCCATTAATGCACATCAACATCGGGAATAAGCGCGCCAATGCAAGCAAGAAGCATACACTTATCATCATTTGATAACATGTTTAATGACAGATTGACGGTTGATTTGCAAATGTGAACTGGCATCAATGTTGCTAACTTCAGCTTCTGCCGCCTCCTCTGCTATGCCAGCATATTTATGTGCATAATTTGATTTCGCAGCCACACTGTTAGTACATTTTTAATATTAACTATGCAAGAACAGACAGCCGAACTTAAGTTGCACTGATGGTTTGAGTTCATTAGATTGAAAAAGATGGGCAATGATGACAAAGATGGAGATGGCAGCGCAACATCAAAGAGGCAACACTTAACAAACACACTCCATTTTGAACAAACCGAACTAACACATTTCAAGTTGTCGGCTGCAGCAGAGCCCTTATGTACAACAGCAAGAAAAAAATATGCTTCTGCCCTGGGCATACTGACAGCAGCTCTGTGAGAGGCTTAGCAGGCTCCTGGACACACAGTTGTAAGGTATTTCATTCATCTATTGCAGGTAAAGGGGTTGATTCTGGTCTGATGTCCAAGTGACAGCAACATAATTCAGTGGGCTTGCAGTGCAGTTACTCCTGATTTACATTAGTCCAAGAGAGAGCACCTGCCTGTTCTCACTCTTCTTCCCTGGTTCTCCTTTCACAGCTGTGATTCTTTATGATGAATAACAAAAAGATTCTGCTGAGAACCCAGCTCTTGCATGCATGATGCAGAGTAGAACTGCAAGTTCACAAACCCTGAAACTTCATGCCACAATGTGTAGGACATCCTTCTGTCTCCCAAGCCAGTGAGCCCAGCTCCATGTGAGACTGCACTCCTGGTGGCTTCTTTTCTTTGGTGATCATGGGCAGCTCAATTCTGCTCTGAAGAGAGCAGGTACCAATGAGCTGAGAGAAGACTAGTTCATCCTCTGCTCACATTAATGTCTAAACATATACCGCATCTATAATGAATTTGCTTGTTGTGCTGCAATATATAATACATTTGAGGCAGTAGTTTTATGGTGCAAGTTTTAATTCTCAATTTTATGGCATAAACTGACCATCTGCAGGAATCTGACCATATAACCTAAGCTATTCTGTGTAGACTATAATGTTAGTACCTCTGCATCACAGCGAGACTATGATTTAGGCACACAATTAGACAGACCCTGTCCTCAACAATTCTCAGCTGTCTGAATTACTGCTGAACAGCTTAATAACTATATAGCACACAGGCCTCTGTTCTGCAAAGCTTTCAGAATGTTCTTAACTTTGTCTCTAATCAACAAATCACCTGCTACAATTACTGTTACTCAGAAACCCATTGCACTTGGCACTGCGCAAACAGAACAAAACCCTACTGCTTGAGGAGCACTGCCTCTGAGCCTGCTGCTATTTAGATATGGAGTTTTAGGAAGCTGTGAGGAGTGTAAGTATTGACTATTGAATTTAATCCTGGATACACTGCACCCTCTTGTCAGATCAGAGCACTGAGGAAGTGAGCAGAAAAGGATCTTGCACTAATCATTAGTTTGCCTACTCCAGACAGCAGCAGCTGGATTTGTGTTTTCCCTGTCCTGGTGGCAGCTAATGAGCAAAAGCCTTCTGCCAGGATGCTGACCTGGTCTAGCTGTAAAATCTACTTTCTTTATTGTCCATTATGAAAGAAATACAAGGTTTTAATTTCAGTAAAACCTCTGTGTGGAGATCTGTGCTCTTTTAAAGAAGTGTCTGGCACTGCTGGTGCAGGTAGTTTGTTAAGCAGCTCCAGTGGCTGATGATGTACAGAGCAAAGTGTGTAACTCCCAAAAGAAGGAATAAGTGAACAGACAGCAACAAACATCTGGCATCTTATACTGAAACATGTACTTGGTCTTTTTTTTATTTCTTTTTTTTTTCTTTAATCTTTGACTCATTGGGATCCAAACCCAAGAGCAGACACAATACTGTGCCATGCAAGGTACTGTACTGATGTGAAGATGATCTCTCTCTTAGAAAGCAATCAAATGATTTCCAGTGACACAGAGCAACAGAGTCACCTCAGTGATGACTCAAGAGAACTTGGATGGATATTGCGAAAGAACTGCAAGTATAAAAAGGGAGAAAGGCCAGCAGAGACAAATGCAACAATGAGGCCATGTTCAGCTTCTTTGGTTGTCTTTTAAGAGAACACTGTATTGTCAGTGAGCCCTTCAGAAAGGCACAGAAGCAGCAAGACTTCTTGCTCTGTGTGCTGAGCAGCAGAGAAGGAGCTGGTCAGCTGTACTCAGTAGCCTCTATTATTGCTCTGTTAACAACCTCGTGCTGCCTCCTCCTTAACCAGGCCTTAGCTACAGTTTGGAATAAAAACACCACAGAGAGGGGGAATTGTGGTCACTGCTCACTCATGCCGGTTGATGGAGGATGATGATGGGCAAAATACTCTTCTCAGTCTGTGAAAAGACTCTTACCTACCCCAGCCCTGGCCCATCATGACCACAGTATACTAGGTGACATGATAGGAGGGTGTGAAATAGCTTCCGGCTCTGTTTGCCCTCCAGATCGAGTGAACTCTTGCTGTGACCATGCACTGATAATGCTGGTTGTGGAGAACTCCAGAGAACAGGAGTCTAGAGCATCACACAGTTGGAAGGACTATTAGATTTCTCAAGTCACAATTATCTCTGCTACTGCCTTTGTGTCCTCTTTCCTGTCTTGTCTTAAGTAAGTTGCAATTCTCCCACTCCTGTTACTCAATAGATGCAGATGCCACTTTGTTCTGTGTGATTTATAGCCAGTAGCTAATGTTCAGTTATAATTCCCCATTTTAGACATGAAAAATAGCCTGTAATGCTCAACACAAGGGCCTCTCAACAACAATATATAATTTAAAAATTAACATCAGGACAGAGGAGACACGAGATTTTGAACCAGGGACTCTCTCATTCAAAGGTTAAATCTCTACAAGGTGAGCTAAAGGAACTAGTTGAGTTATTAAGTAAATGCCTCTGTTCTATTTTCCCAGTACATTAGCTGTTGCAGTCTTTTCCAGTTCAGCTATGTTCAGCCCCAGAATGTTCAAAGTGCAAATGCTCATGGCACTGTGTTCACACATTTGCCTTTTTTCAATGTCAAACAAACTGGAGGTTTTCAGAGCTAAAGGTCAAAGTGGAGGGCCCTTAAGAAAATCTCTTGGGAAATTATGTGATTGTTCTTATGTCTTTTATTGTACATAGAATCAGGATTCATACATGGCTCACCCTTTCCAAGCATCTTAAAACTAAAAATTAGGAATGATTCATTCCTGCAACACCTGAGTTATGTAAGTGGTCTTGTTAATTTACTAATCATTTCTAGCAACAAACGCTGAAGCCTCCAAAAACCTCTAAACACCAAAGAGCTCCTTTAGAAACACAGGTTAAACCCCAGCCTCACACAATGAGTCAAAAGCAGAACAAAGGACAGAACCTGTACCACTGGACTCCCTCTAACAAATGTGAGCCATAACCCCCTTTTAGCAAAGCTAGGCCATTCAGAAAACATACAGGGGGAACAAGGAGTATGGAGAAGGAAAAGCACTTGGCTGAGGAGAGGTTTTGGAGCTGGCATTCCTTTCCTGCCTGTCCTCTATTCACAGAAAGATGTAGCTCATATCCTAGGTGCCTCCTGCTGCATTCCAGCACCAAGTATTACATCTATGGATTACAAATTTATTGACATTTGACATTTGCATCAGCTTTCACCTGATCAACGGGAGCTTTGTCTGCCAAAGGAATTATTATGGAAGACTTCCACAGCCATGGGAATGCCAAAAAGGTCATTAAATCACATCAGAAAAAAACAATGTGTTCATAGCTTTCACACATTAAGTCTTGCCAGTAAATCATCTGACGGTGCCTGGACCACCTACCCATGATACTCAAGGAAAAAGAGAAACAGGGAGAATTGAAGAGATGAATTAAATTAAAACCAAATGACATGAAGCCTGGCACAGTGGGATCTTTAATTTTCTACTCTGTGACTCCAGAATAAGCAAAGAAGCAAACCAAAGCACAGTGGCTTGACTTTATCTAATTCCCTCCATATAGGCAGAGTTTAACTAAATAATCCTGAGTAATGTGTGCCCCCCACCATTATTGCATGTAATTTGTATGTGGGAGGTGCAGGATTCAGAAAGCATATGGCACATGCAGAACAAATGACAGGGTGTTCTTGCACTTACTTTGGCTATACTTACCACTCTTGTAGATATTTTTTTCCAGACATGAAATATAAGTGTAGGAACTTTCACCCTAATCTCTTTGGAAACACACTGAGAGTTATTTTTTGGTGCATTTGTGATTTATAGAAGAAGGCCACCACATAATTCCTGGGGGCACAGACAATGCTATAAAAAAAACACTGATCAAATAAACAGAATTATCTCCTCCATCGTTTTTTCCCTGGATGACAAACCTGGGTCTTGCACCATAAAATAAAAAAAAACCAAGGCCAATGGATTAGGGCTGTGTAGGATTACAGAGAGAAGTAAGTTAGTGAACTGGAAGCCCACCCACAGCCTATCTGTCTGTGCAAGTCTAGTCTAGAGTGAGCTTCACTGGAGATTGGGCCACATGCAGCTGTTTGCCTCCGAGTACAAGGAAATTAAGTTTGCCTATCTTCAGTGGAAGAATGGGGAGTCTGCTTCATGTGAGCATAGGCAGAAACAGGGACTCTTCCTGTCTGATACCCCTTGGGATGTAGATCAGAAGGTCAGTAAAAGGCAATGTCATTCTTTTTGATGGCCCTGTAAAGAAAGTTGGTAGCCTTGAGGACAGAATCTGAACAGTGATCAGTGCTGGTAGCTTGTCTTGCCCCCCCCCCAAATACAGTCAGTGTTGGGTAGCCACTTGTGTTTGGAGTATCATGCATACATGGATACTGGGAGACCATGCAGAGATTGCATGAAGAGCAGCAGAGACCAGAGACAGGGAACTGGACAGAAAGCTTTGTCTATATCTTAGCTTGAAGTAAGAGATGAGAGATAGAGCCACGTGATGAAGACACCTGTCAGCAATGGTCCTATGCCATGATATCCATTATGTGTATTGGGATAGATAATTTCAGGTAGTTTGTGTGGCTCATGATATAAATTTGGGGGTTTCAGAAACAGGGAGTGTTTGTGAGCTTTCATTAACAGAACAAAGAGTTTTGCCTCCTCTGAATTTCTGGTCTGTGCTAGTAGAAGTTCTGCCATAAGACTCGAGTCCTGCTCTGCATACAGCTGAGACAGAAATCTTTGGAGGGTGGCATTTTTTATTGCATCATGGGAAACTCCCAGAGAAAGCCAAATAGAGAATAGAATGAAATGTGGTGTCCTTAAGTTTGGGGACTTGATATCACTTCTGCACTCTAGGTGTAAAGACAAGGTGTGAAGGCTCAGTACCAGCTTGACTGCCATGAACTAATTTGTGCTCTGCTACCTGCATTGGCACGTCCAAAGCTTGCCTCAATAGCTGCACAAATTTCTGCAGGTATCAGGAAGGCTTCTGGCATGTTCTCTGCAACTCTGAGAGCAGGAGGAAATGGAGAGTGCCCTGGAAATATCACATCTCCTATGTTCTTATGCTCTTACTGTTCATGGTCAGAGATAGTATGGACACATGGGCCATTGCCCTAACCCTGCATAGCTCTGCTGATGTTCTTACCTCACTACCATTCAGTTTTATGAGAAAAGCAGAAAAATGTAATAAAGTCTTAGCAGTGTTCAGTTGTAGGGCACAGCTCTTGTTACAAAGGATTGTGAATGCTTAGGGTTTGGGAATAGAATGTAAACATGAAACATGGCACCTATTCACTTACAGCTGGAGGCTACAGGCTCCACAGCAGAGAGGAAGCTCAGCCTGGCAATGATGCAGAGAATGAATATCCCAGTGGGGACCAAGGAAGTCTCCTCAAGCATCAGAGCACTACTGGGAAAGGCAGGAGAAAAGGAGAACAAAAAAGCATGTGCAGATCATGCCTTCCTGATGTCTCTGTTTCACATGGGCTTGAAGTCTGAACTCTGATTTTCCAGTGCAGGCCAAATCCACCATTCTTGCCATCTACTGGAGTTCTTACATGGTTGTTTTAATCATGGATGAATATGGCACCAGAAAGGGAAACTGGAGGATGATGAGAGTGACCTGGTAAATCACCTACCCTCACCTTTCTCTTCCTGGCCTGCTTTGCTTTGCAGCTGCTGTGTGCACAGTTTCCATGCTGTTCACTAGGTAATACATGAGAAAGACTGCTGGAGTACAAGGACACGGAGGCTCCAAGAATCCATTCACGCTGAGGCCTGTGATCCTCTGAATTATAGGCTTCCCAAAGGATGAACTCCTTCATCTGTACCCCTTCTGCTGTAGCAAAGCACCAAGCAAATGGTCTTGGCTGTCCTGAGAGGAGGCAGATGAGGGGACGCAGCAACTGCCACTGCACAGACCACTCTGTTGCTTGACCTATCGCTGCTGCTGGAGGAGGTGGAGCGGAAGGAAACAGCCACATCAAATCCACTCCAGCCACCTCTCCTTTCCCTTAAAAAATGTCACTGCAGCACCCTCTACTTTCTATAACTATGTTTATCATTGTTCTTCGATTGTCTGGGACAATAAATGGTTAGAAATGAACATATATCACCAGGAAATCTCTGCCTGCCCCTTCCCCCAAGCAGTGTCATAAAAACGTACAAATTCACATTAATAATGAAGTGCATTTCCCCGAGAAGCCACTGTGTATCTCAGGGAGAGCAGGCAAGGTGGCAGTTGCTGCAGAGTTTCCTATTAAAGAGCAGAGCAAATACTCATAAATCTGATGAGGGGCCAAAGCACATGTTAGGGCTGTCTCCTTCTTAATGGAACCTTTTCTGAAATGAAAAAAAAAATATATATCTCGATACATTCAGGGTATTCATTAGACATGACAAGCTCCTCCACTCCCCCAGCCTTCCCTCCCCCACTGCTGCAAGCGCTGACCCCTGGCAGAAGAGCTGGTGCTGAGCACTGCCAGGGAGGGATTTTGGAGGAGAGGACTCTCTGCTTGGTTTTAATACAGGGATTGTGTAAATTCACTACAATGAACAAGTCCCCTCCCAGCCCCTTGTCTCGCTCTTTCCCTCCAGTCCAGCAAGCTGCTGTCATTCCTTGTGTCTCTGACCCCTGACGCACACTGCTCTTGCCTGCCTGGCCTCTGCCATGCCCCATGGCCTTCTTGTCTGTCCAGCTGCCAGGCACAAGAGTCAATAGAGCCAATGCTGTAGCCCACAGCGGGGTCCCTCTTGCAAAACTGAGTGAAGGAAAACTTTTCTGTCACCTCACACCTTCAAAGGCCACCTCATGGTCTTGGGGAGACAGAGAGGTGGCAGGATGAGTATCAGTCCCCTCAGCAATCTCAGCAGTTGTGAACCTGCTGCCTGGTACAGTGTCCTAATGCTAGCACTGGAACCCAGTGTCTGCTGCCCCTTTCCTGAGGGAATATGTTGTTGAAGAAGAAACACAGTCACATTTAAGACATGACATCCTGGTCACCAAACTGGAAAAACATGGACTTGATGGCTGGAGCACTGCTGGATAAGGAACTGGCTGGATGACCACATGCAGAGTGGTGATCAAGAGCACAATGTCCACCTGAAGACCAGTGTCAAGTAGCTCCCTCAGGGGTCAGTGCTGGGACCAGTGCTGTTTAACTTGTCAGCGACATGGACAGAGGAATCAAGTGCTCCCTCAGCAAGTTTGCAGATGACACCAAGCTGTGTGGCACAGTCGACTTGAGAGAGGGCAGGGATCCATCCAGAGGGACCTGGACAGGCCAACCTCAGGACATTCAACAAGGCCCAGTGTAAGGTCCTGCACCTGGGTCAGTGCAATCCCAAGCACAAATCCAGGCTGGGTGACGAATAGCTGAGAGCAGCCCTGAGGAAAAGGCTCTGGGGGTCTGGGTTGATGAAAAGCTCAACAGGAGCCTGCAGTGTGAGTGCAGCCCAGACAGCAACTGTGTGCTGGGCTGCAGCAAGAGCAGTGTGGCCAGCAGGGCAGGGCAGGGGATTCTGCCCCTTTACTCTGCTCTTGCCAGACCCCACCTGCAGTCCTGTGTGCAGTTCTGGAGCCCCCAACACAAGAAGGACATTGAACAGGTACAGCAAGTGCAGAGGAGGCCACGAAGATGATCAGAGGGCTGGAGCAGCTCTGCTATGACAACAGATTACGAGAGTTGGAACTCTTCAGCCTGGAGAAGAGAAGGCTTTGAGGACATATTATAGCAGCCTTTCAGTATCTGAAGGGGGCCTACAAGAAGGCTGGAGAGGGACTATTTACAGGGTCTTGTAATGACAGGACAAGGGCTAATGGGTTTAAACTGGCAGAGGGGAGATTCAAACTAGATGTTAGGAAAGGGTTCTTTACAGTGAGGGTGGTGAGACACTGGCAAAAGTTGCCCAGGGAGGCTGTGGATGCTCCCTCCCTGGAGGTGTTCAAGGCCAGGCTGGATGAGGCCTTGAGTGACCTGTTCTAGTGGGAGGTGTCCCTGCCTATGGCAGGAGATTTGAACTGGATGAGCTTTGAGGTCCCTTCCAATCTAAACCATCCTATGGTTCTATGATTCTATGATAAGGTCTGTGCTGCTTGTAGTTTGTTCTGTCTCATTCCTCTTCCTGCAGGCAGAGTCCTGAATTGGAGCTTCACTGGCACGAATCTTGTGTGACTCTGCTGACGTATGGAAACTGATATCTCCTCAGCCAATGGACCCTGCCTGTATGCACAGATCCAGTTCTGAGCCCAGGAGATGTGAAGAAATGGCAGAATCAGGCCCAAATGCTACAACTTAATAATCATGAATTATCTGTTCATTATGCCAATAAACAGTGAAAAATCTCTTCCTCCTTTCCTCCTCCCACAAAGGCATATCTGTAATTTTCCTCATTTTCCATCTGTGCTCCATCATATCTGCACTGAGTGATCATCCTGTTAAACTGCATTATTTTTTTTGTAAGGTGCTTCTGAGGGCTGGATACTGCTCATGTCTTTTCCTTCTGTTATTGATCTTTGTGATTTGATTGCTGAGGTGTAAAAAGTATAAATAAGACTCAGATACCCTTCCTTGGAAATCTCACTGGGTAAAAATGTTCTCTATAGATTATGAAGGCTGCAGTATTCAATTATAGCAGACATAGCAAGGAGAAGGCAAGATTTTGATATACTTAGGAATTCTGAATGCCTGGGGAGGTAGGTGCTATCCAAGGTCAGTTAAATCTGCTCAAAATACATAGAAGTTGCTGTTTCTTCATGAGCAGAAGAGTTCTTGCATTTTGGGGGCAAGAACTGTCATATACACTATGCTTATACAGAGCCTAGAACAATATGGATTGATTTAGCAGGCTGGATGTGCTAGTGCAATGTTAAATAACACTGATCTTAATAGGAACCTGTAGTATTCATAAAGAGCAGGAAATTCTGCCCTGATAGATCCGTGCTGATGTATCATCTGGCCTGACCTTGCTCTCAGGGAACCCAAGAACACACTGTTACTGGTTTCAGGAGCACTATTGCTATCTTGAAAAAATGCAGTCCAGGAAAAATATGAAGATTGAAAAATCCTTAAAAAAAAAAAAGAAAAAAAGCCTGATTTAAATTTCTAAGGATTAGAGGAACTGAAGGTTCACTTAAACAGGACAGTTTTGAGGGAGTAGTGATGGGTTTGGAGGATAGGCTAAGGCGTCTATGTCTCTCCTTCAGCACAGTGGAAAGGCCAACCTGTTCCTCTTCCTGCTCCTCTGTTTCCTTTTCTTCCTAGCGCTCAGCAATTTTGCCCTGTTTATTCACATCAAAGTTGATTCTAAAACTGGGCATCCCTCAGAATGCTTTTCCACTGAGAAACCATCATTATCAAACAACATGTTACTAGAGACAACCCATTCAAACTGAATAATCAAGGCTTTCGTTGCCATGAACCCAGTCTGGCTGCTGACATGGTGAGCAGAACCCTCAGATTTTTTGATGAATTCTGCTTACCAAGCCATGGTGGACACAAATGCAGACAGCATGTCTGATTCTCCTGAAATGGTCTGTCAGTGTTTAGTATTTCCTGCTAAGATGAAATGAAAGATGAAGAGCAAGCCAAACTCTCTAAAGTATAGATTTGGACTACTGATTCACACAACTGTAACACCAATACTGGTTTATGGTGGAACATGATGTTCAAAACAGCTCTTACTGTAGGGATGAGAAAATAAAATCCACAGAAGAAAAAAATCTTCTATTTTGGTATACTTAACACATACAGTTATCTACGTGTCCTATATATCATTTAACAAATTGCTTTGCAATTCTTACAGGGCGTGGTATAATGACTGATTTAAAATCACTGCATTGCTTAAACTGCATTGTTCTTCATCAAGTTGAGTCATTTTTATGTGAAGTGTCAAGCTCTCTAACAAATAACTGCTGCCAGACAAATCAAGTTCCTCATCTTAAAGCTACGGCTAAATAGTTTATAGCTTTAATCTGCTCACTGAGGTGTGTAGTCTATGACAGTAATTATAAATGCAAGGAGAAATTATAGCTGAATGCTTTAACTGCATTAGGAGCCATTTGATGAACAATCATGATTGCCTGCTCATTTTCAACAATAGAGGGCAAGTTAGTGTCAGTGCATTAGAGGATTTTCAGTTCTGCTCTGCTCTTCCATTTACCACAGAATGTCAGTTGTCTCCTATAAAGTAGAAAAAAAGCACTGTAGAAGCTTTAAACTTGATGGTTAAAAAAAGACAAAGGAGGAAACAGAGAGAAAAACTGTTTATCATTATGACTCATTTTTTTTTTTGTTTTCCAGCAGCCTTACTTTCAAATTAGTTCATCTCAGGTAGCTGCTGTTTACTTATCAGGGCCTTTTGAAAAAAAAAAAAAGCTCCTCAGTCGAGTTTGGTAAATTTGACTCCACAGAGACTTATTTTGATAAGAAGTTGTAGATCAGACGAGAGGCCACCTTGGTTACAGAGCAGTTTATAGCCAATCTCGCCTGACTTTAAAGTGAGAAACACAATTCTGCATTGTCTTTTTTTTTTTTTCAACCCCTCAGGTCAACATGAAAAAATTCTAATTTAGTTGAAAAAAATGAACAAATGTTCTTCAAAGGTATAAGTCAACATACAAATCATTTCTAATTAAAGCCATGTTCCCTAATGTTTGTGGGCTTTCTTTGAAGAATAGCAATAAAAACAAATTTGAAGCAGGTTAAACAAAAGAGAATAGAGACGTCTGAGTGTTGTATATTACACATAATTTTACATCACATTGCTAAACCCATAGCAGTTAGGAGAATTCAAGAAAACACCAAAGTTGAATATAAAACAGATATATAAGTCTTTACATTTAAGAAGAATTTATAGCAAATTTCTTATAAACAGCCCCACAGAGGTCTTAAAAATAAATCCATGTACATAAGACATTTTTCTAAGGTACTAACCCAGCTTATCCATTTATATTTTTAATGGCAGCTAAGATTTAAAAATATAAACTTTAATAGTAAATTTCATTGAAATATAGAAATTATTTTATGTGTGTCTATACTTCAAGTACTGTTACCACTCTTTTATTTCCATTTATTTCTCTGTCTCTACAATATTGCCTAGAAGAAGTAAATGCAAAGGCATGTGTGCATTTAAGAATCTCTGTATGCTTTTTATTTCTCATTTCTAAGTACTGTGCTCTCCTCTAAGTCATTATTCAAATGTATACTGAATCTTAAAAACAGCATGGTAAGAATAAGCAAACTCTGAAAATCCCTGTTATTTGATTTAGTCTCCTTGCAGATCTCAGGGAGAATCTGCATGAATAAACTCTGGCCTTCACACTTCTAACATAGTCAGAACTTCCGTAGGCTTACAGCTCCAAAACTGTAATAAAATCTTTACAATGCTCTCCAAAATACCCCATCATTTCATACAATTTGTGCTATCATGCATGCCGACTAAAATTGTAGTTCCAGATAACAGTGCTATCACTCAGTCATTGCAATTTAAATATGGTGGGTTTTTTTCCAAAGGTAAGATACAACCTGCATCTTGATAGAAATTAGAAATGGATGAGTATTAAGAAGGCAGCAATTTCTCGGTACCCAAAGGCAGGAAGGACGGTATCTTATTTATGTAGTTACACATCACCTGAATAATACCCCCGCTGTGTCTGTGCAGGTTATTACAATGCAAACCCCATTTTTCTTTCCCTTGGAGATTATTTTCCCTTTGTATTTGTTCCCCAAATCTTCAGAAACAGCAACATGTTTATAATGGTGGGTGTTTGGTTTGCCTCTTAGTAATAATATGGTGCTTTTAAGACCAAATTTGAAACATTTGTCATGTATTAAGCCATGAATGTGCCAAAATAGCTGTTATATTAATATATTTGGCAGACAGCTTTTGTTTGATAGCACCCAAATTATTGGTTTGCTCTAATATCTCTTCTGTGAACACTATGAATGTCAGAGTCTCAACAATCATTAGCTGGTGGGGAAGGAAACAAAGTATGGTATATTTTTCCTAACCAATCTCATCTACTTTTCTGATATTTTGTCAGGTACATTGATTTTGAATAGTCAGATAAATAAAGAACATTTATTGGTTGAGTTCTAACGTTGGGTCAAAAAGGCCAAAACAGAAACTTAAAGCTATTAGCCTTATTTACAAAACAAATCCTTTTTGAGCGAGACAGAATTTTGCTGGCTAAAACATGTAGAAAGCATAAATCTATAGTCAAATGCAGGCAGCACATATGAGATGTATACAAAACTTAAATCTTATTGCACTTGACTACTGACGTTATTCTCTGTACAGCTTCTATTACCCATCCCAGAGTAACCCTTTGATTAGTGGTTTAAATTATTCAAAAGTAGCCTTTTTAATGGAGCTTAAGTGATGCATAGTCCTTGTGCTGGCTCTGTACACAGAAAGTGTTTCGTAAAGCTTCATGAATATTTGCAGCAAACAAATGTGAAATCTTCACACAAATGGGTATTCGTTCTCAAAGTGCCTGCACCCTCAATTAGCCAGAGAATGGCCACAATAGCAGGTGGCTTAAGTGACAACTCACAACACATCTTTAATCTTGACTGTCTGATGAATTAATTTTCTGAATATTATTCAAGTAAAAAACACATTGGAGAAAATCTGAATCTTCCCATGGCTATTCTGTGAACAGAAGCAGAGCCTGAGTCTCCTGGAGGAATAGCTGGGAATGACTAAGAGAAAATAACTTCCCGGAAATAAACTCATTAGAATAAAAAACTTCCTGGAAATAAACTCGTTAGAACAAAAAACTTCTGTTTGGACTTTTAGTTCTGCATATTTATTTAAATCAAGAATATTCAAGTTTGTGAATCAAGTAAAATTAAAAATGCAAAAAATTGTGTGGCATCTGAACATTACATTACATGTTATAAACATTGGTCGTGGCAGTACTTCTGTTGGTGTATCATTCAGCAAAAAATAGCAACGCTAATGTAGGAGTATTTTACTAACAGGTCTTTGAAATATTAAGCTTGCAAAAAAAAGTCTAGAAGCTTTCTCAATTAAGCATGAACACCCCACCCAGGTCACAGGAAAACTTGCTCTGAGGTCAGTGATGTTTACGGATTGACTAGCACTCCCACCAACATGAAATAAAATAAACTCAAACATCTCAAACATTAAAAAAGGAATGATGTAGTTAAAATGATGTGGCAAAAAAAAAAAAAAGGCCACTCACAATCAGTAAGTGTTTAAGCAAGTGCAAAACGTTAAAATATTTTACAACATCAAATATCCAAATATCAACAAAAGAATAACCAAAATTCTAGACACACACTTCTCAGAGTTATATGTAGATTCTTGAGCCTGGGTTTGAGACTATGAGAAACTTGGAATAATTAAGGTTTTGCTAATTTGACATTTGAACTGTCTTCTTTTCCCCCATCAAAATCAGACTGAGTGGTGTGTTAGCACTGAAAGAGGGAATAATCTTTTGAGTTTCAGTGCTTTTTTTATATTGTCATGGCAAAGAGTAGCATTTAGTTGTTGCATTCCACATCGAAGTGCACAGGACATGAAATCATTCTTAGAAACAAAAAAGGGAGTGAGCACTGGGGAAACAGCTATTTCAAAAAGATTATAGGAAGCAACTTTTCTATATGGAGCAATGTGGTTATGCATTTACCAAACTCTCTTCTTGAAAACATTATAAAATGGATATGTACATGCAGTTTTATGAATGAAGCGGGAGTACACAATGCATTTTATATTGTTTTCCTACATTTAAGAAAGTAAGAATGTCTTAGGAAGCCTCCTCAAAATGATGACATTAAAACTCTCTATAGAGCATGCATACCTTAAGAGTTATTCTTCATCCACTTCTGCTACAAATTGTGAATGGTGTTCTGGTGACTTGCTGTGTGTTTTGCTTAGATGAAGTTTTACTGCATGTTTGCTCGCAAATGTCCGACAGCACAACTTACATTTGAACTTAGAGTCTGTGTCCTCTTCTCCAGCTATTGTTTCAGGAGACCTTTGAACTGAAACTCTGGAGATTTCTTGCTCTACCTTGGTTTGCTGCTCCACAGCCAGCCTGTTCATGTCTTTCATTTGGAAACCTAGATGGGATTCTAAGTGGCTAATGTAAGTAGATGGGGTTCGAAACTGAGACGCACAGTCACTGCAATAAAAGACTGGGTGTCCTTTGTCCATGTTTTTCAAAAACTTTGTTCCTCCAGTTTTCCTAAGTTGATACTTGACATTTGCCAACCAGTGGCTGATGGTGGTCATGGACAGTCCAGTGAATTTTGAAATCTGCATGCGCTCTTGCGGGCCGAGGTCTGATAATAAATATTTACCTTCCGATGTCTGGAAGAGGCTGGAAGCAAACTGAGCTTGCAGAATGAGAAGATGCTGAGGGTTCCAGTTTGACTGTCTGCCCTTCCTTTTATGCAGAGTGGAGACTTCTGTTGAGACATCCTCAAAGCGTCGGACATCTATTTCCAGTTTCATAGATGGGATCCTTGAAGATGCAGCAGGTTTTGGTGTAGTAGCTTTGGGAAGAACTTTGACCATGTCAGCAATGTCAGAGAGAGCATGTTTTTGAGGTGGAGAAGTACAAGATTGTGCTTGAGCTGACTCAGCTTTCTTGCCTTTGGATTTAGTCAGGTCAATAGGCTGATCACTGTTTTCAAACAAATAGTGCCTGGATACGCTGGCAGGTTTTGGTGGGGTTGCAGCAGGAGATAAAACTGGCTTCTCCATCACATTTAGATTAGGTTTGTGGAACATAGAAATTGTGCTAGAGCTGGGGCTGGAGTTGGATTGAGGCTGCAAAGGCTCAGTGGCTTTGCCCAAGTGATTATTCAGTACTGACTGCAGAGCACTGAGAGGGCTGACGCAAGGCAGTTCAGATGAATGGTTGGCAGCAGCACAGCCATTACTGAGAGAAGCTGCTGTTGGTTCCTTGAGGACTGGTTTTTCTCTTCCACTGTCCTCTTTAATTTTGTCTTCCTCTTTCAAGGGACATGGTTCTGTCTTTTTTGGCTCCACAGAGGCTTCAGGTTTGAGGAGAGGTTCTCTCTCACTCTGGTTGACTGAAGTGAGCTCTGGTTGGATGCCCTCTTTAGCATAGTCTTTTTGTACCTCTTCCTTGTCATCGATTTCCTTCTTCATTTGAGTGCACTGAGCCACATTTGCTGAGATAGGGACCAGAGGCATGACCTTCCACTTTGGAGCAATAGGCCTTAATTTATTGGTGATCGTTGGCCTGATTTGCAGTACTTGGGAACCCACTGGCAAAGACGGCTTAGCTCCTTCTGAGAGCTGATAAGCTGCATGGATGCTGGGGTATGCGCTCCAGCTGGGTGCTCCATTTTGAGCTTTGTTGATGGCTGTAGTGACAGTGTTCTCCAAGGACTTTAAAATGTCCCCACCACCCTTTGAGCCATCTTCTAAATCTTCTTCTCTGAGGTACTGGTATTTCATTGTGGGATCCAATGGTTTCTGAAGAGCGTCTTCATACTCTTCAGTTTTTACTGCTTTCTCCTCTTTGCTTGCATCATCAGTTTTATCTTTTTTGCTTTCTTTTTTTAGTTCAGAAGTGGGAGTGATGCATTCTGCAGGTGATTTACTGGTTGACTTTGAAACTGGGCTGTCACTGGCTGGCGCTTCAGACAGTGACTGCATTTTTTCCACAGCTAGAGGATCCAGAACAAGTTGTTTTCCTTTCTTTGATGCCGAACTTGTGACTTTCAAGAAGTGACCGGTGACCATCATGTGGGTGGTGAGCTGCTGCAAGGTATCATGGGAGCTTCCACATTCCATACACTTCAAAATCTGGGATTTGCAGGCCTCAAACTGCCAGGTATAGCTGGCACCATTCTGGTAGCCGTAGCGGTTGTTAGATGACAACTGCAGGTTCGCATTCTTCTGAGGAGAAAACGTATCTGAGAAAGACCCTGTTGTGGAATCAGGGGAACAAGGCCTGTTCACATCAAACACACGTTTCTTTGCTGGAGTGACTATTTTTGAAGAAATGGTTGGTACTGGTTCCTTCAAAGGCACTTTTTGGTAATGTTTTGTTTTTATCATATGAACACTCAGATCTTGAAGGGAATCGAAAGAGTCACCACAGAACATACATTTCAGAACTTTTTGTGCATCTTCCTTGTCCATGTCCTGGAATGCCCTTTTCCGGGGCTTCGAGTAGCTGGTAGGTCTGTGCTTGTCCTTTTTATGGTTGTCATCTTGGTAGTGACCTGTCTCATTCATATGAACTGTTAGTTCCACCAGTGTGTCATAGGCAGCGCTGCACTGCCGGCACCGAAACCGGCTGGCGCCTGTGAACACAGTTCCACACATTTTGTTGCTCTGCCTGTAGAGCTGGACTGAGCTGAACAGGTTGGGTTTTGAGACAGGTCTGGAAGGTAAATTCTGCTGCAAGCTTTTTGACAATGCGTCTTGGTGCCAGTCAAAATCAGCTTTGTTCCCTCCATTTCTGTTGTCACAACTCTTCTTTTCAGAGTTGGACAACTTGAAACCCAGCCCTAAGCCTGTCCAGTAAGAGTCTGACAGTATGTTGGCATAGACGGCTGTCATTTTATCCATGCAATCATGTGCTTCATTCTGGGCTTTGGGATGGGTGCTGGTTTTTGGGTCCTGTGGCTCTCTAGAGCAAATGCTTTTAATATCTGCCACGTGGTCACTACCATCACTTAGTAGTGATTCATTTTCTGCATCCTGGTTAGATACGTGACTGACAGGGGAATTCTGGTAACTAAAGTTCCCTTTCTGCTCAGGACCCACGTCATGTTCCTCATCTGTCCCAGTGTCATTGCTGCCCTGCAGCTGAGCAGTTGAGTTGTTATCATCATCCTCTTCCTCCTCCTTTATATCTTCCTCTTCTTTTAAATCTTCCTCTTGGACATAACCTGAAATGCAATGTCAATATATGAAATAACTTGTTAAAGGAGGATACTACAGTTTGAGCTTTCTAGTTTCATTATGTGTTTTCTTTACCAGACTTCATTTTAATCTACAGCTTTTAATGCCTGCTAGTTCTGGAAGTAAAAAAAGCTAAGTGATGTCTCTTTTTTTTTTTTGAAAGTTGCTGCATTTTATTGGCAGATGATCATAATTCCTTATAACTGCCAGGGATTCTGAGTTAATAATCTTCTTGTCAAAGGAGTATAATTCTAACTGCCCTGTATGGGACAGTTGAAAAATTAATATGTAAGAATTCAAAGTTTATAAAACTTAAATTCTATCCAATCATTTTTAGCCTCAGTGAAAGAAAGAGTAGAGTTGGCAAGGAACAGAAGGGAAATAATACCAAAACATCCATATCAAAGCCATCCTTTAAAATAAGTAATTAAACATAAAATAAAATTACAGTATTCTGTCCTGCTTGACCTAGAATGGCCCTAACATATGACATAGTCATAACAGTAAACTAAACCTAAAAGCTCAGAAAGGAGAAGGTAAATGATCCAGAAAGTATTATTTGTTTAAAATCCTGTTCCTTCACATCTTCTAAGAAAAGCTGGTTTATGGCTCTTTGAGAATCTGGTTCATTGTGCCCCCCCTGAATTTGGTACCCCTGCACAAACAGTATCCTTTCAGCAAATCAAAAGGGATGAGCAGAAAAGTTAGAAGCATTTTTATGAACATTTAGACAATGCCCTTCACAGTCTTTTTCCAATACATGTTTTATTTTTTTTCAGCCTATTTGCATGTGTATCTCACCTCTTCTGACACATGTTTACCATCAAGTCAAAGAGATGAACCAGAAGCAGAGAAACTCTTCTCCTGGATGAAACACCAGTATAAGAAGAGAGAAATGATAAGTCTCTGTGGACAGGCTAAGAAATTCACATGAGTCATCTCTCCTATGCCCTTCTTGTGGTCTTTGGATAGGTACAGATCACAGTGGCTAAAAGTTAGGGTTGGCTTACTCTGGGGGTGGTGTAAGTCAGTTTCACAACCAAGAACAAAGATAACAACAATGGCTATGAGCAAATGATCTGGACAACATTTTAGCACGATTAAACAATAATCATATAGGAGTAGGAACACTGTGATTTTCAGCAGATGCTTTCAGCAAAGAACTTAATATTTAAGTGTTAAATACTAAAAAATAAGCATTTTAGTATTGTACTGGGGTACAGCAAATATCAGTAGCCCATTTACTGGTGACCAGACTAAGGCAGCAAAGACAATATTAAGAACAGAATATTTTTTTCTCCTCCCTAAACATTTTGGTCTAATAACCAGCTAATAGTTTCCATGTACCCCTTTCTGAGCTCTTGTGTTTTTCAGGGGGACAAGGATAACAGAGGGACATGAAGGCAGCAAAAGCTCCTGCACATCATGAGTAGTAACCTTGTTAAAGAAGCAGCATGAACTGATGAGCAGGACTGACACGGTTCTCGCGGTGTCAGAGATACTGTACAGCGTAGGTAGCGATGCTGGCCCCTTGCCAGGATGTATCACAGTGCCAAGCATATTACACCGAGCAAAACAAAAATAAGGAGGGATTCCAATGAAGGGATCAGACAAAACAGACAACATTCACACAGCTTTGGGTCGGTGCAAATTTGATTCTCCATTTCAGCATCAATTCTTTGAATACTATTAACCCATTTTTCACCAGAGGGTTTTTTGTTGTTGTTATTGTTCCCTTTGGAAGATACATGCGGTCATTTCTCCCTCACAATATCCTTTGTCCTTCTAAAAGGATTTACTGGGAGATGCAGAAGTACCAGACAGCTGCACATCCCCCACAATACAGATAAAATTTTCTGCTTAATTAGGCATTGACATGTTTACTATAACCTTTACAGAAGAGTAACTCGTAGTGAGAAATCCTCTTTTATTTTTTTTGGTGGTGATGTCTGTGTAGGATACAGAAACAATCTTATGCAAGTGGTAAAAATCAATTAGAAGAAAGCACCACTGACATGTCACAAAACCATCAATCAGCTCCATTTTTATGTTTAAGGGTTCTGGGAAGCTTTGAATACATATTTCAGTATCCTACTTGTAAAACCATTTCTGTTTATGTAAATGATTTAAATAGCTCTGGGCATTTTAAGGACAATGGAGACCTCTTCTGTGCAGACAACCCAGGGCACAAGAAATGCATGTGTGCTTCCAACAGTGGGTTTTAGTAAGATTTCATTGGACATGAAGTTTGATATGAACTGATTTAACTATTTAACAGATGTAACATTAATATAAGTGGACTTTGCATTATTTATTTTGTAAGTAAAGGGTGACTTAAGCCTGTACACTCACATGCTTTAAATGCAATATCTGTAATAAGTAGCATAAATTTTGCACGTCATACTGATGTCCATATAATAAATTGCTGAGTGACCTGTTCTCTTCCCACCAGTTCTCCCCCAGGCTTATTCTGACATTCCAAAGCTCTGAGATGCTCATATATAGCTGTCCTACAGGAAAAAAAGTAAGATTAAAGAAATCCAAACTTGGTAACCTCCTTTTCCCAGATGAGAATTTTCCCCTCAGAAATTAACCAGGCCCAGGCAGAGATGTAACATGGGTAAGTCCTGAAGAAGCAGAGGACTCTAATTTCACTGTCCTCTTGAAGACTGGACGAAACCCATGACCTTCAGAGCATTGAATGGAAGCAATTTATGGCTTCCTAAATGGAAACACAGTATTTGATTTTAGTGATGATTGATCCCAAGACAGCATATGTCAAAATCATGACATCAGTCAGGATAACATCATATGGATCGTAATCATAAATGCAATTCTAAAATGTTTTAACTTTTGAAATTATATCCCCCTGTGCCTTTGTGATCGGATTCATGGTAACTCAAGAAATCTGCTTCTTGAGGACAAGGGTTTCAAAACCAGCTGATTCTTTATTCTTCAAATAACATTTTCTTACATCTTTTTAACTACAACAAAGCCAGTCTAGTTAATATGTATGCAAAAACTCTTTTTTGAACTTAGGGCTTTAAAACTATCCACATCCACCTTCAAGCCTTGACCCTGCTATGCAGACAGTATTGAGCCAAGCACCCAGGGATACTAAAACCAGCACTGACTCTCAGGCCCTCATCCTCCTGACTAACCCTTAATTTGCAGCATGTTATGCATCACTTCTGACCCTGAACTGTAGAGTGTGAATACATCTTTTCTTTTTTCCTTTCTTTTTTCTTTAAAGTGTTCATACTGACAACTTTTTCACCAGTGGATGCTATTTTCACTCAAATTTGCTCTTTTTTCACACAGAGAAATATTTCTGAAAAAAAGATGTGCATATATACATGTTTCCAAGACTGGAAAATCTATTTTTTGCCAAGAAAAGGACACTGAATCATTGTCCAGAGCAACACTGCTAATCCATGTAAAGCCCATGTACCATCTGCACTTCTTTATACGTATATATATATATTACAGTTTTACTTGAAATAACATCATTAGTAGAGCAGTCTTGCAGTGCTATGAGGTGATCCTGTTTTCTTCTTGTCTGGCTTCAGCTCAAACATCTTTTTGTGTTTGGCAGAAACTGTTTCTTTCTCTGAAATATTTCATGCAGATAATGGATAATGACCACTTCTCATTCCTTCTTCTCAAAAATGTCTAACTGCATTAGCTACCCAAAGACAAATCTTAACCTGACTCACTGTGGAAGTTCATAGCTATGGATTCATCCCAGTTTGGAAATCAACTAAAGAGATGAACTGGCAGCTGAGAGAAAAAAAATCTCTACTTCGTTGCATAACTTTTTTATCAAAGACATTTTGGAATTTAACAGGATTAAAACTAATGAAACCCTTGGCAATGCAATGGAATTTCATGTAAGGCTCTCTTAAAACAGGAAATTTGTAATATAAGAGTGAACTACATTATTACATCAAAAATTTCAGTACCAGGGAAAAAACACCCTGTTAAGTTGTGCAGGATGGGAAGACAACACAGGGAATGGTTACCGCTCTCACCATGGAGGGAGCAGAGAGCATTTGATGGAATCAAATGGAGCATCTCTCACAGAATCATAGAATCAGACAGGTTGGAAAAGACCTTCAAGATCATCCAGTCCAACCTAGCACCCAGTCCTGTCCAATCAACTAGACCATGGCACCAAGTGCCCCATCCTGTCTTTTCTTGAATACCTGCAGGGATGGCAACTCCACCACCTCCCTGGGCAGCCTATTTCAATGGCAAATCACTGTCAAGAACTCTGTCAAGAACTTCCTCCTAACATCCAGCCTATACTTCCCCTGGCACAACTTGAGACTGTGCCCCCTTGTTCTGTTCCTGGTTGCCTGGGAGAGGAAGAGACCAACCCTACCTGGTTACAGCCTCCTTTCAGGTAGTTGTAGATAGCAATGAGGTCACCCCTGAGCCTCTTCTTCTCCAGGCTAAACAACCTCAGCTCCCTCAGCCGCTCCTGATAGAGTCTGTGTTCCAGGCCTCTCACCAGCTCCGTCATTGGATCTCAATGTTCTGGTAGTGTGAGGTTTATTTCTAAATCCATATGCATCCTGATGAAGTCTTTAGATTTTCTCAAAACCTTATGAAAGGCTGAATATGCCCAAATGCCTCTTTTTTTGGCAAGCTGGTTAATTGTTTTGGATAATGGAAAATTGCACTGTTTGCTGCTAGTGCTATTCATCATGACACTCAAATTCAGTTTGCAGTCACCCTATATGGAAGTTTCAGTCACCACCCTACTGATGCAATTCTGTGTTCAAAACAGGTTGTCATTTCAAAGGAGAGAGTTTTCCCTATATTGCTTTGCCTTTTCAGAACTTTGTTTTCCAAACAGTTACAGCAGCTAATACTGCAACATGAATTTCTGCCTCTTTCAAATTAGGAAAAGAAACATCCACTACCATTCACTGTTGGAGGACATAAGCACCCTCTCTGGTACCAAGCTTATGAGCCACTGCAGCTTAGGAGAAAAGGAACTTGGAGTGACTTCTGGCATAAGCGAATTTTAACATGCAACAGCAATTCCATGGAGCAGTAACTATTATTTATATATGATTCTGGAATGAAGCAATTTGGGCTTTCATTTTGTTGTGCTCTAATTAGAGTTGTACTATAAAGTTTTCTATTAAATATCCAATTTCCTACTGGTTAAGAAGGTAAAATATCCACTAGCTTCAGTGGGACTCTTAGCAGCACAAAGCAGAACAGATGATGTCTTTCATACATTGCATCCTACACAGTTATGAGTCAAATGAAAATGATCAGCAGCTGGAAGCATATGTGGTGGGAATTGGTTTGTGAGTGACCCATAAACCTGAAGCAAAATCAATAACAAAATAGGCAAAAACCCCAAACAAACAAAAGGAAGACTGAAAAAAGCAAGGTGAGTGGATGCTCTGTACTGAGCTGAGAGGCCATAGCAGGGGCAGAATTATTACAGTTTTCTCTTTCCTTAAGGATGATGCTGTCTACATAGTCAGTTATTGCATCAGAAAAAAACAACCAGCCAACCAACCAAACCCCAAAATGAAACAAAACAAAACACCCTACTCCCCATCCCCCAAAAGAACCTAACAGTCATATTTGCCTTGCTCTGAATTCAGTCAGTTCAAATGGCTGAATTGTCAAGTGTTAGTTGTTGGAGAAATGGATTTAACCATGTTCAAGTTCCTTACATGAGGGCTTACAGTGTAAGTGAATAATTTGCCTTTGGTTAAAAACATTTCTGTTTGTAATCTGCAAGCCCCCAGAACTTACCATTTCATTGTTTTAACCAGCTGAAGGTGTTTGATATTCCCCAGATTGTATTTCCACTACACTTCTAATGAAAGCTATGAATTGTTGCATCACTTGAATATAAAAGGCTTGACAGTGACGGCCCTTTGCTGGCAGGAGCAGTAGACTCCCACCTTTGCCCCATCTGTTCCATCAGCCCACCTCATGCCCCAAAGTCCTTGTCCAGCAGAGTATCAGATGGGTATCAGGCATTCGTCACATCACCATGACATCAAGACATGTTGCATTTAACTGCTGGTACAGACAAGAAGGGGTTTTCTTTCCAGAATGCTGTTTGGTCCCATACAACTTAAGGAACACAGTGGATAAGCTTCCCTCATTAGTAGCTTCAATTGTACCAGTTTAGATCACTTTATTGATTAAAACATTAAGTCTGAAACTTCTCTCTTTGACTTTCTTCTGCTTTCCTTGTCCTATTTAACATTGTGAAAAACAGCAGAGTGGCTTTGTAAATATAGAGATCACCTCCTTTAAAATCTAGATTTCAAATGATGTTTCCCTTCACTCATTATCCTAGGCTCCCCTAAATACCAATCTAAACTTCTTTAAATGGCATGAGCTACCAATCAGAAAATAAAAAATAAATCTGTATAGATTGAAATTGTAATGAGTCTTACCAGTGTACTGCTAGCACTTTGGTTCATTTGATATGAACTTTGTTTTTTTAAAGTACCACATGGTAAGGCTTTGAAACTTCAGTTTGTAAAAAAAAACTGTAACAGCCTTACAGCCTTTGAAGTCACTACTGATATAACTCTGAACAGATCCATTCAAGTTCAACTAACATCAGACAAATGTTTAGTGTATCAGAGGAAGCCACAAAAGCAAGGATTTCATCAATATTTCACAACAGCCTCAGGGAAACTGTAGATTGCAATGCTGTAGGGCAGCTAATGGAATTACACACAAGGGTTTTGTACATTTAAAATAAGCAGCTACTAAAAAAATTACCCTTCAGTTTGATAGAAACTGTATAAAACTGCAGATGGGAAACAATTAAATAGCTACCAACATTTATCCATGTCAGCCTGATAGGTCATTTAATAACAGGTATTTCTTTCCTTCTTCCTTTTTTTTTCCTGGTAGGGCAATAATAAAGATTAACATTTATGAAAAGTAGCATAAAATATAGTACAGCCAAATGAATAATTAAAGATGCTTCTGAAGAATTTGTTTGCTATTGTATGGCCATGAAGACAGCTTTCCAGTAATGAAGTACATTCATATTAAATACAATTATAAACAGAAAGAAGATGAGGATTATGTTTATGGACACTTGCTTTTTATCTTAAAAGAAAACAACAAACCAGATCTTTGACTCACTTCTGTTGAATGCATGGCTGATCTCATGGACAGCCTCAAAAAGAGTTGGGCACTAGCTTCGAATGCATGAGGGGTACACTTGAGGCTGGACATATTACATGTAACAAACCAGTGAAAGATCAACACTTTCCCTTGAAAGGCTCTTGATCAGACTGAAGAATTCTGCATGTGAAAACACAATGGTTATCTAAAAATAGACCCACACAATCAGATTCCTTTTCATTACTATGTTTAACATGTAAAATCTTAAGTACTAGCCCTTCACACACTATTGGTTTTGAGTGTTTAGGTATGGTCTGTTACTGTGAGAAATTACTACTTCTGTTAATAACTGATACTTGTTCTGTGCATTGAATAGCACCATGTGAGAGAGAAATTGTTTGATTATTGTTTTTAAAAGGCTACTCATTCCTTGGCCTCTCCAATTCAAAACAGACCAACTTGGCTAAATACAACAGAGCATCAGGTCATGTGCAAATTAATTTAAGCCCCAATTCAAGAAAGATCATAAAAATAAAGTTTGTCCCATTTGTGCTACATAGGCTTGCCTGTCATGAAGAGAGGCTGTGGCACGATGATGTTTCACTGTCGTAATTACTTAATAATCAATTGTTAATACGTAAACAGTAGCAGGCTGATATTGGTAATGTGACTAAAGATTAAATGAGTCAGCCTCAATGGAAAATCTGCCAGAGCAAGGAGCAAGGCTCAGCTGTCATAACTCCAGCATCTGCCACTGAATGCTGAGGTGGCCCCTCGCAAGTCATACAGGGTCAGTTCAAAGCTCAGATATTTTTATAGGTAACCTCCATGAACAGCTGCTTTCTCTTCAAAATCCCAGCTTCCTTGTCTGCTGAACTGTAAAATGGTGTTTGAGCTACTTGAGTAGTACTCAGCTTCATAATCCAGTGATGGGTAGAGATGAAGCCAACAGCACTTCTCACATGTTTTGTTAAAGCACAGAATTCATATGGAGCTGAAGATGCTGCATAAAATGCATGCTTCTTGTTGACTAGAACTTAGTATTACAGCCTGTGTGCAAAAAATAGTAAAATGGCTTCAAAAGTACACAATTACTATAACATTTTCCTAAAGAGCAGCAGGCCTTTTGCTTTTCCTTTGGATACACAGCCATATTGCAGCAGCAGCATGCTCTGCCTTATGCCATGCTTGCCAGCAGTCTTCCTAAATCTGAGCTGGTTACTCAGAGCTGGTTAAACCATGGCTGCAACACCATTTGTCTCTTAACATCTCTTTAGATAAGGTACATGAGTAGAAAGTGGGAGTATAATGAAATATATCTTGCTCATCTTCTTGCTTTGTTTTGATCTTGCATTCCAGGCAATAAAAAACTGCAAATAATTTTGAAGTGTGAATCCCATTCAATGGGATTTCAGTGGAAAAGGAACAGTAGTGAAGAATATGTCGATCATCAAATGTTTTACTTCCCTCTTTAGTTGCCTTTCAGGAAGATACTGTTGCAAATGTTAGTTAATATGACCAGTCTGGTTTTTTTTTTTTTTGTGACAAATGTAATGGCCAACAAACATTGGCTTTTGACCATTAGACATCCCTGCCACATAACCATCAAAGCACTAAGCCAGCATGAAGGTCATTACCTCAGACTCATCTTACTTTGACCAAACTTCTCAGACATGTAAGCAATAAGCGGCCACAAGAGATTGATATGATACTTTGTGAGTAATTTGGATGAACTATAACACTAACCCAGTAAAGTATTATAATTTTAAATGTGTCCAGAAAATAATTGAAATTCTGGTTTAGTTTCACTATAATGCACAGTGCTGGGTATATTTAACAGCTGACTAGTTTAGCATGGATATTGCTTTACAAATGAGGTCATATTGTTTTTAAGAAACAATATTGCTATCAAACATGTTTAGGAGGAAAAGCAAGAGATTATGAGTACACTTTTAACCTTCCTGTCTCTTTCTGTATCTGTTTACTATGGTGATTTAGGTGCTCAGTGTTGTTTGAAGGCAAACACAGAAGGTTCTGGCATTTAAAAGAGATCCAGTAATGAGCAACTGGCAGTCAGTTTCTTTCTTATTATTACTCTGTCACAAAATCTCTGTTCTACATCACTTCATCTTTGCAACACCAGTCAGAGATGAGAAAGGTCAAAAGATCTCCTTCAAACGTACAGTCTGTACATGCACAACACCATTCCTGAGCCACATACAGCAGCCAAAATTCAGTCCATGCTGTGGAATAGAATGAGTCATAGGTAATAAAACTTCCTTAGAGAAAAGGCTTTCTTCCTGCTGGCACTGACACATCCAGGTCAGAGTGGGATCACCTACTAACTGTAGTCCACAGATTTCTATTTTATCCCTTATCCTGTTGTCATTATAAAGGATACCTAAGCAATCCATCTAAAAAAGTATTTAATGCCTACAATATGCATACATCTATCTACCCAAAGATGGGGGCACACAGAGGGCCTGGTCCTCGTTTCACTTCTCAGCGCAGTCAGCAGTGAGAAGGTTGCAGCAATGGTGATAGGAATCAATCTGTGATCCTTTGGAACCTGTTTCAAAGCTGGAAATAACTTCTTTAATGGACCTGCCTGAAATAACCCCCCTGTAAGAGGTGTCACTACCATTATGTTGTGCTGACTTTGGTAGCATGAACTTGCAATCATTTTTAGCTGAAGTTTAGGGGGAATTGTGTCTTAGCATTCTCTTACCAGATCATGAAAATATCCTGCATCCTTATTATTACCATTCTAATTTATTTATGTACTGCCTCCAACACCAATACTGCCCTACACAATTCTTTTACTACCAAGGACCAAAATGCTTCCTGCCTCTAAAAGCTCTCAGTTTTGATAACCTCCAAGGGCTTTCGTTTTTCTTTCCATTCAATCTGGGATGCTGCTCTACTGTTTCATTGTAGATATGGAGGGCTATTAATAGTAAGAATACTAACAATTACCAGTAGTAAAATTAGTACTGCTGGTTCCATTCTGCAAGAAATTAGTTCAAAACAAATCAATTCATGTCAAAAGGAAAAGCTTCCAACTGACATGGAAAATACATGCAGTTTCCAAATATCTATCAAAATTATTAAAACAGTGAACATTTTAAAGAAAAAAAAATCAGAATACAAATATTAAGTTGTGTTCTTTTAAATGGTATCTCACATGATCTAGGGAAGGGCTTAGACCCAGGGCCAGAACACAGATCATGTACAGATCATAATCACCACAGTCTCAAGTTTGCATTCCTGCCCTGTCCTAAATGATAACTGGAATTTATCACAGAACCATAGAGTCATAGAATGGTTTAGGTTGGAAGTGACCTCAAAGATCATCCAGTTCCAATCTGCTGCCATAGGAAGGGACATCTCCCACTAGAACAGGTCACTCAAGACCTCATCCAACCTGGCCTTGAACACCTCCAGGGAGGGAGCAGCCACAACCTCCCTGGGCAACCTGTGCCAGTGTCTCACCACCCTCACTGTAAAAAACCCTTTCCTAACATCTAGTTTGAGTCTCTCTTCCAGATCCTCTGTACCATCATATGGGACAAAGCATAATGAAACAGGCAGCGACAACAGGAGGCTGCAGCTGCACAGGAGCAGCCTTTTTTGAATCCCAGCAAGAAATAACAACTATGAGTTATGGTTAAAAAATTCAATAATCAGGAAGGTCACTCACTGACAGAAATTACTTCCTCAGCACAGGTATCATGATGTGAGCACTGCTGAAGTGAGGGACATGACTAGGTACAAAAAAGCTCTACATTATATCTGTCAGAAGGGGATTTAAGGCCTGCAGGAATTCACAAAGCAGTCCAGTGGATCAAAAACCCTGAAAGAGCTGAAAGAGTGCAGTAACTGCCTCTATTATCCAACTCTGTGACAGAATAAGAAAAACTTCATAAACTTGCCCACATCTTTTTTTTTTTCTGGGGCCTCTCTGAGACTTGGAAGGAAAAGCAACAGAGGGCATCTGACCTCTACCAAATTACTCATACTAGTGACTTTCTGAAAAATAAACTGTTGCTGCAGGCAACCCCAAACGTGAAAACCAACAACAACAAAAGAAAGCAAACCCCAAAAAACCAAAGCAACAAACCAAAGCAGCAAAAAAGCACCGTTAAAATAGTAATTTGAAAAAGGGCTGTTAAAAATACTCACATTATTCAAACACATGTATTACTGTTCCTAGAAACCAGAAGTGTAAGCACAGACAAAAGCTTGGGAAAAGAAGTCCAGGAGATTTTCAAGTGTGGTTAAATACACACAAAGAGCATTTTTGTTTTAATTCCTAACTCTTCCATTTCACTGCCTCCCAGGCATCAGCATGCAACTGGGACACCACCTTTACACTGCTGCAGAGGAGCAAATGTACCTGGGATGTTTATTAAGGCATCATTATGTGTCTGTGTGGCACCATTTATTTTCTGTGGAAGAGACCATGCCAGGTCAAGATCAACAGTTTGAGCAGACAATTCATCAGGTGGGAGCAGGTGGCAGGGCTGGTATAAGAAATCAATCGAAAAGGAGTACAAAGCTGAAATGGATGGAAGGGTAAAAGTAATAAGAAAGTGATCAGTGAAACTACGAACGGCAGAAGATAAATCAAATGAAACAAGTGCAGAGCACAGATCAGTCCAAGAGGGTTTCCTTAAACGTGAACAGGGTTTTAACCTCTATGACATGTATAGTGCTTTTCCTCAAAATTCTGCTGGGAATCAGGAGGATGAACAGAGCAGGACAACGACCAGGGCATTCAGAAAGAAATGGTAAGAAAAAACAGTTTGCATAGTTAAAGTTGTGGTGGAAGCAGACGAAGAGAGCATCTAGAAAATTACAAGGCACTTTGCACATTTGCATCTATGTTCAGACTGCATTTATACTTAGGTTATGAGAGTGTGTTACAGGAGCTGCACTTCTGTTTTGATTAAGATCCCTCAAGCAGTAACTGAAATCACACAGAAATAAAGAGTGGTGGGTGCATGATGAGATTAAAGATGGAGCTATGTTGAACAAGAACTTCTGAATGAAAAGGACAACACAACCAGGAACTTGATGACTTGTTGAACAAAACCCAAATAATTTCATTGAGAGTTGGCCTTCACACCAGTAAAACCCTATTGCTATCAATAATCCAGTTATTCATGACCAAAAAAAAAATCTTGTGCAACTTATCTAACACAGATTTTGGATACCTACCATGAATACATTGCCATTTTTTTTTTTAATAGCAATGAAAATCTGCATAAACTTAGGTCTGCACAGCTCTTCTGATGAAACATGAGGATGCACTGGCTATGGACACCAATTTAGTCCTTGCTGATTTGCTAAATAGAGAAAGTCCTTTGAGATTTTATGGGTAAGGTTGATTTGGAACTATAAAATAGAGGCATTTATTATAGACCAGAGGCCAACACCACTTCATTATAGCCTGTCGAAACACTTTCAGTTTATCCATTACATTCAAATCCAAACAATGCTTCTCTTTTAAAGCATTTCTGGATGATTCTCTTTCACTTTCTACCAGAAGTAACAGCTTAAAAAACCCTGAATTTTTAACATGTTTATCAACCTATGCTAAAATTTAGATGAAGACAGTGCATGCCACAGATCTAGCTAGTACCTACACAAGGTTTGTTTTGAATGACTACCAATTTGCCTTCTCTACATGGCCTAATTACTGCACGTATCCCCCGATGCACAGCTGGAATTTGACTAGTCTGCATTTGAATTTTTGAATTTTTCAACATGTATCATACTGCCAGTTCATTGCTCCTTCTGTGCAGCCAGTTCCCTTATACTGATTGGAAATCTGTTGCACAAAGAGAGAAAAATGTGCTTTCGATAAGAAGAATTAGAAAGGCTTGAAACTGCTTTTAAATCATTATTTGTAAGGAATCACTACATTCTCGTACTCTGCCCCTCACAAACAAGAGTCTTTAAACGCTCACTGGGAGAAGAACCAGCAGAACTGGTTGTCTTTGCTGCTGCTGCCTCGGAGAAGTTTAAACAAGATCTCTTGGCATCTCATTTATTGCGTAATATCTTTGGTCCACAGACATAGGGCAGTGGCAGCATTAACACTCCCAGACAAGGCAGCAGTGCTCTACATCAACAGCCCTTCTCCAATGCATTTTGCTCAAACAGTAAAGTCCTCCAAAGACCCTGTTCAGAAGCCCCAGCTGGCACATGTCAGAGCTGTCAGCAGCCACATGCTATAAGATGTCACCATGGCCACTGTCTAGCAGAGCTTCGAAACTGCAGAAGTAGTAAACCTGTATGGTGTAGAAAGGCAAACTTCACAAAGTGGTTACCTGTGGGCTCAGTTTATTTCAGACAGCCCTTGGGATCTATCAAGCTTCATGCACTGGTGAGATTAGCCTGACTCTAACCTGCAGCCTGTTTTGCCTATGCTGGTCAATTGGAAATAACTTTTCAGATGTTAATAACATAGTGATGTTTCCATGTACTATAGGCATGATAGGTGTCATTCCTTTGAAACAAATGGACTCAGGCAGAGGAAGAATTGGCCCAATGTTTTATTATTCTTAGATGTCTCTGTACAGAAGCTCTTCCTGTTGCTACTGTAGCTTCTTTTTGTCTGATGAGGGTATTTTCAACGTCTGCTGCCAATAGCAGTGAAAGCAGGAAGTGTCTACATCTTAAGTCTCTAACAATATATCAGAAATATCAGTAAAGTAAAAGAATAATCACTCATGTAGCTGTTACTCACAAGCCTTTAGACTCATGGCAAATAGCAATTGGTGATGTTCTGCATGACCTAAGCACTTTTTCAGAGCTTCCTGGTTCCTTTTCTTGACCTGATATCTTTTGGGTATTTATTTGCAGATCTGAGAACATCCAATTCTAAGGAAATGTAATTTAATTCCAGCAAAGATTTTTTGGGGGATTAACTTCATTTTGTGGAAAGCAAAATGTTGCCCATTGCTTCGGACATGAAACAGTGTATCACTGCTTCACTTCTTCCCTTATCACTTATCTAAAGAGAAGGATGCAGTGATTTCCCATATTATTTTTGACCCTTCAGTGCTGGCTCAAGGGTTGAACTGGATGATCTTTGAGGTCTCTTCCAGATATATTCTAAGATTCTGTGATTGTTTCCCAATTTGTTTTTCCTCATGTGACTGAAAGGCAACTGTAATATGAAATTCATCTTCATACTCCTCTCCAACCAGTATCAACTGCCAGAAAGTTCTTTCACCACTACCTGTTTTTCCTTCCTCTATGAGCAGCCACAAATTCTGCTTTTTCACCTTGAAACTGCTGGTGTTAGTGGAAGGAGACAATTAAAGGTCAAAAATCAAAGTATTTTTCTGTTCCACCCTGTATAAATATATTGCTGCCAGACAGAAGCAGTCACGTCTATAAATGCACTTTACAGGGCTGAGGAGATCTGTTTCTCAACTTAAACTATGTAACATTTAAATATCAAAAACTTTGTTTTCTAATGAGGGAAGTATTGAGGGGGGAGAAATGAATTATATGCTTGATGTATACTGAAGGCTGGGAAAATTAAGGCCATTTCCCATGGTGAGAATGCAGTGATTTCAGTTTGTGAGAGTAAATTAAACCTTTGGGAGAATTTGTCTTCCATTAAATTGAACAGCTAAACAGGCACAGAAGATTTTAATGTCACCACCAACAAACCCCAAAGGTTACAAAAAGAAAAAGAAACACTGTTTTCTTGTTTGGAAGTTCTCTGTCTCTCTACCTAGGAAAAATGCAAACTGTAAATGTATGTTGAGACACAAAGACTCTTAAAGATCATAATTCCATTCCTATACCATATGCTATTAATGTCTGTCAACACTGTTTAGCCAGCAACTGCTGACAGAACCATATTTGCTATCTAAATACATCATAAATAAATCAGTAATGAACTGCTTTAGTAAACCTTCTGCACTGATTGGAAATACAGATCGAGTAAACAAACTCTGGGGATAGCATTTTGAAGCTAGAAGTATATACAAGTGTTTAATGTCAATGACAAAGTCACTCACACCTCTCATTCTGGCAAGAGACAAGGCAGGTGAAAGGAAATCGTAAGGATGGCAGAAGTGTTTAATCAATTGTAGTAAGTGTACCTGTCAGCATTCATCATATTACCTCTCTTTTTTTTAACCTTATGCAAATCTCAGAAAAGGGACCTTCAGCAGGTAGAGCTCCAAGATATGCTGGTCACAAAACCAAAACCCTTGCCTCAGTCATGGTTTCATGACCAGAGAAACGGTCATCATAACCTAGATGAGGGTCATGATCTTCCCAATTCAGGCCTGCAATGAGCAAGCACAGGCTCTGCTGACTTCTTGGCAACCAAAAGAAGAGACTTTGTCTTAAATATGAGGCTTTTGGAGACAATGGTACATGCTTAGCAAGAAAAAAACCCAGGCATTAGGACTGAGTTTTCAAGTGGGCTCCTGACTCTGCTGAAGATGAGCTAATAGTTCTGCACTGCAGAGTTTCTGCATGCTTCTGAATGTAAAAATAGTTCAAAGTTTGCGCCAGAATTTGGCTTGGAGATGTGGGATACACTGCAGTCAAAAACTTCCACTACTTTGTGAATGTGTGAAATATAAAATGGAAGGAAACATTCCCTTATCTGTTCAAAGAAACCTACCAAATGTCTGCACAAAAAGAAGCTGTTTGGTGCAAAGGAGCTGGAAGCAGAATTTGTCTTGTCAGGTGGGATACTGATAGAGGAATTAGCAGTAATGTTAACTGCTAGACTTGAAAAAAAAAATCTACTAACACCACAAATTCATAAATGAATAAATATTTCCAGACTTCCCAACTTTTTTTTTGACACAGGTTTTTGAAAGCTGCTTTCTGACAGCTTTCTGGTAATTAGACACCACAGCTTTGTATCAGAAGAACAGTCTTAATTAAGACTGTGGAGAGATGCTAAAATTATAGTTTCCTCTATGCTATATTTTAACAGCAGAAATTCTCAGAGATCCCTGTGGGATGAGGCTTTAGTCCAGATTAAAACAAGTGCTAATTTATCGTGATGCTTGCAATAGATGATATTTTAAAAACTGGAATTTATCTCCTAGATGAGGGATTAAAAGTTTCTCTTAATCCCACCAGACAATTAAACATCTTATCCCTTGTTTCCCCCCAGGTTACTTCCAGTTCAGAATCCAAACACTCTATGATACTGAAAAAGACCTGTTTACAAATTCAGCTGGTTGACAAGGCTCACAAAGCAGTGGCAGGTGTTAGTCTTTATAGGAGGAATTAGCTCTGTACAGAGGGCTAACGCAGGCAACAGGAAAGGCTGCGGCTTATTATGCCTCACCAGCAGAGCACTCTCTCTGCCCTCAGCACAACAAACCAGGATCTGTTGTCCTGGATGCACACCTTTGTCTGGTGCTCTGCATTTCCCATTCAGCTGGAGGCAGGCGAGCAGTACTAAACACTGAAATGGAAAGGGAAAGGAGCATGGGGCTGTAAGAGAAGAACATTAGGATCTTATCTTCCAATAAATCAAGACATAAATTTAAATTATGAACACCTTAAAAAGACTGAGGTTCATGCAAAAGAATACAGTGTAAGACAAGGTTCCCTCTGGTGTCATTTGTTTTTGTGACAAGCTGCAGAGATTGCTGGAACAGAAGAAGTCCCAAGCTCCTAAATACCATCTCAAGTAGAGTTCGTGTAAAAAAGAAGTGGCACCGTCTGAATGATAAACATTCATATTTTACAACCTTTCAGTTTATTTACTGATATATCTTTTTCTAACTATATATGTTGTTTGTATCAGCTTGCCTAGGCAAAATGGAGCCATACATAATTCAGGGATAAAATTGCCATCAAGTCACTGCAGGATCTAAACAAATAGACCCCAAACATATATTTTTCATTAATAACCCTCCATTACCAAGTTCCGACACTTTGAACCTAAAATAAATAAATAAACCAGCAAGATAAAAAAGAAAGACACCTCATTATTTAATGCCAGTCTCCCTGGCTTCATGCTTGGAGCAGGTGGAGGCATTGAAAAGTTAGTGCTTTATGTGACCTGGGAGCAGAAGCCCAGGCTGGCAGGGGAGGACACAGAGAAGCAATCAGCCACTTGGCCAAAGCTGTCACCAGTCCTCAAGCCTGCGAGACAAGGCTAAGCGTGGAAGCTCCCATGCCACTTACACATTTCATTTTTTGCTGTCTTCTTGTCCAAAAATCAAGAAGAAAGAAAAAAAAAAAAAAAAGAAAGAAAGAAAAAAGGGGAGGGGTGGAGTGGGGAAAAAAGAGACAAGAAAAAGAACCGTTAATTTAGCTGAAAATAGCAGCTGCTAATGGGCTTTTGCACTCCTTTCTTTAGTCACTGCAAGGTCATGATCAGGGGTAGCATGTGACTGATTCTAAAGTGAAGTTCAGCTCTTCACATCTGTAATGGACATTAAAAAATCTGAAAGGAGATGAAAAAAAAAAGAAAACAAAAAAGTGACATATTTTATGGAGTCCTGAAGTTCTCCAGGTTCTCTGAATGAATTTGGAGGGTGGAGGCATGCCCTGGTGTTTTAATTCTCCCTAATCATAATTATTGCATTAGAAGGAACAATTAATTGTATAGATTAGTGTAACCACCAATTTTATGGCCCTTTTATTGCCATTTTTTACAGCCCTGCAATGAACAGCCCCTCTCTTTCATCCTTGTGCTTAAAGGGTTAAATGAGATGAGTGACAGCCTTTCTGCATGATTTACAACTTGGAGCCCTGTAGTGAAACCAGCACTTGATGGATGATCCTGAAAGACGGAGACTAACCATAAATCATGTCTTTGAATCATTGACAAAGATAAAGGAGAGAAAGAAAAAGCACTGGCATTGACATTCATTCTCCCAATAATGTACATTGACTAGTTACAATACAGAACCTTAATTAAAAAAGCGAACTCAAAGTAGTCACCTCAGTGCAGGCAATGCACTGCTCTGGAAGGCACATGAAAATCACAAAGAAAAGTTCAAGCCACATCCATGATAGGCTGCCTCCCTGGGAAAAGCACTCCATGTGTGCTTGCCACAGCCCTGCAAAGAGACCTCATAAACACTGGTCTTAACCTCCACTCAATTTAGCACCTAGCTTTCTTTTATTGTGCCTGATCTTAATTTCATCTTATTATTGTTAGAGGTGAACTCCCAGGCAAGGTGAGAGCCCTGTTGTTGTCGGCACTGGGTGTATTACAGGGAGATGCCAATCAAAGAAAGGACTATCACCTCGGCCTTACTGAGAGTAGGGGCACCAAGACATACAGTGACTTATTTGGGGACGATGTGGAAATCTGGGTTTGACGAGTTTATGAAAGGGGCACATGTTTGTATATCATGATATGCCTGTGCCAGAAAGGTGCTGCAACTTAAGTCCATCCACCTAATGTTTCCAAATTTATGGTAGCAATGAGAAGAGAACTCAGATTCCCTATTTGCAGGTCAGGAAGAGGAAACCCTTCCTGAGTCTCCAATGCCACTTGTACTATCTACTTCCCCAAAGTACAGATATCACTTTTACCTTTCTGAAGTGGCACAGGATAGTTTTGTGATACATTTGAAATTGCACAAAAAGTGGGAGAACTCCCCAAAGATCAGCTTCCAAGAGCAGGAATAAATGACCAGCTTCACAGCAATGAAGTTAAAGGACAGGTTAAGACCTCTCTGGGAGAATTGATAGCACCATCTGTAACTGAACTGGGTAGTCCCATCTTTCTGCACAAGGAAGACTGGCAGACTGATAAAGAAATACATGCAAAGCAGTTGTGGAGAGCAAGTACAGAGTCTGTAAATGCAAACAAGGAATAAAGAAAGGACTTCCTAAGTGAGCTGTGCTATGGCACAGAAGTGCTTTAACACCCATCTGAAACCACAATGATGAGGATGGTGAAAAAACAGGCAGCCTGAGAGGGGAGAGATTTGCTCTTTGAAAAAGGAGTAACTTAAACAAGAAAAAAACCACCAAACTACACATGATAAAGGGGTGAGAAAAGGAGGCAAAGGAAAGAGTATATGAACAGAAATAGAGAGAGAGGTTTAGATACGCATGTTAATGCTTACCCCTGTGCTTCTTTAGAAAGGAAGCCACAGAATTGTTAGATTCCTGTGCTCCTGTTAGCTGAACTGAGGGTGAATGAACTCCCAACTTTTCCAGGTCTCTAAATCTTTCTGATTTGTCAGGCATTGAATCCTCATGATTTAAAGAAAATATTGAGATTTCACACATGGAAAAAATGAATTATAAAAATGAAACCAAAGAGGGCAAACCACACTAAGCAGGTATTCACAAGTAAAGGAAAGCTCCATGAAAGAGCTGAGAAGGCACAATTTTACTACACTCACTCTGTTTGCCTCCGTTATTCCCTGTTCCTTCCTGTTCTATATGCTGAGGTTTAGCTGTCCATTTTCTTTATACCTTTATAAGTACTTTTCTGTGCACATTCAGTCTAATCTGTATACAAAATCCAAGGACTTCACAAAGTATGAAAACTCTTGCACAGGCAGCAAAACCAAAGAACTGCAAAGTAAAAAATCTCTGATGATTTTCAGCTTCTTACTTACAATTTACAAGTTTCCTTCGGTATATTATTCATGACTCAAAATGTTTTCTGCAAAGAATTCCTAATGTATCACTTTTGGCATGAACATCCTGATGCACGTTCACTTGGACCAGGTACACAGGAGTTTCTTTGCCTTTGATTGCATGAATAGATATCTTGGTTTCACACTTTTAAAGCAAATGCATCATCGTGTTGGATTGATTGGATTTGCCATTTGTTTTCAGCAAGTATTTGCTGAAGTTTATTTTTGCAATAAACATTCCTATTACAAACATTTTCCTCAGGTTTTTTACCAACAGTTAAAGGGAAGAGAACATTGTCACTGATCATATCTCATTTATATATTCAAGAATATATACACTGACCTCTTTCATTGATATTACTGTCCTCTATCCCTCAATTTTGGTTTGAATTCTTCTTCTGTGTTACAAAAATATACCAGTATCTCAGAGAAAGCTTTATAAGTAGAAAGTATAGCAGAAGTGGAAAAAATGGCCAATGTTGTACTTGGGAAAATCAGCCTTTTGGTTTTGGTTTGGTTGTTTTTTTTCCTTAGGAAGAGAAGTAGGGCAGAGAAGTGAAATTTAAATCTTTCTTTGAAAGCAGAGGAGTACCTGAAAAAATAACTGGTTCAGAAGTACAGGGTGAGGAGCTGATAGGAACAAATTCAGCTCTATCCAGATTCAGTCTCCAGGTTTCCTGGTCACATCTGCCATCACACAGCACAAACATCTTGCCTTTCAATACCACTGAGCACCACAGGAAATCAGCATCTAAACATTTGCTCACCATCCAGTCCAGAGTAAATGGTTCACACCTAGCAGAAACACAACAAGAATGTTACTAGTTCCTAAAGAAGTCAAATTTGGTCCAGAGCAGGAAGGATGATTTCAGATTGCATGGTGCTGGCTTCTTTCAGCTGAGCTAAAATGGCCTGGTTTCTAGCACAGCTGGCTGGGTTAAGGAGCACAACTACACTAATTATATCATTTCGCTAAATCTTGAGGTGATAAAGAAGACAGACATTCAGCTGTCACAGGAAATGACCCTGAAACGAAGTGAAATGTTCCACTAAGAAGCATATACACCTTTGTTAAGAAGTGATGTAAATGCACGGTCGAAAATGTTACTTATGGCTGTTATCAAGGAGTGTGTGTGTGTGTTGCACCTCCAGAGACAGTGGGAATTAAAGCAACTCAGACATCATTTTCAAGAGGATTTGGGACACTGCATAAGTCAATCCTAATTCATAAGAATGCAGCCTGATGGGTGAAGTTGGAATGAATGAGAAAATAATCCACTTGATGTCAGACTAAGGGTGAAATGCTGCTTCAAATTAGCAAAGGTGCACGGGAAATGCCTTGTGAAGGACAACCGTTATGGCAGCTGACTTACAGGTCCCAACGAGACTGGAGGATGTGCGTAGTGAAAGCTAGCTCTAGGCAAGTCAGCAGCTCCATTCCCAGCTAACATTTCAAAGGAGGGTAGTTTGCTGTGCCCTTGTTCCCCCAGTGCAGCTCTCCCACTTCAGGCAGATGTACCCCAGCAGATAGGAGTCAGGAGCTACTTAGCAGCCATCAAATCTTCTCCTAGAACAAGCTTAGGGATTTGGTGCTGTACTCTGGCCCTGCTGCACAGAGAGGTCAGGGAGTGCATCCCTGGGCTTCAACAAGGATTTGGTAGGTTTAGGAGGCTATAGAGGAGGGCTGTGAAAGAGTTAATGCAATAGGTTTTGGCATTTGACAGAGAATACATATGTTTAACCATTCATAACTATATCACATCAATTTTAGTGGATTCCATATATTTCTGACTCTCACATTAATCTCCACTCAGAGTGTCTAAATATTTGTCTCTTCCAGTTCCGATACTCTAATTGTCTACCAAAACTAAGGGGAATCCCTTGGTTGGGTTCCCCCCTCCGCTCCTTCCTTCCTCTCTTTTTTCCTATCTTCTTTCCTGTATTTTCTGGTAGAAGAAAGTGGTGAAAGGCTTTAGATGATCATTTAAGGAAACAGGGATTTAATAAACCCGGTGTTTGGGTACATCACAGCTTTTATGTTGGCGCTGAACTCCACATACATTAAATCCACATCATCTATCAATCTTACAGTTGTGTGTCACTTATGAAAATCTACTGAGTATTGTTTTCATCTCGCCTTACAACAAGCAGCAAAGCCTCATGAATACTGAAGAGCACTGTAAATACTGCACATCTTTTATTTTTAAAGGTCTAGACAGTTTGGAATGGCAAGATTTCTTTGTTGAAAATTGCAGCTTAAAGCAATAATTCCCAGATTCCTCCTCCCCTATTTTTTCCATTCCATGTGCAAACAAGCAGAAGCATTGCTCTGTATCATTAGCAACACCTACAGTGGTGCTGTTGCTGCAGCCTCACTATACTAGTGCTCAGCCTGTGCTGGCCATTAATCCAGCCTGATGTTGGTTCAAGTGTGATATTATTATTCAAATTCCATCCCACTAGGAAGCAACCAGCTCTGAGATGTATCTATTCATTTCCACTGCTTTATTGAAATCTGACAACCTGCTTTTTCTACATTTTTGAATACTGCAACTTTATGACCACACACTGCCATCACCCTGCTCTTATTTGCCTCAATAGCCCTCAGTAGTGGATCTGCCATGGGCTGAATTTAATAGAACAATATTTTACTGTTAGACAGCACCTTTCATTTTGAAGAATAAAGTCTCATTGAAATTCAGTCATCTTTAGGGCCCAGAGAGGCACAGCTTCATGAACAGAGATGGGTTTGCCAGGGACACAACCAGTCTCTCTGTGAAAAGTGCAAAGTGACCTTTCATGCACACACAGCCCAACAGGAGTGCGAAGTATTATTCAAACCACCATGACTGCCTATTATCCGATCCTCAGTTTGGGCTAGGAAATGGGTAGCCAGGTCTCCTGAGACGATGTTACACTGACCTACTATGAGCATGGCCTATTCGTGTTGGCCTGCACTGCACAGTCAGAAATACTCCTCTTGCAATATTCTTATATCTATAGCTCTGGACAAACCCAGCAACAGCAGAAGCATGATCAAAGAGAGGTTCAAGAAGTGACTAAACCTCAAACAGCCACAGAAGACTGTATTTGGCTTGAATCACCAAGCACATGAGGGATGGGGGTGGTTCAGTGTGGTGCCTTCTTTGCAGCGATCCAGTATCTTCTGCATAGATTTGATATCTCATTGGTTTCTTATCTATCATTGTTACCTTCTCAGTCCTAGAAACATATATGTGTGTCCTCAACTTTTTCTGCAGCATAGCAAGCTAAGAGCTAAAAGGAATCTCACGCAAACAAGGACTTGGTGAGTCTTAGTGTAACTGTATGATTAAGAATTGCAGAATTGACCTCTAGCCTTTCTGTTTGTTTCTATTTCCATGTCAGGAAAGGTAACTTCTTTCTTCCTATGGGCACAAAAGCAGAGCTGCCATGCTATCATGCTGTGAGCTGCACTGAAATCTGAGCTATTTCAGCTGCTGACCAGCCTTTTGTGGTATTTGTACAAGAACTGGTGGAATCAATCTGCTGCTACTTGTCCAGGTAATTCAACTTTGGTGATGGGATTAAGAGCTATCGTTTCCATCTACTAAAGGCAAGAACAATAAGTAGTCTGCTTGCTCATAGACTATGAGTTATAGTTAACAAAAGGTAGGTACCTGAAGGCTCAAGAACCAACCTGTTAAGACACCCTGCTGACTGATTCAGAAGCACTACAGAGTGCTCCAAAGCTGCACCGAATACTCGCCCCATGCAAGCATGATGTGAAAGATCATGGAATTAGTATAGCTGAGTTGTCAAACCAGTGACATAAAATTTCAGTTCTACATTTGCTAATAAGCATAAACGTGGGACAGGCTTCAACTCAGTTTGAGGCAGACCCTGGCATTGCATTGGGCTAAATTTAAATTATAAATTGAGCTTTTCTGACTCAAAGGAATCATGACATGAAACGTCCATAGGTGTCATCTTAGTTTTGGGAACCCAAAGTTGAACAGAAGAGGTTCTGCAAAGCGTGTATGTTTGTTACCGGGAAAGGACCAGTTAACCATTTCCAGACTCCTGGTGATTCAAATGAAGTGATTTTAACATAAAAAGCAGCCCTGCATCTTCAGTTTGACAAACGGATGTGATTTCATTAAAGCAGTACCAAAACTTGAGAAATCTAAGTGATGCAGAGAGAAAGAATGAAAAGAGTATTCTACCTCCCTCTTCACAATCCTGCAGGCTCCCAGGCACAAACATTTTACTGGCCTGATTTTCAGAGGCTGAGGTGGGGCCGTTCACTGCATCTGAAAAGCAGACCCTTTATTTAGATCTGCAAAAAATTTGCAAGTTTGTTAGTTCATCAAAGAAATCTAATCCACCTATTGTCTTCTGATCTTTCTTGTAAGATCCTTCCATATGAATAGAGTTGCTTTTAAAAGCACCATCCCTCCCCACCCCACTCCCCAGCATTTCCTGTCCTCTCACCTTAAAAAACAACTCTGAGAACTTTTGGACCAAAGCAGCCATGTGGAGCCAGAATTGTTTCATTTTTATACAGGGCCTTTGCTCACATCCTGTCGGGTGTTAAAAATCCCTCAGCTGCTTTGCTGGGACCACCCAGCTAGTCCTGAACCACATCTGACAAAATGATACTGTTCACTTCCAGAACCCATCACACAGTTATTCTTGGATAAAAGGTAAAGCAAATAGCAGCCAACTGCTCACTGCTGCAGAAACAACGACCATCTAGCCATTTATCAAAGCTTCAGACAACCAGCTTGCTTTAAGCTCAACCACCTCTCCCATTACAGCTTTAAACGATAACGCACTATAATATCAGAAATGACAAATGGAACTGGGGGCCTAACCTATACACAATCAATACCTGCTCTGAAATAAGAACCATCTTTAAAGTATTGACAAAGAGTGCAGGGATACGTCCAAAACTGCAATTTTTTCTTGAATTGTTTGGTATGGCCACTGTCAACATTCATTTGTCCATGACATTGCTGGTTGGGGTTTTTTTTTGTTTGTTTTTTTTTCAGAAGAGCAGCAAAACCCCAGGGTGTGCAACTGTTGTCAAGCCATTAGAGTTGCCTTGTGTGTCTACTGCTTATTGGAGGGTAAGAGGAAAGGGCCAATTGCAAGTGACTTGAGCAGGGCCTTCCACTGCAGATTAGAAACCCTTGCACGGTGTGCAAAGCAATTCTGCTGTTTTAGACTGAGATGCGCAGGAAAACTTCAACTTCATTCATTTTGATGGTACTCCTCCAGCTTGGGTCAGAAGAGCTTTATTTAAAATACACCCATTAACCCTCTACAAGAGTAGAATAAAAATTCTGTGTTTAGGTCATAAAGATAAGGACCTTCCTCTGAAGGATTGATGAAGGAAGCACCTTGAAGGCCAGCTACTTCCTCCCCCTGAGTTTAATAATAATACTTTGTACTTTTATAGCATCTTAAAGTGTTCACCACATTTCAGATACTCTATGAAGAATTAATAACAATCCAAAGTGCTCTGCAAATGTTCATATCCCATTACAGATGGTGAAACAGACAGAGCCGAGTTGAATGGCTAGGTGAAGGTCATGCAGGGTGTTGAAACAGCTGGCAACAGAAACTTGCATCTCCTGAGCCATTGTTTGAAGCACAGACCACTCTTCCTCTGCCACACTATTTGGCCAGAAAAAGCAAGGGGTGATGGGATGCAGATGATTTGTGCAGGGAGTTAGTCACACAGCAGTTATCTCAAGATTAGATGTTCAACTGAGAAAGTATTAAAGAAAGCATTAGTCTTGGAACCAAGGAAACACAGAAGAACTGATCCCTGGAGTCCTCCACAGCACTAGAAAGGGGACAATGACTTCTCAGCTTTTTTCAGACATAAGCAGCCACTTCTGTGCTTTCTTTGCAGCCTCAGTGAAAGAAAAGCATATGAGGAAATATATGTGTGGGATAGAGTGGTTTTGCAGTTACTAACTGGCCTGAGCTCATTATAGGAATATAAAAGGCCATGGTTGAAAGACAGTACGTAAGCAAGGGCCTGTGTTATGTGGTATCATAAATGCAGGGCAAGGTTTTCTCTATCCATAGAGCCAGCACATGCAAAGGTAGGAGAAAGTCATGGCTGACTCATCCTGCAGAGCCAGCTCCAGGACGCAGCAGGGTGAGCTGCCCATCGGCAGAGCCTCTGCATGGCTCTTAACCAGGAGAAGCCTCACGGCAGAGGGAAAAGGTTTCAAATCTTTTTAATGCTGAGAAAAAGGGTTGCACAATTATGCCTGTCTCCAGTGGAAGGTGCATTTTCTTTTGCATTGCATAAAGAGAGCCACAATATTGATTTAAAAAAAAAAAAAAAGGTCTTTTTTCTAGCAAATGATCATAAAGAGAGGAATGGCTGACAAGGAAAAACACTAAAACAGGGGAAACTGAGGCACAAATATGGATTTCCCATGGTAAGTCTGCCCACAGAAGAAACATGCATCAAACAATCTCCAAACATGTCCAGCACTGACTGCAAGACTACTCCTTAGTACGCAGGCAGCTAAAGGCTGTCAGAGATGTGAGGAGACAGGGGATCAAATACAGACATGAAGAAGTTCTTCTGACTGAATCACTGTAATGGTACCAACCCATGAGCAGCTCACTGGGTCATTTTGCACCAAAGTGCCAGCTACGTCATACAAAGAGAAAAATCTGCCAAAGTGACTGAATTTTGCTCATCAGTGCTTCAGAACTTCAAAGGAAAAATGACTCAGAAGAGAAAGTGCAAACAAAGAAACAAAGGCAACCGAGAAGCTGAAGATCGGCCAAGTGTTCCTGAGAGATACCCTAAGAAGTGCCGCTCATTGCTGAGTGAGTGGGATTTAACTCAGCAACTCAGCGAAGATCCTTTTTATAGCTGGATATTAGAGTGAAAAGTTAAGTGAGTGAGGCTCTGAGGCTTGGCAGTTGAGGAGCTGGGACACAGGAACAAATAGGTAGACTTCCTTTGAGGCTACTCACTTCACTGCCCTCCCATGCTAAAAAATGGGAGTTCTTCAATAGTTAGCCTGCTTTGGCTAAACCTTTGATGTTGTGTGGGAAAGTGAATTTAATATTAGTTGTCATTAACATGTAAACAACTTGATATACTCATTTCCATTCTAGAGGCAGCATGAAACAGGAGAAAACCTACCACATGATTTCAGGAAAAAAAGTGCTGCTGTCTGTGGTGCTTTACAGGCAGTGCTGGTGGCTGTTCTATTTCGTGGGGATCATTTCTGAAGTATTTCAGTCTGTGCTGGGATTAGGCTGCTCTCTGCTTCAATGAATGACTTGCCTTGGATGAAGAACATGACAAGGAGGGTAGGAGGCACAGGATGCTCTGCACATGTCCCTCCAGCTCCGGGTGTTTCCTCGTGGAAAGACACCAGATGCCAGTGTCAGATCTGAGATGAGAGCTGTACTACTGATTCTGAGCATTTTTCGAGCTTTGGTGTGGTCTGGAGAATGTGCTCACAGCAGGAGGAAGGTACAGTGACAGGCCAAGCTTAATATTGATTTTAGTCTTGCTGGACAGCTTAGGCCAAAGCAAAAGAATTCATTAACCCCAAAATGTGGGGGAGTCAGCAAATTTGCTGGAATTCTCTGTTCAGGACACCCAACTCCTCAGCTGTCTAATCGACATTTATCTGCAGAGGGAACACTGGACATCACCCTGTTAGCTCCCTGCATGGTGGCACTGCTGCAGTGAGCTCCTCTTCCCACAGCCCTCAGCTCTGTCAATAGCAAGGGGGATTGATGGAGTGAGTAAGAACAGTGATGTGGTGGATCACAACGGGAGGGAGTCTTTCCCCAGAAGTAAAGGATATCTGTCACCCTTCGGAGGAAGGCTGAAAAATGGTTTGGAAACTCCAGGTCTATGAGTCTTGTGCTGTAGGAACCAGGCCATTAGGCTGCCTCAGACTCAGGCCCCTAGTATTCAAGGGGAGGAAAATATCTCTGTGGTAAAAAGCTGTATAAAGCACAGATACTATATATTATAATTATATGCTAATAACTATTATTCACTAGTAGAGTTATTGCAATGTTGCAATGTACATACAGCAGCAGACCTGTTTTCAGCAGCCCTGAACTGGGCTTCTAACAGCATGCTAAGTTTGTGCTACGAAGAGAGTGAAAGCTAAATTAGATTAGCATGGAGCAGTAATAGAATGAATAAAAGGCTGAAAGATGAAAATAATGCAAGTCACATTATTAAAAGCCTCTAAAGAGCACAGTAAGAGTGAAGATCAATATCAGATTAAGATTTTGGAAAATGGTGTGGAAATGGAATTGAGAAACGGAAGACAAAAGTAGTTGGAGGAATGTAGATACCAAAAAAAAGGGCTATGTTCTCAAAGGTATTTAGGAAAAGTTGGAGTGCAGGAAGAGACTCTTGATGGGATTTTTACAAGTGTTGAAGCAGGTTAGAAAGGAACCAAGGGGCCAAACTGCTGAGGTTCTTTTGAAAATTCTGTTAGGATTTCATCTCAAGAGGTGCAACTATCTTAAGAAATCTGGCCCTGATCATTTGAGGAGATGGAATTATTTTCTAGAATAAGTTTCCTGGCAGTCAGTCCAATGCCTCAATGCATTTAATGAATTAAAATACAAGGAGCAAGGAAAGCAAATAAAATGAGAGTGTTTGATGAAGCAGCCTTCTCATAAACACTTAAAGACACAAAGACAGCCTGAGTTGGTGACTTAGTTTTCTGCCCTTTTGGGAGTTTGCCCAGACAGCAGCATGCTTACTCAGAGTTCAGGTCAAAAACTTCTGCTGAAAGAAAGGCAAGGAAAGAAAAAGTATGCCTGGCATCTCTTTTGCCCATGCTTTCCTATACATGTTGCTGATCAGAGCAGAAGCTGCTATCTAGTAAACAAAATGGGACAACACTCACTCTGTGGCACAGCAGAGTTAACCTCTCCTCCCTCCCAAAACAGCACAGTCACATCCTTATCATGTCCAGGTTTGTACTACTTTCTCATGTCTGCCTTGGCATTGCACTTGCACAGTTTCCTCAAGCCAAAGAGGCTCGGACACACCTCTCGACTTGTCTGGGGTGCAATATTTAGCCCTCGAAACAAACACACCACAAACTAATGCATAGACTATCCCCAGGCTCCACAGAGTAAAGCAGATGTGCCTACAAAATGAGTCTGTGAGCAACTTGCAGTAGATACTTGATAGCAAAGGAAGCCTTGGCACCATGTGATGAGGCAGTTGCTAAGGTAACTACTTTTTTCCTTTTAGAAAAAGCCAAGTAAACAAGCATGTAAATAGACTTAAGAGCCACGTAAATTGTTGGTGAACCTATTCTGGTTACCTTGACGATAAAGAATCACTCTTTCAGGATTTAAACTTTCTTTGGCATGTAAAGAATATAATATGCTGTGATCTCAGGCAGCTACAATTGGATTTTCTAAGTTTTAGGTCTGTATCTCTCTTTTCACATTACTCTTTCTTGCAGTGTGTAAAGGCACTCCATGTAGCTAAGGCACATGGTGCACCAAGTTCAACATCATTGTCACCAGGCAGGCTACTCGGGGAGATAGTGACTTGTGCATTTAAAAAGGAGAGGATGGAGCAGCTGTTCCCCTACAAAGTTTAGGGGTATCTTTATTAACTAAAATAATGGTCATTAAGTTGGAATTATTAACGTGAAGCAAATTTTGAAATCGTTGCCTGCCTTCCAGGCAGAATACAAATGTGGTGTTTAAAAGGACAGTGTGCTTTGCTGGTCCCTTACCCTTGGCTTTCATCAAAGACTGATGGAAAGCAGGTCTCTGCAGGATTAGCTATCCCTATTGCCGTAAAAATGCTGACCCAAACCAGTCCCACTGTCACCCCAGCAAAAGAATCTGCCACAAACTGTTCCAGGTGCAGCTGTGTTTCTGCGCTCTGCCCTATGCCAGCAGCAGAGTGGTTTGCACCCACGTGCAGGGATTGCACCAAGCACCAAAGCTTGCTCTTTTTGCTTGAGTACAGAAGAGGATTCCCAGAATAAACTAATCACTAGAAACACCCCCTCAGGGTGATCCTGCCACGGGTGTGGGAGAAGTGCTGACTCCACATGTGGCACACGCACTGACTGGTTGCCCAGACGGGGCTGGCTTTCCTGACATGCTAAGCTTTGATCCTTTCTTCCTTGAGCGCAGCACACACTATTCAAACCTTTCCGGTGAAAGCCCTGCCTGCTGCGTGCCTTGGTGGGTCACCTAGCACAGAGCACTGGTGAATGCAACGTGGCTTTTTACCTGGAGCCTCTTCACTTTGCCTAATACGACTGCGGCAGTTGCTGCTGCAAGAATAGAGCCCGTCTGTGCCTAAGCAGGAGCGGGATCCGTAGCTGCCACAAATGACATCAGGCAGCATAACTATTTCAGCCCTGCCAGTGCTCAGCAGGGGTCACAGCTGACAGCAGACTTAATAAAATTGGCTGGGGTTGGGTGACTAAAATGAAACATCTCAGCTGAAAAAAAAGGCAAGATTGAGGCTCATTCAAGAGCTTTCTCCTCACATAGTTAAGGGAGAGCTTCACTACAATTGACAGCTAATTCAGTACACATCTCATAATATATTATCTCCCCAGCTATATGACAAGTCTAGTGAGGAAGATGCAAATGAACACTTAGATAGGTAAGTTCTTAATGTCACTTTAAGACTCAGTGCAGCATCACTGTCTTCTCCATCCACCAGATGAGTTACAGAGTGATGGAGTAGTTGTGGGAAGGTAACAGCAGGACGGCAGAGGAAATGGAAGGTAAAAGAGGTTAATTTATGGAAATTATCTAGGTCACTCAGTAAGTAGGACACGTCACGCACAGCTTTAAAACTGCAACAGTAATTTATTTAGAATCTGATTTTTTCAATAGATAGTCAATGAGGGTTATCAGGAGTCATGTAATTGTTTTGATCTCCTCATCACAAAATGTGAGACACCATCCCAAACTGCAGGAGGAACTTCCAGGGTCGTGCACCTATAACAACGCCCCTAGATCAGAGGGAAGGATTTGTCTGAAGTAGGAGCCAGTGCCTGGGAGCTGTGTGTGATGTATGTTCCTGTGCATTTCATGACAGTGAGTATGTTACTGAGGCTACTGAAAGGGACATGGGTTTGGGGCCTTCTAGGATCAATGAAAATGAAAAACTCAGAACTATGTGCTACTTTGTGGGGGGTAAAATGGGGGAGAAAAAAATCACTAATTCACCCAAACCAGACTTAGACTTTCTAGACAGTCTCTGCAAGTTATGACCTAGTTAATATTTTTCTTCTGATTAATGACACAAATGAAAAAGTGGTTTATTATTTCAATGATTTGGGGGCTACAAAGCTCTCATTCTTTCCTTTCCTGTATTTTCATAGAATCACAGAATGTTAGGGTTGAAAGAGACCTCAAAAGGTCACCTACCCCCCTGCCAGAGCAGGATCACCTATAACAGATCACACAGGAATGCATCCAGGCGGGTCTTGAGTATTTCCAGAGAGGGAGACTCCAGACCCACCCTGGGCAGCTGCAGCTGAGACACAAAACCCAGGCTGCAGAGATGCTTCTACTGACTTCAATCTTTTCCACTGAGAGGATCAATAAAGGTCAAGAAAACGTGAGTGGCACAGACAGCACAAAGAGGGAAGCTCAGATGGAAGCGCTGAGGGAATACACCAACTACTGCAAGAACCAAGAGCAGCCCCAGATCTGGGCAGAATTCCTGTGAGCACCTGGCTGTGTAACTGCTTAGTAATACTTTCATTCATCAGGTCCATGTCCCACTCATCCTGCTGTATCTGTGGCCTGTGTGGGTACCTGTTCTCCACGAATCGCTCCGTAAGAAAGCCATGCAGTTCTCAGCACTGCCTCACCCTAAACACTACCTTTTGATTTTTATTTTTAAGCAATTAAATCAATCATAAAAGCCGAGCTTTGCCTCACTAAAAAGGAGATATTTTCCAGTGTACTTTAATGCCTTTTTTTAGTGCTTAAACCCTTCTGAAAGACTGCCCTTACAGCTACAACTGGCAGCGGTACTTTAAAATAACAATCTTCCAGCTGTATACTCTAGCTTCATCTCACTCTTCAGAGGAGCTGCTAGCCCTTCAGAACATCATAATCCAGATTTTCCTGACTTAATTGGTTTGTTCTGTGATGGAGTCTGAGAAAATAAATTATAGTTTCTTTCCTTTTTTTTTTCCTTCCAATGCGCTGACCACAGATTTATAATGAGAATATCTTCTATAAAGGTAATAGGATGGATCAGGGTATCTTTAATCAGTTTTTAATTACAGAACCCAGTGACTCAAAACCATCAGTACCTGACTTAGCACCCGCTTGGAAAGTCACCTGCCCTGCTCTCCAGGCTCACGCCTGCAGGGTGTCAATGTGACTGAAGCAGCCAGTGCAGGGAGGATTTCAGGGAGTTTTATTTCAAAGACTGGACTTTAAATACTGCTTGGAAAAACCAGCAGGAAGCCAGCCCACGATATCAGTGGCTCTGGCCAGGCTTCCACACTGAAGCACGGGGTTATGCTGGCTTATTGACACAGCAGCGTTGGCTGCTTACCACTCGGAAGATATCTGATGATTTTTCATCTATGTTTGAGTTGTCTGTCCAAATCTCAGCCTTCATACGCAATAGATGATTTTTTTGGCCACTGTGATTGCAGGTCAGTATTTTGTTTTTTGGCCACTATGACTGCAGGTCAGTATTTTGTTTTTTGGCCACTATGACTGCAGGTCAGTATTTTGTTTTTTGGCCACTATGACTGCAGGTCAGTATTTTGTTTTTTGGCCACTATGACTGCAGGTCAGTATTTTATTTTTTGGCCACTATGACTGTAGGTCAGTATTTTGTTTTTTGGCCACTATGACTGCAGGTCAGTATTTTGTTTTTTGGCCACTATGATTGCAGGTCAGTATTTTATTTTTTGGCCACTATGACTGCAGGTCAGTATTTTGTTTTTTAGCCACTATGATTGCAGGTCAGTATTTTATTTTTTGGCCACTATGACTGTAGGTCAGTATTTTGTTTTTTGGCCACTATGACTGCAGGTCAGTATTTTGTTTTTTAGCCACTATGATTGCAGGTCAGTATTTTATTTTTTGGCCACTATGACTGCAGGTCAGTATTTTGTTTTTTGGCCACTATGATTGCAGGTCAGTATTTTGTTTTTTGGCCACTATGACTGCAGGTCAGTATTTTTAAAAACTGCAGGCAATAGAAAGAACTAAATTATGTTTTTTTTCAATGGTCTGGGTTTAAGTTTACAATTTCTAAACCAGCTTCACGATTCTCTGGCTTCTATTTCTAACAAGGTCTTTCTCTCTGCCTGCTAGCTGTTACACTTGTTGCAAAAGCTGATGCTAGACTTCAGGCCGCTCACTCATGCTGATGAGGGCACTCCTTAGCTGGTGGTGTCTCAAGTGAACCACCAGTAAGAAAATTAACAAAGGCACTGAGCATCCACCTCCGCTAAATCCTCCTCTTCTGTCCAGCAAAATGTGTCTTGGAGCACATATACATAACTGTGTATTTCTCAGCAACTTTTTGGGTTCTCTTGTGAGTGCAATTCCAGCAGAACACAAAACCTATCTCTCTTCTGGCTTGCGTGACACATATAAATCGTGCATAGAGCTTGGAAACAATTAATTTAAAGTAATAATTTGTCTAAGCATCCTAACAAAATTTTAAAGGGTATTAAACACCCTGTTTTATAAACATAACACTTAATTTGAAAAAAAAAAAACCCACAACACCCAAACATTTAGAAGGTAACGCATTTAGGATAAGTGCACAACACATGAAAATAATAAATGAAATTTTCCCAGTTTAGAAAATGAATGTAATTAATTAACATTTAAATTACATTTTTAATTGCAATCATGCCCTCCCAGGGGACTCATAAGGGACCATAATTGCAATTAAAAGCATGTGGATTAGATAATAAAACAATGCACACTGTCTGAAATGTGCGATTTAAAATGGAAAGCAGACATTGTTATCGGCACATCTAACTTAATTGTAGCCATAAAGCAAATGTGCTGTACAAAATAAAATTCACATACGGGAACATTTAATTCTTGAATCTCTTAAAGGGGACACGCTTGAGAGCACATTTTATGACAGGTTCTGTCTGAAACAGCCCTTTAAGGCTTTAGTATTCAGGGATAGTGCTTTAATGTTTTTGCATTAATAAAAGCATAGCTGAATGTTCCTATTAAAATACACAGATACATTTAAGTAAGAGATGAAACTGAGTGCCTAAAATTTAAGTTGCAGGAGGCATGATTATATCAGGAACACATTTCTCTTTGTTCGGTGTTGTTTTAAAACTGCCTTTGCCGGAGGAGAGCGGGAGAGGCACTACATTTCCAGTGGATGTAAGGAACAGGAAAAGGTATCCGATAAACAGGCAGCTACTACACAGATTCAAATCTGCTCTACCTTAAATGTGGTCACTTTTCAGGACAGTGTGCAGGACTCTCAACAGAACATCAATGGTCTGTTTTGCCTTGGTGCTGCACCACTGCTTTCTGATAAATACTGAAGATTTTAGGCTTTTGTGCCACTATTCTTCGTTGTTTCACAAAGTTCCGCTTTCCCTAAACTGAAGGAGAAGAAATAAGAGGTCCCCAAACCCAAGAAAGATATCTCCTCCTGGGGAAACTGGCCAGAAGTTTGAGCCATGCTCTAGGAATGCCACACAGTAAGTTAAGGCATGGAATCTTTAGAGGGTTGTGTTCACCCAGGGGCCATGCACTATTAGTTGCTATTTTGCAGGGCAGATCCTCAGTGAGTATAAATCAGCACCACATATATCACCTGCAGGTCTTCCACAGAGTTTGTGTGTCAGGAACCTAATTCAAGAATGAAAGATTTTTGGAAATCACTATTGATTAATCTCATTGCTAAGTGTATTACTATGAGGTGCCCAGATACTAATTGTGATGAGTGTCATATAAAGCGGGGACAGCACACAGACTGAAAATCAAGAAAAGTTTAGGAGCTGATGGAGAAAGGGTTCCAGAACATGATAGAAATTTTCTGCATGGATGCTTTTTGCCATTTACTTTCAATCTTAAAGGGCAATTTCTCTTTTCACCTAACTCAGATACAAAATATGGCTCTATCTGTAAGCTCTTACAGCAAATTTTGATAAATCCAGTGCTTGGGTAGATGAGGTTTGGATTTAACTCTGATGTGGAAGACCATATTCTTTAGAAAGAGCTAGCTGAGAAGAAAGAAATTCTGAATCTTCCAGTTCATTAAATGATGTTGGTCTAATTCCAGTTTGACAAAAAGTGTGCTGGGAAAATAATGATATAACTGTTGATATTCTTCACTGTGAGATACACTGGGCTATCTGCTCGAGTTTCATCCTATTTAAGATCTTGACCCAGGAAGGAATAAAGTTTAACTGGTAACATGGAACATGTAATTTTTGCTGCCCAGAGTCAACATTCACTCAGGAAGGAACTTGCTTAGTATATGAATATGTCTCTAGTTCTACTTCTATCTATTAAAACACAGTGTTAGTCAGAAAAAAAACACATGTGCAGGGTCCCTACATTAACCAGGTAATTTTCCTTTAAAACTATTTGTGAAACCTTGAAGTTTCTCCATGTAATTGTCTCACTAGCTCTGCTCCAGTGCTTGGATGGCAGTACACATACAGTACAAAAAGCTGTGACTGGTTTCAAGGCAATAGCAGTGCAATATTTCTGAAGAGTTACAAAAGTTACCCTGAGTGTGAAATAATGCTGAAAGCTGAGTATCACACTTGGAGTTAACTTTTGAACTCGAGGGTAATATTTTACTCTGCAATTGCTCAAACAAACAGACATAATTTGCTTTATAGCACTTAACCCTCCTTCCCCACCAAACAGGAGTGTTAATGCTATATGGAGAGCTTTTGGAGATGGTATGCATATGGTACATTTGCAGTTTGGTGTTTGGTGCAATAAAGACTCCATTGTGAGGATTTTAACTATTGTTCAAGGCATTGGGCAGTAAAGGAGTGTGGTGAGCAGGCACAAGACAGCCATACAGTATTGCATCAAATACAGAAAGCAAATACTTTGGGATATTTTTTTTAATCCATGTATCATTCCCCCCCCCCCCCCCCCCCCCCACTACCCATAAAAACATAGCATTTCTTTCCCTTAGAGAGGCCTCTGCCATGCAAAGCTTACCTGTATACTGTGCAGGTAATGGTGCTCTATTGCAGTTTTGATAAGGCTATATGTGATAAGCAAATGACAGATGATCTGTATGCATATCTGCTTAGCTTGATGACAGCATAACACAGCCTCATGTTCACTTTCTGCAAGGCTAGAGCCTTCTTCAGGCCAGTATATAGGTTTCAGATGCTGATCCCTTCTTAGCCAGGGAGATTTAAACTTTGCTGAGCTCATCAGTTGTCCAGTTGGACAAAGCACAATCTTAGCTGCCTGAGGCAAACAGTTAATCACATTAGCAGACCACTAACATGAAAATTGGGAAATGACAAAAAGTAAAGCAACATTTAGATTTGCTGTGTGGAAACACATTCAGATTAAATTTAATTTGGATAGGCAGAAAATAGGGGCACCTGTCAGTTTCTAGGTAACACAGGGATTTTTTCCTAGCATCACTTACTACCTTTGGGAAAAAAGCTCCTTTCTGAAGCCAAAAAACCTGACAAGGTGTAACTCATACAATGCATTGTGCTGCATTACGATGGCTTACATTGGTTCATGTCTTGTCATATGACAATATAACATGACACAAAACTGCATGTACATTGCATTGGAGATTTATAAAACAAAGCTTCCTTTGCTCAGAAGTAGAAGGGCTGTATTGTGAACCACTTGCCTAGGAGGAGCAGCCATTTCCAAGCCATGCACACACTCCATAAAATATGCACATCCAGCCCTCAACATAAGCACAAACTAATAGGATCGGAGAAGCAGAACTTTTCATTCTGGCAGGATTTCAGAACTGGAACTTTGTAACCTTGTGCTTTGATTCTGTTTTTTAATTAATTGCAGGAACATGGAAAATGCAAACCAGAAACACGGGGTAGAAAAGTAGAGGAAAAAAGAGGTAAAGATAAAAGACAGAAGAAAATTAATTGTTAATTATTTATTAGACGGTTCATTTGCTCACACCTACATTACTGTGTTGGTGCTTTAACCCACTGTGCTCGTTCCTCAGGCTTGACCTCAGCCACATTGTTAGTTGACTTCCTTTTCTTTTGTCACTTCTCATTAATTTCATCAGCTTTTTAAAAGAAGATATAAGAGAGGAACTATCTGTAACACTGTGAATAATTCTTAAGGGATGTTCTTTCCTTAGCCTAAGTTATGGTAAATAAATCCACAAACACTGCAATTATTGTATGTACTCCTTTGAAAGGAGATGTGCCATTATTCTGAGGCTCTGTCCTCTAAGGGACATAAGGCTGTCCTCTCCAAATGGTTTACAGGACATTGAGGAAATGTCGTAGCCTCATTCATATCCTACGAAACACACTCCTCTAATAACAACTCTTCCAGAGAAATTAATCTGCTTATGGTGAGACCTGAACCTCACTCCTACTAGGAGAATAAGTCTGGAAGTATAACATGCACATGCAGAGGAAGAAGACACCAGCATTTCTTTAATATATGATAACTGTAGCATTAAAGACAACTACAGTATATCATGACACCTTCTGAAGCATAGCTTGAAAAATATAATCACCACAGCCTATATAACTTCAGGATTTGTCTCTGCAAGTGTTTCAACAACTGGCTATTTCACTTCAAACTTGCTTTACTTTTCCCTTGTTTTTTCTTGGCATGGTGCTTGCAGAGAAGACGAGAATATGAAAAGGAATTTTTTTCTGGTTCTCTGCTTTGGAAGCAAATTTGCTAAGTTTTTTCTAGCCTTCAAAAACAGGAAAAAAAGTTTTAAAAAATCACTTTTCAGCTTAAAACTTCTCACAGATGTACTGTGACACATTTAACATGCACTAAGTTGTCCACCCTGAGACCCTAGGCTCCCAAAGTAGCATTTATTTTAGCTAGGAAAAGGTGCAACGCAGCTAGGATTTATACATATATATATAAAATCATTTCAGCAGTCTGACACAGGAAAGGTAGGTCAGATCATGCTTAGTACTTAGGGATTTTTTTTAACTACTGAAATGTAATCATATTCTGGAGAGGGTGATCTCACCTAGGACCAGTGAAACTATAGCATAGTTCTATTAACCATAACAAAGGAGAAAACCTATTCCATTCTTCAACATACAGAAGAAAAATAACAAAAAGCTTTTCTTTGATCTCTTTGCCAAATAAAGTACTTTTCTTGCATTTGACATATGACTGCAGTGACCCTGAGATATGCCTCCTGTACATTACCTTTACTTTGTTTCAGCAAAGCCAAAACTGGTAACAGAACTCCATCATTTACACCTAGCTTCTTTTAAACCATTTTTCACATTTAGTCCCTGATAGAAAAGGAACGTGGCTGCTTCCTGCAGGTGATTTATTACGTAGTTTCTAAGCAAAACACTTTTATCTGAAAGTACAGGTCAGACAAAGGAGTAATGCAATCAAAAAGATACTTGCAGAAACATTATAAATACTGTACTATATAGAGCAGAAACCCTGTGCTGTCAAAAATGACTGGGGGCTCACAAGCATTGAAGCTCATTGTCTTTTGGTGAAGCAAAAATTGCAGTTAAACTACACAAGAAATACTTTTCAGACTGCTTTGGTTTTGGTTTTGGAAGGGGTAGCTGGTTTTTTTTTGTGTGTGTGTGGTTTTTTGTTTATTTGGGAATTTTTTGGCAGTAGTTACCTTATTGAAAAACAAATATTTAAGTCCCAGGAGGCTGTATTAGACAATATGTTTTTATTGCCAAGCTATAAGAATTTTATTTTACCTTGCCAAGTGTTTCTGCAGAACCACTCTGTGGTAGGTAACAGGAATGGTGGCAAGTCACTCTGAACCTTTCATTCAGAAAGATATAACATAGCCACTGCTGCGCCTTACACTTCTCTGTCATTGTCCTACCAGGTACCCACAGGTCCAATGCATTTCCCCTCCTAACAAGCCTAGGCAGGTAAGCAAATCCTATTACCCACATTTTACAGAGAGGAAAGAAAGACATAAGAGAAGGCTGTCTGAATGTCCACTGAAGTTTAGGAAGCCTATTGTATTTTGAACACACATTATGAGTGTTAAGAAATTTATATCCTGAACAATACTATTGAACCTAAACATAGAGACCTACCGAAACACAGAGCAGGTAGAAGATCCCAGTGTTTCAAGAAGGGAGGATAAACTATCCCGTTATGTAGAATTAAAGCTGGCCAGATCAGAACAGTAAAAGACTTTCAATAACATGAAAGTTCACTTGAAATTCAGGCTAAATCTGAAGTAATACATAGTAATTTCCAATGATGAAAATGGGAATTAAAATACCTGATCTTTCTACCACCTCCTTACTCAGGCCTCCCTCTTTCTTTGCTTGAGCTATGTAAAGCTCCGTCCGCAACGATACAGCAGCTCTGTTGTCACTGTAACCCATTCACAGATGTATGCAGTTGTAAGAACTTTTGTCTCTGTTCAGAGCTCTCATTTTGACTCCCACTTTTAGTCCAGACACAGCATATCAGTGAGTGCAGATGTTCATCCACCTTCTCAGTGAATTTGAGTTCACACTTATTTTAATTCAACTTCATTATGAGTAAATATATATATGTATGTCAATATGCAAAAGAGAAAGAACCTGAGTTTGTGTGTGTAAAAGAAGGCAATCAATCTTAGTTTGGGTGTGCCTGGAGAAAGCAGACTTCACTAGTTTATTTCACTAGTATTTTTTTATATATTCTATTCCACTTTAACCACAGAAGAGCACAGGCTGCCCCAGTGCACCACACTCCTGCTGAGCACTGAAGGCAGGACTGAGGGAAAGCAAAGAGGAGAGGAGGCCAGTGGAGAGGAGGAAGGCTGAGATCACTGCTTTCCCAGGTCACAGGGAGTGGAGGCAGGAAGAGGGAAAGGAAGAGTGAAAACTGCTTGGACAAATGTGGAGCAGGCTTCAGAGTTCAGAGCTTCTTCAAGCTGAAGAAGATTGACAATCATCTGCTTTTCATCAAAATACCATGAGGTGATTATTGGGTTTGGTTGTAAATCAATAGCGCAGAACATAATGACAGTTCAACAAATTTTCTCTTGGTAAAACGACCAGTGTTGGTCTACATACCTTGAGAAATCACTTTAAAATGGGCAGGAACAACTTCCTACTTTACAGGGAAACATAAGCATAAGCTTTCATTCGGCGTATGATGTTTAGATATTGTAGTGACAGCTGCCAAGGAGCTGATGGATAAAATTTCTGAGATAAGGCCTTGCTTCTCTTCCCAGGCAGAATGGTGAGCAGATGCTTTACAGAACAATGGAAAACAAGCCCTAGACAAGTGTCTGGACGGAAGGGGGCGAGGGTTATCCTTCCAACTGCTGCCTGGAAAGGGAATGAGGAAGATGCTGAACGTTTCAGTGCTTCAGCAAAGACGTAAACCAAATCCAAGTGAAATTCAGAAGTTGTAAAGAAATGGCAAAGCAACATTCAATACATTATGACCTTTCCTGCTATTTTCAAAATTGCAATCTTAGGGAGCAAAATAATAAAAGGAATCCCACCCTCACCACATGGCTGAAAATGTTATTAAAAGCAATGAATTCTTTTTTATTGTTACATTTAATTTTTTTTTAAGTGCCATTTGGAGCAGAGACAGCACAGAGGCACTGTCCCTTAAACCAAAGATGTTAGACGTTTGAAAAGAACCAATTTATCTCATTCATTCTGTAATACACTCACTTATGTTTATTTATATGCACACTTCTTTGAACTGCATTTTTATTTTTCACTGTGTGCAGTAGCTGTTAATGATCATATACAGTGATGAGAATTAAAATAGAATCCTGCATTTCACTTGAAGACCAAAGCAGCACAGACACAGGATGCAGTATATATAAATAACAAAGACCTTGCATAATCATTTACTCTGTATCTCCTCTTACTGGAATATAAAAGCAAGTCCTAACCTATGACAAAATTTAATACATATAAGATATGAAATAAGTAAAATGCACAATGCTAGACCTCAATTTGAACTATTCAGACTTCATCAAAACATACTGGAAAATGTGTGATAGGACAGGGAAAATCTTTGCATATAAATTATAGCTATGAAAGGATTTGCTGCAGCAAACAAGTTTAAAGATGAAACTTCCCAAAAACTTATATCAAGCATAAGATATTGTAAATAATAATTTACATTTAAATAGAACCTTCGATTCTGGGGGATCTTGGAGCATTTTGCTAACCACTAGTGAAATGCTGTGATGGGCAGATGGGGCAAACAGTGTTTGTAGTATTATTTTGCTTATAAATCACAGTAAAGTAGCTCTGTGGGAAAAGATGCTTCTGACCTCTATGTGTATTACATTTTTATTAGCTAGTATGGGCACAAGTAGTTGAGGCTAAGAGAGGCTAGGGCTGGATAAAAAGTATCTGGAGCATGTAAATAAATGATATACAAAGCAGTAGTTAATGTCTAAGAGCATAAGACCAGGCTCACAAATTAGGGGTGCTGATGTGTACTTGCATATGTACACAGAGTTTCCTGAACAGATTCCAATTATTTGGACTTGTGATGATTTAAAATAAATCAATGAAGATACATCAGTCTTTACTCAACCAAAGCCCAGTAAGCCCCAAACCTGTTATTCACCATGTGATAACACCAAGAGTCATGCTGCAAAGCCAAAAAAGAGCAAGAAAATTTTGGCTGAGGACATCAGTAGAAAATCTCTCTTTCCTCATTTGGAGTGTGGGAAGGCATGTGCTTGGGTATCTGCAGGAGAAGAAAGGGGAACTCAAAGAACTCAAAGGCTTCAAATCTGAAAAAGCACCAGAAATTTGCTGAAAATGTAATTGTCAATAATATTATTACAGAATCACAGAAACTTTCAGGTTGGGAAAGACCCTCAGGATCACCAAGTTCAACTGATAACCCCACTCTACAAGGTTCACGCTTACCACTTATTGGCCTCATTTGACAAGTCAGACCCTCCCTCCCAAGTGTCTTCAAATTTTAACAGCAGAGAAATACCACAAAGAGAGAAGCTGGCCATAAATTATGCCTGTCTCAGAATTAGCAACAGGAGCCTCTACCCAGTCTCAGACACACAAAAGTAGCATCTCTCAACTTATCCCTAATTCTGACCAACACACGTAGCATCATACTGGTGAAATGGTTCCCAGGGAGTATGGCAGCAGCAACCCAGAGCTGATCCATCCCAGTGCAGTGACTTAGATTAAAAGCAGGCTTCAGTATCAAATAGGATGTATATAAACAAGGAAAATAGTAAAAGCTTTTACAGCCTGAGACACACAAGGTTTGTCAGTGTCAGATAATGCCACTGAGAAGTTCAGCGGAAGAACATGGATGTGGTGGGGCTGAGCACGGCAGCTGGCAAGGTCTGGTCTGGACCTCAGTGCCAAGGTGCTGAAGCTGTGTGTGGGTGTGTTTGTGTGACAGAGGCCCTGTGCAAGTGGGATGTCAGGTTTATAAACTCTCCTCCAACCTCACTGCTACTTTCTAAAGCTTCATAAGACTGCTGGAAGCAGGCACTAAATAAATTATAAAGCCCAGTCAATACAGGAGGATATAACATATTATTTTCCAAGTATCAAAATGATTAATTTAGGTGTATTTTGCAATGTGTAAAGACAAAGAATAAAGAAACAATGTGCTGCAAGAAAATAGAAAAGGAGCACAGATTCTCTTCTCATGAGCTTGACAGTGTGATTTGTCTTCTGCCACACCAGTGCCCCATTCTGCATTAAAGCTCATGAAGCACACAATTCAGTAATAGCTCAGAGTTGCAATTAAAGAGTAAAAGAATTATACAGTTAAAATGGACGCTGAAATGATGCATAGAAAGAAATCAGCTGTTTTATTATGGAATACTAGCATGCTGCTAGTAAAAAAAAACAGATTATAAAATAGGAAATGATAGCAGTGATCTCTCCTTTATGTTTATATTTTAGGAATATCTAACCTTGAGGGTTTAGCATGCAGGTTGAAACAAATTACTCTGATCACCAATATCAAGGTGTCAAGCTGAGATATTATATGTCAATCAATCTGTGACAAAGATAAAAGTGAACAAGATGCATTTCATAGTTACATGGAGAGGGAACATGGATTATATATTTAGTGTCTCTTTTTCCCAATACACCTATCAGCATTTCTAAGTTGTTTTAGCAAGGGACTTGATACATAATCGTTTCAAGACAAGTAGCATAGAGGCTCTAAACAAGATAGAAGTCTAACTGTAGATGCTCCTCGAAAACCTTGAGTCAAGCCAGTATCAGAGAACTTGATGAAACTGAATTGCACCTCCAACAAGATGTTCCCTAATACCCAGACAAATCATCTGACTTGACCTTTACATCTGCCCTATGGAGTTTAAGGGGAAAAAAAAGAACAAGAGCACAAGTGAGAGAGAAATGCCATCTCAGATACTCTCTCCTAGAGAGAGGGAGTGCCCTGGAAAGTCACTCTCCCAGACACCCAGGATACAAACCATCTTTGTGCTGAACTCTGATTTCTGTATGCATTAGCAGTGCCATGAGTGAATGTGTCTAGCTCTTGTGGAACACACTGAGGCCCTTGTATGATCACTACGTGGGCTTCAAAAAGACATACTGGCTACAGCTTCAGCTGCTCTGGACATGCACAGCAGCACAACTTCTCTTCTCCCTCTCCCTCAGTCTCAGACTCCTAAAATCTACGTCAGCTGCACATTTGACATCTAAGAGCTTTCTTGGATCTCACACATTGGACCAGATCCTCAGATAGTTTCCCTGTTCCTTGAACTTTTGCCAAAGTTTTAACCTAAATGTAAGTCCAAGTGAGCCGGCTAGCTTAGAAAGAAAGACTCAAGATATATGATTGCTGCTCCCAGAAATATAAAACAATATTTACAGACTTGTACAAACATCCTATTCTCATTAACTCCTCTGCAGCTTTTCTACAGACCCATTCCAAATATAACTGTGCAGTATATACTACGGAAGAAAAAATGTAAATACATGCAAAAACTTTTACTTAATCTCTGGAGAAAAAAAAACTGTACATATTGATGGATTCTTCTCTTTCCCCTCTACTGTTTAAATAATTTTCTGTAGTTGACAGAAATTAAATGAAGACCAAAAGCCAGAAGACTATCACACATTATGATATAATTCCTCCTAATTTTAAAGAATCGGCCTTAGAAAAGTGCATTCAGCTCCAGATCAAAACAGAGAATATACAGCAGTTCCCTTAGCACATTTCAGTCTCTATCGCCTCTCTTTTCCAGAGAGTAAATTATATCTTGGTCCTGTTTAATTCCCCATTAGCCTAATGAAGCCTTTGCTGTGAACATTGGTCTACATTTTGTGATGCCTAACTTGTGCATTCAAAGTAAAACTAGTGGTAGGATTAGTTTAGTAAAGACTAAAGTGTTTAGTCTCAAAAAACAGCTGTGCTGAAGTCAAGTATTGAACCAGACCTCATTATTACAACCACTTGGCCAGAAGGCAAAATCTTATCTCTGTGAAGAGCAATTCTTTTGTCAAAGCAAAACCACACCGACAATATATTTTTTTCTTTTTCTTTTTGAACTGGAAGTTTTGAATACAGACTTTACTGCAAGCATCCTAAAACATGGGGCTGGTATCTGTTACCACCTGTAGTTTCCCCTGAGATCTGTGTGTCTGTGACATGTCATCCCTTTTTCTTATCTGCCAATGGACCCATAGGAAACGTTTCCAGGTTAGCTTTCAAGCACAGACAAACCTGAGTGTTACAGAAGTAGTACAGGTGTAGTCTGCTGAGAATGACAGGGACAGCCTCTGCCACCCCACTGAAAGAAATGTCAGCAGAACCATACACATGACTTTGAGGCCTTATTTTATATTCTGTTTCCTTCATGTAGCTGCTGAAAACAGGAATATCTGTTTTGCACCAGGGATATGACACATAAAGCATTTTTGACCCAATCTCCTTCACATAGAGGAGCACATATAGCTACAGCCAAACACTTCAAAAATAAAATGTCAGGCAAAAATTATTTGCCTTAACCTAGGAAAAATGTTTTAAAATCTGCTGTATAAATATGTTTATGTGTGTGTGTGCACATGGATATATGTATATCCATGTGCACACATGCTGTGCAGTTGCAATGCCAGAAAAGACTGATATTGAGCTTGGTGATGATAAGAATGATATAATGGCATTTAACATATTGGTAAGAGTGTACAAACAAACTTACATGGGAACACATGTAACAACTTGATCATCCAATTGAACAGCATTATCACTTACACATGTTAAGTCATGAGGTCTCTTTGTTTGATTGTTCTGATCTCACTGATTTCAGGGGAAGCTCTCCATAGAGACAAATGTTGGCATAAATCAATACATGCCTATGTAAATAAATGCAACTGCTATAATTTAATTAAACTGTTAAGCATAAGGCAGAATGGGCATTTTTCATAACCATGGCAATTATAGTCTTTGGATAGGAGTTGCAAGAAGAAATATAATCTAAGAGCAGGACATTCTATGCAAGGCAGGATGCATTCAAAGTGTTACAAGATGGTTCCTGCTTTAAAGAGCTGAAAATTTGAACAGGAGATATTAAAGAGTAGAAAAATGAAAACATGAAGAAATCAGATGACTTTCCAAAGGTCACTCAGAGATGCTACAACACAGCTGGGAACTAAACAGTTTTCCCTATAGGAACCTCAGTTATAAGATGGATCCTGCTTTTATCCAGCACAGTTTGATTCTTTTTGGTTTTACTTGGGTATGCTTGGTGGCAGAAGAACGGGAGAGGGGTTGTGAAAATTCCTCCATCTGTTTTCTCTTACCCCCCCCCCCCCCACCCCCCCCCCCCCCCAATATTGTCTTTCCCAAAGGCGTTCAGGAAAAAACGTTACTCTAAGGAGAGCCCAGAGGAGAAAGTTCATGCCCTGTGTCACCTCTCTAAAGCAGATTCACACCTCACTCACACATTTGACATTGAATCCCTCAACTATTAATACAGTCAAATCTTCCTACTTAGTTGGGCCTCGGTTTTGTAACTTGCTGACCCTCATTGCTGGGATTTCACACAGCCACAGATTCTTGCAGAAATAAGGACTGAAATTACTTATTCCAGGCTAACTAGCATCACCCTTTACCACTTGTGACCAGCCTCTGTGCGATATCCTTGCAATCCCCAGCTTCTCTGTGATATACAAGTTCTAATGTAGCTGCATGACACAGCTCCTGCAGAAAGAGGCATGCTAAGCAGTGTGCAGTACAAGCACACACAGCTAACTCACAGAGACCACAAAAACAACAGAGACAAAGAAACACTACCTTCTTACTCAGTTTCTTTTTGTTGTTAAAACATTTGTTTTACATCTCTTGCACTTTCTTCCCCCCAATAGACACGCTGTCTTATTTTTAGTTTCATGTACCTGAGGTAGGACAATTTGCTGTAACAGGCAGTGTGAGAAGCATTCTTTACCAAAGGAAGACTCAGCTGAAATCCCCAAACAAAGACTGTCCAGGTGGTGCTGAAATAAGGATACTGTGCTGATTTTTCTGAATGTCCTTATGCAAACAGGACATTGTAAATGTCTCTTGGTTTTGTTTTTTTTTTTAAGGGCCTTCTATCTGGTCTTAGTTCTGCCCTTTGATTTATTAGGAGCTTCAGCTGCAGACCAAATAGGTTTTCCTGTCTCTGCTAGCTCCCACTCCAGCCTTAAGTCATTGTGCTTTAAGACACGCTCCTTAAAGTACAAACTCTGTTACAGTGCCCTAAATAATATGTGATGCGAATAAGTGCTGTTAAAGGAGTTTCCTGTTTTGGTTTCCTTATTGGCACTCCAAGCTGAGCTAAAATCTCCAAAGACCTTACTTAGTATGCAGATATTGAAACCAAACCAAAAAAAGAATCCTGCATTTGTTGTGCTGTAGCTTTAAATGCCCCTGGCAGAAACTTCATTTCTCTCCCTTTCTCCCTTTCGATCCTTCCCCTCTCTCTCTCTTTTTTTGATGTTTCTTCTTTCTCTTAGCCTGTCATTGACAGTAAGTGCAATCACATTACACACAGCTTTCTTTGGAAAGCCCCCTTTTTAATGATCTGGCAGTCTGTAGACACTGACTGCTTCCAGAAAAAATTTCAATCCCTCTTCCCACAGCTTCCTCAAGCTCCAATGATAAATGACACCTGTCATTCTGTCACAGACAAATGGCACAGATGGGAGCGTCAGTGATATATGGCTCACCAGAACAGGAAATCAAGTTTGTTGTTTTTTTGGTTGGTGTTTTTTTTTCTTTAAACAGAAAAGAGCTGACCAGGACATTGTCAGGAGACCGTTCCAAGGGGCCTGGCCCAGAGGAGGAAGGGAGGCAGAAGCAGAGGAACTAGTAGTTTTAAGTAGCAAGCTCTGCAGCTGTCTGAAGGGCTTTGCAATTTAAGAATCAAAGATGTCTAAATGAAAACCCAGAGGTACAGTCACAGTTGTACCTGTGCTAATGTCATACCACTAACCTACCCCTCTAGCAGCACTGGCTTCAGATAGCTGCTCAGGCTCCAGAGGCATGCTGGCAGTGCCCTGGCACCCAGATGCCCTGAGGAATCAGCTTGGACAACTTTGCATGAGCTGTGGTTGGAGTTTGGATTAGATGTATGCACAATCACATTTGATTTAATTTCTCTCAGTGATGGAACTGAACCAAAATCCTGGCTTAAAGAAGGCTTGAGAAACAGGGAAATTTAATTCTGAACCCATTTTCTGTCAGACAGGTCTTTCTTAAGCTTCTTTTAAAATCACTCATGTTTTCACATGGAATTTTTGTTGCAGGCAAATCACTTAGGCTGCTTCAGACTTGCAGGCACTTTTTCACTGCCAAGCAGGCAGACAATAAGCTCAGAGCTCTGACAAAATCCATGCAGAACTTTCTACCCTGTGATGGTCTTCTTGATAAGAGAATTAAGTCCTGCCACTCTCCTCTTACAGAGCAGCTGGAGAGGAAAAGGGAGCCCAACTGACCACAGAACATTTAACAGTCACAAGAAAAGCAGTTCTCTCCAGGACTGCACAGGGATGGAGCAAAGCAGGACTGCACACAGACTGAACGTCGGTCTTTTCTAATCCCTAAGTGGGGACTTTATAACAACTAATTTACTACCACTACTGGGAGTGTAACATCCATTCTTGCTCTCCGCTGCCAGCTTCTTGGACACACCCCTTCTGCGTGACTACATCACAAAGTCTTTTCCAGGCTTTGGTACACAGCAAACACAATGCCATTGTCTCCTGAGACAAAGATAAAGCCAACGAACCATTCTTCCGCCCTTGTTCACAGAGCTTGTCCTTACTTACAAAACCGACTCTCCCCGGTAAGCACAACTCCATGGAATTAAGGTAGGAAAATTAGACCCAAAGAAAGAATTTGGCTCGACTTTCTGTCCATGCTGGAAATGCTGGGATCCATTTATAGAGCATTCTCTGCAATTCAGCTGTAGGGTTTCTGAAAAGATTAACGAACGTCATGTGACAAAATCTCCACATGCTGCAATGAAAATATATCCCTTGGGGCTGCAGTTTCAAAAGGAGCTGGGTGATAATGCTGCCTTTCCTGCACATTTATTGAATTTGATTTGTACAGTTGTGTGTACAAAAAACTAATCTGGAGTCCAAAGTGACGTGAAATACAACTAAGTATGCAGGCAAAGTTAACAAAAGAAATTTCATCACATTTTAGATGCTGATTATCAACAGCAATAGCCTAGGGAGAACTGTGGAGCAAATTCCTCAGCTGTTCCAACACTGTCTAGGCTACTAGAAGTGCTCCAGTATGGTTTCATGCTCTGTATTAAGTCAGTGTGATGAAATGTATAAAATGGACTGAATGATTGCTAACCCTAGAACATGGACAGCTCAGGATTATACATATTCAAGGCATTAATATCAGGCCTTTCATCATCCATCAATGGTAGCCCACATAGATCACAGAACATTTTTATTGCATGGACAGACTCTTGTCTTTCAATAAATTAGGAATAGGATTCTTACAAAAGCAGAAAGGCAGTAGTCATCAGGCAGCTCAACCTATCAAGTCTACCTATGATGTCAGTGGACTGAGCTGCAAAAGTCAACTCTTTCTAAGGATACAGGAGAAGAAATGATCACACTAAAGAATGAACATGTGACTGAAGATGTGATGCACTGAAATTAACTGGCCAACCAGAGGAAATATGGAAGAGTATGGTGGGGGTCCAATGGGCCACTGTCAAATTTAAATAAAGATTGATCTCTGTCTTAGTTTGAAAGTATGTTTTTCTATCTCCCTGCACAACAAATGGAGCAGCAAAAACCCCCATAAAACAGGTGAGATGGAGGAGAGAACAACATGTGGTTGTGCCTGTACAGTGCAGGTCCAAACACTTTTAGGAGTAATGATGCAACCACTCAGCAGACCAACAGTGAGTGGCAGGAGGCTAGTGCCAGCTTGTGTGTCCTTTGATCTTAACCTGCAACCAGTTAACTGCAAATCCATTTTAAACCATGATGACAAATGAACTGGAACCACAGCTATGAATGACAGCAAACTGCAGGAAATTGAGTGTCCAAACAACACTCTACATGGATCCATCTACTGTTTGTACTTCCGTCCAGTCACACTCTGCAGAGTGCTCTTTCCAGTTCAGAAGAAGAAATATGACTTCATAGCAAAACTTGGACTTAGGCTGAATTGGAGCACCTGGGGCAAAGTTTCTTTTCTTATTCTATTTCCTGAGGATACAGCTGAGTGAGGCTTTCTGGCTTCCACAGTAACTTCTCAGTTTGAAACAGATGCATTTTTTCACTAAGAAAGATAACTCACAAGTAGAATTTCCACTCCTATCCTTCTCCATTAGGAGAGAAAATGAAAATATCCTTCAGGAGGGAATAACAGATCTGTACATTTAACAAGAGGTTTCTGCAGCACTGAAGAATATTCTGAATATACTACAGAACAGAACATTGTAAATTAGGGAAAAAAAACAGAGTAACTAGGATAATGCCAAGAATATAAACACATTTTGTATTGTCAGTGTTGTTGCATCAGGATAGAACTAGCCAAGTATAATTTAAGCATTGATCAAAACTGCGAATATGTTGAGGCTGAATATAACCCCAGGTAGCAAAAGTTTGAAATTTGTAATGACAATTAAGAAAATATTATGTTCCTGAAAGACTGAAACCCAAACAGATGTCCTGAGTCAGTAGATAAAATGCACAAAGCAAGCCAGTGAGAGATGATCAGGTGGAGCCTTAAAATAGAATATGAAGCAAAACCAAAAGGCAATTCTGCTTGGGAAGAGATTTTTAAAAGCATGTGGGAAATTTAGATCCCTACTCGCCACTGGCTTCTAGTGAGAGTTTGGTGCCAGATTGCTCTTTTTACCTTTAAGAATCTTAAGTAATGGACTAACTCAAGAAAAAACAAGACAACAGCAAACTGAACACACTGCAGGGTTAATTTTCTTCACTGCTAGAGATGCTGACAGACAAGCCAATGGGCCAACTGGGGAAGAACTGGGACCTGCACCAAAAATGTACTTGTCAAGTAGTTGCAGATATTTTTTTTTAGCTGTTCTGGGATAAAATTGACGTGTTTTGACTGATGAATCATGAGCAAAGATTGCCCAGTGTGCTCAGTTTGAAATACCAGCTTCTACCTGTGTGTGCTGGAACACTCTGTTCTCTCCTCTGAGCATTTCTTTGGCAAATCTGTTCTTGAAGTAACAGCTAAGCACAAATCCTTCAGGGTGCAATCCTGTTCCTCTCCAACCCAACAGGGATTATACCACCAAATCCAACTGGGAGCAGTAGGAAGCTATTAATAAGGAGAATTCACATATAGCAAAATTTTGCAAAATAGTCATTTCTTCAGTGTCCCTTGCAGCATGTTGGGACAAAGACATTTAGTGCAATGTGTTTGCTGTCATCCATTACACCTGCCAGTATGTGACATTAGCTATCAAAACAGATGACAAACGGCATGAACGTGGGGTGCCTGGTTGCTCCTTCTGTTGTTTCTAGACCTCTTTATCCTGAGTTGTGCTTCTCTCTTATTCCTTTCTCTTCAATTTCAGGACTTTCAGTTGCTATGGGATATCATGGTGATAACTCAAGTTTCATCAGAGTGAAGATGCTGGTGGCATCAGCATGAGCTTTTAGGCTCTTCCTTGTGCCAGTCAGTGTCATCCTGGTTTCATTTGCTTACAGAAATCATAAATGCCCATAACTGATGGCATTAGAGTCTTCCATTTCTCTTACTCCTAGAAACTATAGGTGGGCAGGGCAACTCAGGCAAATAATGTTCTTTTACATTTGAAGCAGCATCTAATCTCTTACATTAGCTGTATTCACAATCTGGGCAGTGCCTGCTGGGTCTTTAAGCATTCAGTGATATTAAATGTACTAACAAAATTGCTAAAAAATAACTTTAACTGCTTCCCCCCCCCCGCCCCCCCCCCCCCCCCCCCCGCCCCCCCCCCTTACTCTTTAATGTCTTATTTCAGGGCCTCCTGCCTTTTGTATCTTTTCCTTGAGGCCTCCCTGCTTAGTATGGTTTTAAATTCTTCTTAATTGCAAGAAAAAAATGCAGAAACATACTGTGGGGTTTGACTTATGCTGGAGAAGCTTTTTTCTGGCTCCTGTTCAGGAAAAATCACACAGATGTGTTCTGTTCACCTAAGCAAGGATCCTAATGGGATTGTTCATGCCTCAGTGAGTTCCTCAGATGAACACTTGCTGGGCCTTAGAAGACTCTAAGTCTAGAGTCCTCATGTTCACAAATATAAAGGGAATCAGCTATCTCCAAGTGTAGATAGCTAATTATCTCAGCTCCTTGTTTAGCTGAATTATTACATATATGTACGAACTTCACTAAACCTAATGTCTAAACAAAAGCAATTGGAGGGTAAGCATCCAATCAAAAATATTTGGTCAGTATAAAAAGCTTTATGTCACGTCAGCAGTGGATCCCACAGAAGTAACACGATGTGATGTGACACTACTCAAGCAATCTAATAGAATATGGCACCACCAAGTAAGCAAAAACAAAAAAAAAAGGCCAAACATTTTATTTTTAGCTGAGATGCTCATTACCGTCCAACGTCTGATCTGAATGTTTTGTGACGGATTTAAGTGGAGTGAATTTGGCTGATGTCATGGGTTTAATAGCTGTTTGAATTATCCCAATTTTCTAGCAGCTCACTAAATTTTTAATCTTTTCTTTTCACTATCGGGACAAAAAAAGTCTCTTCTAAAATAATGACCTAAAATGCTGTCATTGCCCATCCAAATGGGCACTCGGATCAGATCTCTCTAATATTTGTCACTCAATGTTATATTTTTAGCTTTTTGAGGTTTTCAATGGCCATGAGAGAAATGGAAAAGTATCGACTGGTTCTTGTTCCTCAGTAACCTGTAGCAAGCAGAACCACACGGATGCAACACCAGCTCCTTAGCTAACAGCAGGTTTGAGGGATTAGAGACGTAAAGCATTGATACCCACAGATGTGATTACAGCACTCTGAGTGCTGAAGATCACACAGTGAAAGAAACCAGTCAGGATGCATTTCAACACAGGGGTCTCTTTCCAAAGCCCAATCGCCCTGATCTGCTGGTATCAACCTTCTACCAGGCTTTACAAGATATGACCCCAGACCCAGCAGAGGAAAATAATAAAATAAGAAGGTGGAAGAAGGAGGCGGCAAACTTCTGGCTTTCTGTGAAATGTCCAGTAGGCTTCAGCATGAAGTGCTAGCTCAGCCTTCAGTCCGTATCAGCATTACATCCAGTAGGTTCTGGCATGTAGCGCTTGCTCAGCCCTCAGCTCATATCAGCATAAACACTTCATCACAGCTGACACGCTGATATGCTAAATGAGTAAGTGCGGTGCACAAAGAGGTCACAGAGAAGTTAACTAAAGGGATTATAAGGGACAGTCAACACACTTCAAAAAGAAAAAACCTGATAGGTGCAGAAAACATGGTAAATGAGCCCGAAGAATGCAAACCCTCCGCTGTGCACTCCATTACAGCCCTGACAGTCCAGTTCCAAACAGTTAAATATGAAACTGTCAACAAGGGCCTGTCTTAATAACCAAACTTGAGGCCTTTTATCCTGGAAGATTTATGAAGTAATTTTAAAGAGGCCCAAGCAAACATCTGTCAATAAATTGAATGCCGGCTACAGGATTTACAAGCAAGACAAGAATTTCTCATTAAGTGCACATTAGCACTGTGGGGATCATAAATAGTAAGAGGGCAGGATGCTGAGCCTCTCAAGCTGTCATTAAAACACTATCTAAGAACTAATGAGGAAGTGATGGAAGGATACTAATGATCCCTCAGGCTCCTTTCATTCAGCACTGAAAGAGGAGTATGCAACACAGAGTTTCAGCTTGCCATGACCGAAGGTCTACTGTACAGTAGACAGGTTTTCAGAGAACCTCCCAGCCTGCATTGCTGTAAACCCACCAGGTGCAGATGGACCCTGCCTGCTCACTGGTGGACCAACAAAGACATCACTGTGAGCTCTGTCCTCCATGTCACATGAAGCTCAGAGTAACAAACAGAAAGGGCAAGTCCCCTGGAAGTCCCAAACAGTGCTGTGGGCCAGTTGAAGCTGTGTGGGTTATACCAGGTAGATTTGCAGTGCTCTGCAGGTGAAATTGTAATTTTCAGATGAAAAATGCCTTACAAGCGATTATGAGCTTCTGTATTGAAAACAAACAAGGTTGAAGAGCTATGTTTCTCTTACTGCACCTGTAGAACAATGACCAGGAGTCTGGGGGCAGGCCCTAGCTCAGACTTTCCAAGGAGGGAGGCAAAGCTCTGTAATAACCACTGGAAGATCATAGGTGGCTCTGATTACCCAGAACTATCATTAACGTCATCAGCAAACAGATCTCTTGCAACCTTGGTGGCAAGCTGCACACAGGGCCTCACGTAGTAGAGAAGGTGGCCCTCTTCCCACCATAGTTCTTCCTTCAAAAGTCCAAGGCTTTTCTTAGCTCTCCACCTATTTTAGAGAACAGAGCATTCAGATGGTTCCTTTCTCTCTTTGAGAAAGGAGAAGCCTCTCTTTTAGCCTCCCATGTAAATTTGTACCATATGCCTACTGGTACATGGAAACTTCTCATTCAGAGGATTTGTGCTTGCTGAGAACCCATCTGTGTCTGTGACCTTCAGTATGAGCTGTGTTCATCTATTTACACACAGAAACACACGTGTGAAACTATGCTTCTAACTGGCCAACCTGTGGCACACACAGACATTAAGCCAAGGTTTTACTGCCATGTTCTCTCAGCTGATAAATGTCTGACCACGTATACAAAGCTCAGAAATCCCACAGTTTGAGACGATGGGTGGCTCAATAGTTCAATAGTTAGGGAATTCATTAGGGATGTGGAAGAGCTGACAGTGACTTCCTATTCTCCAGAATTCAGAACATGGACTTGATGTTGATTCTATCACATTACTGACAACTGCACCTCCATCACATTTCTGGCTCTTCTACACTCCTCTCTTCTTCCTTTCTCTGTGCTTGTGACTAGAAGCTGACACAATTTTCCTGATGATGTCTTGGTCAGAAATGGCACATTTTTGAGCCTTACTGTCAACAAATCTCATTCCTGATGGAAAGGAAAAAAGTCTTTGAGATTGTTCTGTTTTCTACCAACATGGGAATCTTTCTTGTGCTGTGACTCTCTGTAGTACAAGGACCAAAATGATTACTGGGACACAAAAAGCCTATTTCTATCAATCAAAATTATTTCCTTGTGTCTACAGCACGCTGGCACTTAAACTATAATGTAGTTACATTTTTTCCTAAACTAGATGTTTTCACATGGTATTGATGCTGTGTATCAGAAATTTGATCTGCAGAAGAACTCAAATTAACATAACCAAAGTGCACATTAGGAGGAAGACATTATATTAATGAGTACTAGAACATATCAACAAGTTACACAGTTAAAAAAAAAAGTCATGCAAAAGGAATTTTATAGTTAAAACCTTTAAACACACAGCTTTTCAAATGAGTTTATCCATAATCAGTGATTGTTAATAACTTGTATTTAATAGAGTGTTCTTCTACAACAAGAACAACTCATAAAAAGACAAACTTTAACTTTTCCAGTAAAAGACAGTGAAGAAAAAGTGCATTCAGCAATTACACAAATGTTCACATCCGAGACTAATTTCCATCCAATACTGGAAATTGAATGCAATCCAGAGAAGTAAGTAACCTGTGTACAAAGGATTCAGAACGAAGCCTTTCATTAAAGCAGCAATAGCCAGAAATAAATAATGGGCAAATGTTACAAGCTATATCCAGTGAGTCATTTTCATTTCTATTAGTCTTTCTAACTCAGGCTATATTCAGATGGGCCAGTTTCCAATACTTTCATTAGCACTGACTCCACCAATAGGATCAATGCGTTTAACTACTAGTCAGTGCAAGTCAGGATAGAAATTGCATCCAACCCAATTAGTTCTTGTGATGTTATGGCAAGTATGGAAATGTATAATTACAGTGTAATTACACAGCCACTGTAAATTCAATAAGTTCTAAATTCAATGCTAAATTTCAAAATTAGATCGTTTGAGTAAGCTCAAAATTAGGCAAAACCTGTTTGCTCATCCCTGCTAATTATGCTGTCAACTCCTCCAGAGCTAGGCACCTTTAAGGAGCATCCAGCTGTTTAAAAAGACAAGCTGCCTGACCTGTATGAGGATGAAAGTGAACTTCCCAATTATGGACTGCTGGTTTCTTCTGAAAACAATCATTTTGGTTGTACATGTTGTATAAGACTATAGACAGAACCAGTGAGACTATAGTAGCTGTCACCCTGGGGACACAGCATTTTGGCAGAAGAGAGGGACAGTTACTTTTATGTAAATTTCATGTTACATCAGATGGGATGATGTGTAGAGATAGACATATTTTGGCTCACTCGTGGCCGAGTGTCACATAAAGTCTGACTTCCCTCATGCTTTCGCCAGGTACAGAGGTATGAACGTATTAACTGATTCACATCAGCAAAGTTAGTATCCTTTTGAGCAGGAAAAGTTTACACTTCAAGTAGCAATCCTAATCCTGATGCAGGAAAATTCCCTACTGAGGAGAGAGATCCATTTGTGATAGAAACCAATACATTTCAAGAACACCTTTTAAAAGCTAGTAGGCTTAGGAACAGCAAGAGGTAGTGAAGCTGTATTCTGCGTGTGGTAGCTCCTGGCTGAACGCAGGACCATTAGGTAAAGCCATATTTTAAAAAGCAATAAGGCAGAGTGTCTATTTTGATCTGTTCCAGTAAGGCCCACCCTGCTTTAAATATTTTTTTGTTCAACAAATGTTTTATGGGGAAAAACGCCTACAAGCTTCTAAGCACACATCCATCTGCCGACCCAGCTGTGGATGCTAATATACATAATGGAAGAGAAATTTCCTGTTGCAGATTCTTCTGTAAACTGCAGATCTTAGACCTTTGTTTTAGATACTGATTCAACAATTTTAATACCAATAATTAAAGAAAATGGATTTATTTCAACAAGATATCAGGTAACGGGTTCTGAATGGAAAATAAAAGGAAGATTTCTTTTTTTGTTGTCATTGACCACTTTAATGGAATAAAACTGGCACTGTTTTTAGTTTAGGGTATTTGCATAAATATGGAAGGGAGGCTTTAATATTAACTTTATCTTAGGTATAGAAAGGGAAAACACTTTTTGTATCGATATGCATTTATACTTTGTACTGAATTATTATTAAAGGAGTTTAAAAAGAGTAAATATTAGTTTTAGCATTCTGAGCCATCTTTATCACATTGGTGTAAAGCTGCCCTTAATCCCTATGAGGATCAGAGATTTTCATTTAAACATACACCTGGTTCACGGTAGCTGAATCAAATTTGATTCTGAAAAGCAGGTCTGGTTTTATATCCAAATTTAGCTTAGCTGAATAAAACCCCAGGTGTTACTTTACTATTTTTTGCTATATATTAATATTATCAGACTTGCTGACTCATGAAACTGAGGTTACAGCAATTTTAGGTATGCTGAAAAATTAATCTATCATTTGAAGAACACTGCACTATTCTTTATCTTCAATTTCTTGCTCTTAGTCCTCCTCTTATGCTATCTGCACTTCTTTGGAACCCTTTAGTGGTAGGATGATGAATGTTAGACCATCCACTTTTTGCTTTTCCTAAGGTTCTGAGGTGCTTTCTGTTGTTCATGGTAGGTGAAACTTCAAAAATTCTAGGGCTGGAGTTCACATGTACTAAATTCCCTGATTTTGCAAGGTGGGCTAAAATTAGTAGTCGGAGATTTCAAGCACTTCCACTTTTGATTAGGCTGAGAACATGATATTCTCTAGCACTTCAGGTACTTCTGCTTCTGTCATTAACTGGAAACCAAAAGTAAACCAAATTACACATTATCTTTCCTGAGTAAAAATGTCTGAAGAAAGGCCATTCTCTGGGTCACTTCACTGGGAATGGACACAGTTTTTATGCAAAGCAGATGCATGCAAGTTCTCTTTATCAGGACTCCAAGATTACAGTCAGAATTTTGTCTTGAAAATTGCTTCTGTGTTGACTTCTCTTTTTCTGATACACTTCTAGCTCCTTCTTCTGTAGCACAATGTTAACTCTTCTCTACCTTTCAAATATATCCTCAAGAAAAAAAATTACTACTTCTGTCTCTCACTTCATTACAAACAGCTAGCACAGTTATTTTGCAGAGAAATGGTTGCACTAATGACCTGGGGAGGAGAGCAGATGCATAGGTGTCTGTACATACATGTATTTCACTCAGCTCTTCCATTACTCTAGGCTTTGAATGCTTCCCTTATTGAATATATCAAGAAAAGTAGGGAGTAAAGTAAGGTTTACTATGAATGTTACCTCATTTATTGAGAAATGAAAGATATGGGTTCTGCATGGGCAATAAAAAGGCCTTAGAGGAGTGTAAATGTAGTTTCATCCTTTCAGAGCCACTTTACATTGCTCCATAGCAGAAAGGGTTCTTGTGTTTTACCTCTTAACACATCTACACTCTAGCTAAAGTCCAAGTGTATTCAACAAGCATCATGAATATTTTTTACTTTTGCTAACGCCTTGCTGGGCTGATGAATAAAATCTCATAGACTCTAATAAAGCACAGAAGGATAATTTAGAATTATGTCCCATGGAAAGCTCCAGTAAATAATAAAAGCATAAATATATCGGCAAGCTAATGTTATCCACTGCGGGAGACATTTAGAAATGAGAACCTGCATCTGTGCACAATAACACATGTTCAGCTGTGGATCTCACTTTGCATTCACATATGTGATTGAAGGTACAAATTTAGAGCCAACTCTATGCACACATCATCATTACGCTCTAGTTTCCACACTACAAGGATTTACTCGTGTTGGTTAAACCTAGATGAGTATACTTTCTTTCCTATATTAGTCAAGTACAAATGAATGAACAGAAACAGATTAAATGGCAACTCTAATTAAGCAGCTTATATGTCACAGCTTACTAACGTCAACATATTGTTTTAGCTACTGCAAATTATCAGTACTAAAATTCTTTAACTGGTAGTCTAAATTTCCTCATTATTCTTGCTAGAGACTGAAGATTAGACAAAGAAGAAGAAGGGCAAAGGTGTCTGATTACAAACAATGCTTTAATGAATAATAATACTCTGCATGTCTGTGCTGTTTGCCAGACCTTCACGTCTCAGGTAATGCAAATTCTTAGGCTTCAGTTGGCTCCAGCAGAGCCAGTTCCCACCTGTGGAGGATCAGGGCATTTCGGTGGTGATAAATTGAGCTTCACAACATGGGAAGGGCTGCTTGGCCCTTTTGATGTGTCTGTGTAGATGCACAGGCTGTGCTTCTTGTTGTAGGATCAGAAAGCTTTTCCTACATGTCAGGAAAGAAAGGTGTAGTGAGGAATGTCATGTCTCAGGTCAGAAGAGTAATAAATAGAAGGATCAAGCCCAGCAGCCTTGATTCAAGTCTCCTCTCACACATTCTCTTCCCCTTCTCCTTCCCTTTCTCTCTCTCCCTCTCTCCTTCTCCCTCCCCCCCTCTCTCTCTGTCTAGATCACTATCATCTGTCTCCAGATTTCCACAACAACGACAGCACAAAATTCAGTATCTGGCCTTTAAGAGGCTTAATGGGGAGACCTTCAGTGTGCACAGTTGTTCTGCTTTTAACTTATTTTTGCAAAGCAGGTACATTTCCAACCAAGAATTAGAGAGAGTGGCCTCAGGCTAAATTGCAGGGAGTCCCAAATGAGTGAACCCTTTGAGGGGAGAATCACTGAAGAAGAAAATGAAGATGACAAGGCTGTTGCTTCTTAATAAACATTATCACATTTTCACCATGCATTATTTATTGCTTTTCTTTCACTGATTTATGTTCTAAAACATTTAATCTAATATGTATAACTACATATACATATATACATATATTTAATTCTCTCTTTTTTTTCTAAATAAATCTCAAGTTAAGAGTCCTTTCTTTGTTTTTCAATTGTTAAATTAACGTGTTTAAGCCTGGCAGTTTTCTCTTCTGTTTTGCCAATCAGAATATGATTACATTAGAGTCATTTGATTGAATGCTATGTTATGTATGTTTCCCAAAGTTAAAGATGGAACACTGTAATAATTCTTAATGTTTCTGCCTGTGCTTATGGTTTCCCTAACCTTATACTCCTCTAGCAGTTTCATCCACCTGTAACCTGTGTGAGGACACAGGGAAGACTATTACAATCTTTTGCAATGTACAGAAGACAGTGTGTGAGCTCTGTTCCCAGAATGACTGAAGGAAGATCAAGGCTTGGAACTCCAAGCTGAGTCAAACATCAATGCTGACTGTCAGTAAGAGGAGGCCATGCAGAACTCCTGGGTGCAAACAAAGGCAGGCCTGAGAATTGGAGAAATCCACAGAAATGCACAGTCCTTCTGACTGAAACAGAGACAAGACAAGATGGAACTGGAGTCATTGTCACAAGGTGATCCGACAAGAGTGCTAAAGCTTACACGCCATATGTAAATGCTGGAACGCATCATGGATATGAACAAAGCAGCAGTGGGCAGCAAGGTCAAGCCAATCCTCCAGGTTGCTCTGATCCTCATCTGCCCATGGGCTCTTTCCCTGGGACTCCTTTCTGCACCTAAGGCAGCAGGACCAAAGTCCTGTTTTTGCAGGGTTGTGTATGTTGGAAAAAACTGCTCATGGCTACTTCAGCAGTGCTTGGGATTGGTGCAAAAGGTTAAATTTTCCAGCAAAGGACTCTCTTCTCCCTTATTTTACTTTATGGTCAGATAGAGTATTTTTATTCTGAGATCTGCTGCTGTCCAGTAAATATATAACTTTGTTACTAACCAAGCCTGCTCCAGAATGATACCTTTGTGGACACTAAAAACAATTTAATGGCATGTCACAATAGCAATTCACTCTGCTAATAGCCCGGCTCAATAATACTGTATTGCATAAACCTCCTTCAGTCTTCTGACAAATAATTCACCTTTATGCACTCTGCAGCAAGCTCCATTTCACTAACAAATATATTTCTCCCCTACACCTACAAATAAATATCTAGCATCTTCTTACTGTAACATCAGCTGTTCCTTTGCATGAGGTCAGCGGTGCCATATTTCTACTACAAATCACCTATCCCCAGCACAGCCTTAGAGACTATCAGTTTTTAACTGGCATATCAAATCACAGAGAAGGGTGCAGGAAATAAAATCTTGGAAAAAATATGTACGTTTTGATATGTCTCACAAGCAGCAGCAGTGAAAAGTTTAAATACTCTGTATGTCAGGGCAGCCTTAAATGTTTATGGGCTTTGCTTTTACAGGCATAAGTATTTGGGTAAGCACAAACCTCAAGATGTCTCTTGCTTAAAATGCAGTGAAAACTCACAGAACAAGCAGGCATCCTTCTGCCATCCTTCTTCCTTAGTTTCTTTTTTTAAGGAGACTGCCTGCTCAAGGAGAGATCTATTGAGTCTACTGCAGAGCATGATAGAGTACTGCAAGGGTGCTTCAGAAGATAGTTGGGCTGAACCATTATCTTGATCTGGGGATGGAGCCTTATATGCTCTTTTAAAACCACATCTGGCTGTGAGCTTTGGGAGTGGTGAGCTTAAAGCACTCTGTAGACAACATATCCAAATATCCCCTTGGTGACTGACACAAACATTATTCCTGGAGGCTCAGTGGTTTTGTATGAAACGAGTTTGATATTCTCAGTCCACTTTCTGCTCCAGGTCAGGAGAAACTCTTAGTGCTGGCTTATCACTCACAGCAGTGAGGATTCAATGGGCCTGGGAAATTAAAGATCTTGTGATCATTCTCCCTAAAAATCTTACCATATATCAGGAGGTAGTGAGGGTGATATGGGTATTATCATAGAATCATTGAATCAACCAGGTTGGAAGAGACTTCCAAGATCATCCATTTAGAGCTTCATGCAGTGTTACTTAAATTTCCTTCTACAGTGTCTGAGTTCATGTTAAAAGAAATAAAAGGGAGGGGAAATTGCAAGTCTTGCAGGTACAAAAAAAATTTCTTCTATATTTTTATTTTGCTGTTATCAACTTACACTTAGCATAAATTCTTCCTTTCCTAGAAATGAGATCTATTTACTGATATATATAGAAATAAGATCAAGCATCAAACACTGCCTATGTAGAATCTGGTAAAAAACCAAAAGCATCCTGTTTCTTTAAGAACTACTCTAAAATGCTACGGTAAAAGAAAGGCCATTTTTGCAGAAGAAACTATTTGTATCAAATATCATGAGAAAATAAGTGCATCATGACAATTTTGAACATCTTTTATGATTTGATTGTCAGTAACGAGGCCCACAGGAGAGTGATAAATGTGCAGCACGAAAAATATCTATTTCACTTAGATAGCAAATTATGCAACTCAGTGCTTGATAGCACTTGGCAAAATACAAATGTAGTTGAATGGAATTGAAATTGTTGCTCTTTGCCTAAGACACAGGTAATATCACCAGGGGTCCTGTCTTTAGATATTTATAAGAGCTAAGAGTTTAAGTAATAGTAGCAGTAATACAAAATTACCTTTAAACATTGAAAACATTTTTACTTTGTTACAGGGTGTAATTTACACTTTTTCTCTAATGGCTTATATACTGAAAATGATACACTAATGCAATTTTTCAAACTTAGTTACCTTTTTGTGTGCTAAAATTATACGCTCTCTCTTTTCCCTGTTTGTCACTTTTCAGATTCCATTTAATTCCATGCTCACAGAATTTCATCATTTATCTACTTGTCACAAAAGTTTTCTAAACTTTTAGAAATACAAAATACAAAATAAACTCTGACAAAAATGCTTCCAGTTCAACTTTTAGAAATTCTTCAATCTTCTTTTGGATGATTACCATACATTTATTTTGTTGTTGCTGTGAAATTTTTCACTCAGTGACTTCAAGCAAGAGAAGGGAAAAAATACTGATCAGAGAAGAGTCACTCAAACCATTTATATTAACCTGTCTCTTCACTTACAGATTTATATTCCTGCTTATCCTGCATAGAAGGATAGGAAGATAAATATGTTAAAGTGCTGTGTAGCTGTATCCTAGCAGAGGATGGGAAATCAGTTTCCTATCCTGTGAGAACTTTCAAGATTTATTTTTTTCCTCCTTTCAAGCAATGAAAAGAAGTTTACATTGCTGGCTAATTAAAAACAAAAACAAAATGTTCATATTAACCAAAGAGTTTAGTTTTGATCATTTCAAACCACTGTTTCTCAGTGTTGATCTTTTTACATGTTCATTTATTTGTTTCCTAGGAGTTTTTTTTTCCCCAATTATCTTGAACATTGAAACTAGGAGCTGGTTCACATTAAGAAATGTGAAAATGCACTATTTTGACAGGGTGCCTCTTTAAAACTTTTGCAATGATATTTCTCTAACCAAACCTTTTCACTCAAATAAATTATGCTTCAACATGGAGCAAAGCTGGAGGTGGGTAGATTCAGACTGGATGTGAGGACGAAGTTCTTCAGCATGAGAGTGGTGAGACCCTAGAATGTGTTGCCCAGAGAGGTGGTTGAGGCCCCATCCCTGGAGGTGTACCCAGCCTGATCTAGTGTAGGGTGTCCCTGTCCATGGCAGGGGGGTTGGAACTAGATGATCCTTGTGGTCCCTTCCAACCCTGACTGATTCTGTGATTCTGTGATGTTACCCAAGGGAAAGTTTAATCCATAAAATCTAGACCATATTTACAGTATCACACAGTATCACAGTATCACCAAGGTTGGAAGAGACCTCACAGATCATCAAGTCCAACCCTTTACCACCGTGCCCAAGGCTAGACCATGGCACCAAGTGCCACATCCAACCTTGCCTTGAACTGCCCCAGGGACGACAACTCCACCACCTCCCCAGGCAGCCCATTCCAGTGCCCAATGACTCTCTCAGTGAAGAACTTTCTCCTCACCTCGAGCCGAAATTTCCCCTGGCGCAGCCTGAGGCTGTGTCCTCTTGTTCTGGAGCTGGCCACCTGAGAGAAGAGAGCAACCTCCTCCTGGCCACAACCACCCTTCAGGTGTCTATTTCTTCCCGACCATTTCCAGTACCATTTGAGTCCTTCATGACCAGGACACTGAAAAAGTTACAGGAATTGCTCAAATGCTAACTCCTCACTTTGGGTCAAAGATCCAGGTTTCTCTCTTCATCCCTCTTCTTCAGAGGTTCAGCATTGCTGGAGTGATTTGGATCACTACATAGCAAGGTGATCCTTGGCATAGCACTATGTCCTCTTCTGTCCTCCACCCCAATGTGGCAAGAAACTCTATCCCTCATCTTATTCTCTATCTTTTATTCATTCAATTTCCAAGCGCCCCAAATCCCAGTGATCCACTCACACTGAAAACAGGATAAGCTGAATTTGGGACAGCCAAGTCAGCCCAGCCCCTGTCCATGACCCTGGCTGCTGCCCCAGGATGGAAGATGGAACCAGTGTGAAGAACAGGACCAATGCAGATCATGCACCCTGGTAAAAAGGATCATGCAGTTCTTCTACTGATATTGAATAATTTGGAGAAGTTTTTCAGCCTTATGTGCTCTTCGAATCATGATGCTGTCACTGGGTCATGAGCATTGCTGTTGGACACAGATGCATGTGCAAACATGACCAGAAACCCATCCTGTACTCTATGTACCTCATGTAAAAAGGCTACAGGGAAAAAAAAAAAAAGCAATAAATAGTAGAAATCCTGGCTCAGACAAGTGAAAAATACAGGTTCTAACCATCTGCAATTGTTAAAAGGCTCAACTCATACTGCATATGAGAAGAGGTGTTAGCCTCATACTTCACAGCCAAATTTTAATGTGGGCAATTCCCTGCATTCCTCTAAAAATTTCAATTTGACACACCATTTTATTCCTTTTGGCAATGACTCTTGTGTAATGTTGCTCTGCTCTGTTGAGCAGTTGCCTTTTTCACCCCACATATGACTTTTCAGCAATAATGGACAATGTTATTGTCAGGTCCTAAAAATCCATCACCTGCATCTTTTATTGCTTTGCATAACTTTGTCTGGAGTCCATTGGAGCTCTCTTTTTTTTTTTCATATCTGTTATTCTTATCTTTCTGGCATCAAATTACAACTTCCTGGGACCTCCATGATTCTGGACCTGTGCCAAATAAGGCAGGAAGCTATGCATTCTCTTTTAATACTACATTTCCTTTTCATGTAACTGTAAACCTATACCAAAAGATGCCAGAAAACTAAGGAGCATTTAAGAAACCTGAAAAGCTGGGATTTACAAAGACCCCCACAGAACTAGGAAGCAGAATTCCTAAAAACTGCAGTCCCGATGAACAACTGTGGATGAAAATAGGCAACAATATTTTTATGAGCAGGTGTGTATGAGTGCCTAATGCAGTTATAAATAAGGCATTTAAATGACTAGGGTATTTGCAACCCCTGGGAAACTCTCATGGGGGGAGCTGTTGACAAATTAAAGCCACTACTGCTACTCTTACATTAGCTTTTGTATCCTAAACACATCATTAGGTGATATTTGATACAGGCTGGGGTCGGAGTGGCTGGAGAGAAGCCAGACAGAGAGGGATCTGGGGGTGCTGATTGATACCCGCCTGAACATGAGCCAGCAGTGTGCCCAGGTGGCCAAGAGAGCCAGTGGCATCCTGGCCTGCATCAGGAATGGTGTGGTCAGCAGGAGCAGGGAGGTCATTCTGTCCCTGTGCTCTGCACTGGTTAGACCACACCTTGAGTACTGTGTTCAGTTCTGGGCCCCCCAGTTTAGGAAGGACACTGAGATGCTTGAGCGTGTCCAGAGAAGGGTGACGAGGCTGGTGAGAGGCCTCGAGCACAAGCCCTATGAGGAGAGGCTGAGGGAGCTGGGGTTGTTTAGCCTGGAGAAGAGGAGGCTCAGGGGTGACCTTATTGCTGTCTACAACTACCTGAGGGGTGGTTGTGGCCAGGGGAAGGTTGCTCTCTTCTCTCAGGTGGCCAGCACCAGAACGAGAGGACACAGCCTCAGGCTGCACCAGGGGAGATTTAGGCTGGAGGTGAGGAGAAAGTTCTTCCCTGAGAGAGTCATTGGACACTGGAATGGGCTGCCCGGGGAGGTGGTGGAGTCGCCGTCCCTGGAGCTGTTCAAGGCAAGATTGGACGTGGCACTTGGTGCCATGGTCTAGCCTTGAGCTCTGTGGTAAAGGGTTGGACTTGATGATCTGTGAGGTCTCTTCCAACCTTGGTGATACTGTGATACTGTGATACTGTGATTTTATGGCATAAAACTCTTACCTGCTTGAAGATTGATTAGAAATGGAAGACTCTTTCAAAAATATACAGCCCCTTTGGGTTAGAGCTGGGAGGATCATTCAGAATAGATTTATTATTTGAAAATGGTTCTGCTTCTTCTGTCTGAAAATACCATATTTTCTCAAATATTGCTATATTCATAAATAATTAATATTTACCAGATTATCACTCTGGTTCTTCAGTTTACTTTCGAGCAGTTTGCTGCACATCTTAAATATTTCAAATGCAGATAAGTATGATGGGATATTTTTTTGCTCTCACACAAGAGCCACCATTCAAACCACATTCCAGGTATGAGGACCTCTTATTCTACATTGAAATTTTTTGAGAGTAGAATAGTTCAGTATTAGTTTTAAAAGACCACATTACTGACAACGCAACAGAAAGCTCCTGAAGATCAGAATAAGGATTTTTTTTTTTTAGGTCAAAACTGTATCAAATATATGAGTATTACCAGGGGTTTCAAAACATCTCTTTTACCCTGCTAATAACACTCTGCTCACAAGCTCTTCTCTTCATGCCAGGAAGAGATAGCATTTAGAAGGCTGCTTCTGTCACCAAGACAAACAAGTATTTTGAGTTTCCTAAAGGGCACAACATCTCACACTTTCACATACATGATATGCCTCTTTTCTAAACTAATTGTAGCTAAAAAGTCCAGTAGACAGCATCACTTCAAACTTTTGGATAAAAAAAAAACCCAAACCCACCAAACAAAAAACCCTCCAAACCCAAAACCTCTTCAAAATAACATTTACCATGCACTTTAAAATTATCTTCCCCAAACACAAAGGAAATTTAAAGTTAAAGCCGAAAATCTGGCTGGATACCATGTCCTTAAATCAACCTATCTCTCCTTAGCTTTGCAGGGAATCTCACACACTGTACTAATGCCATATGTGCCACAACACACAGGAATAATGGGGTGAGCTAAGGACAGTGTCACACCATACCAAGCTACTCTTAATTCAAAATTTCTTCCTTGATTTTGAGAGAGTATCTTACAACTCTGCCAAAATCGTTGGGGTTTTTTGGTTTGGTTTTTTTTTTTAAACATACAAAGTGAAATAAAAAAGCAGCATAAGAGCACACAATTTCTGGAGAGACAAACCGAAAGAGTTGCTGAAAGTGGGATAAATTCACCTTTAAGTGGAAGACCTTGAAGAGAGTAAAGGGTGGAACAATAAGCTGACAAGGAACAACAGACCTGCACATAAGAAAAAGGTCCAGATATTTTAACTTCCCACATAAACCCAAATAAAATCAGGATAATAATTTGAAGCTTCTTTGCCTCAAAATTGAATGGCAGTCAGCATTTAGGGATTGATTTTACTAGATACTAGCAGCAGAGTGGAACATACAGATAATCTTTGAAACACATGGTATATAGCATTTTAATTACTCCCATGCAGACTTCAGCAGTTTCAGTTTATGGGGTTTTATGGGGGGAAAAAATAATTCTGTTGTTTGATTGTTTCCATTCATTTGGTTTTTGCACCCCTTTTGTATTTCCTTTGAGTGTTTTTCTGTAGAGGTGAGTGGATATATAATGCTGACATCAGAGCCCTGCTCTTCAAACACCTTGAAAGTTCAGAGAAGGTTAGAACTGTGAGGAGGCCCTTTGTAACGGTGGGAACAAACTGCTCAGATTGGTCCTGTTTCGAAGTGCAAAGCAGATTCTGGGTCTCAAACATAATTTCAGCCCAGATTCACTTTCCACACGCAGTCATAATTCTGCTCCAATTTACTTTTTGTACAGAAAAGCTTCAGTCAAAACTTTGCCTAGGTTTGAGGAAGTGTTTGATACAATAGTTTCATCGAGCTCTACTTTCAACTGCTGATCTGAAAACTTCTTTCCTTCTAAATCTTGTCTCACATTTTTTAACTTGTGTCATTTGATATTCAAGTTTCCTTCAAATTTAGTCTCCTCTGAAGGCAGAATCAAGCTCTGTCGTTTCCTGGGAATGCATAGGTTATGTGACAAGATAGACAAACAGTTTTGATCATCAGTAAAATTTACTGCTACACAATATTGCAGTTCTAATTAGCAGTAAAGTGAAATGAAAACTCTGATGTGGTGTGATTACAACATGCCTTTACAAAACCTGGGAAGGGACTCTTGCATGGTACTTCTTATAATGGGTGGTATTTCTACATTTATTTATGGCAGTACAAGGGAATTTGTTGGAAATACTTCAAACAAGAATTGACAGGAATATATTCAGCTTCTTTGTCTGACACATGAAGGCTAGCTTAACTTCTTGTTGCATACCTTTTATGGTAAAATGTGAGGGTTTTTTTCTGTTACTGCTCAACTGCAAGACTTCCTCCTGCTCCTGTGGGTTTCTTTCTTAAGTTGCTCCTGCAGGGGCATTCCTACACAATTTCTGCTGAGCTGTTTGTATGATCTCGCATTGACTTGTAGTCAAAACAGACTGGGGAAGCAAAGTGGACCTGGCAGAGATGAGGAGTGGCTTCATGTGGCCACCTCTTCACCACCGTGGTGGTCAGTGCAGATGCCTTTGCAAGGAGGGCTGTGAGGCTGTGAAACACATTTGCTTATCTCACCCAGGCCCATTTGACAAGGGAGCAAGGGGTCCTATGAGGAGACTTGGTAACTTGCTGTCTACAAAATGCACTTTAGGCTCACTTTTCCAACACCAACCCCTGCTCTCACTCTCCAAAAAGTGGTACATACAAAGCACTTCAAAATTTGTGCCCTGGTACAAACTTGAGTATGCTGATGTAGATAGTATGACCTAGAAAAGAATTTGGAGCATTCCCATGTGTCTCTAGAGCTTAAATGTCCCATGTCAAAAAATGTGCTTTCTTCAGACAGACTAACATGCTGAGTCCTATTGATCTGTGCCACATTATGCAGAAGACCCAGTAACTGGAGCTCAATCAAGCTGATTAGGGGCAGCAGTCTGATGGAAAACATATTACCTACTGCACTACAGTAAATAGGGCTTCTGTTATCTGGAGCAGGAACTGCCAAGAGGTGGGGAGGAGCAGAGGAAGGAGGAAAGGCAGATAGCCTCATCATCCCTTTGTGCTGCAGTGCCTGAGCCGGGTGAAGCAGAAGTCCCCCTGGCTGTGATGAAAGTGGAGAGGATACTTAAGGGACTGTGCTGCAAACAAATGATCTCACTCCCAGCTCACTTTCTTCTGGTAGTGAACAAAATCCACAGAACGAAAGGCAAAGTCTGACTTGCAATCAATCTTCATTAACAGTCACTGTGGCTCCACAAACAGTATTTTTGTGAATTAAAAATAACATCATGTTAATTACAGTTCTGCATTACCTTTTCTTGTTATGGCATGATAGGTATACTCCTACTTTACAGAATGCAAATAACTCTATACAATTCAGATTTCCTTTAGCACTTCCACAGGATTGCAGTTCCCTTCTCAGATAAAGGAACAATCCTTTGAGATGATGGCACATCAAATATGCCCTCATATTGGCATCTCCTGTTTTTCAGCCTGTGCCATATTGTGCACAAACTGAAATGGCACAATACTCCACATCTGCCAACTACTTCAGAGTGCTATTCTTGAAACTGTCCCAAATTTTCTTCTCCAGTGACCCATCAATATATCAAGTTCAGAAAAACAGACACTTCATAGCCCTGTATTGAGATCCTTCCTTTTCAAGTCTAATTAAAGCCTCCACATTGGAAAATCAGCCTTTTGGTTGCTCCTGTATACTAACATTCAGGGGATTGCTGAATATGTATTTGTACTGTACTAATACAAAGCAGTGTCTATGTCCTCTGATCTATTTTGCATATCAGCAAATTCATCTTCTCAGTCCTCACATCATCTTGGTATGCTGCCCACGAATTCCAACAACATACGGTGTTGAACTTCAGCCAAGACATACAGCACTAGGTACAGTACAGTGTGAGTCCAATGACAACGCACTGCTGCCTGCAGTCTCTTTCACAACCAGCTTAGAGTCAGTTCTTACGGAGACCCTGAGGGACAGAGCTAAGAACCAGACTGTACCACAGATAGAGAAAGAACCACAGGGCTTGTCTGTGTCTGCAAGACTAACTAATCAATCTACTGGTATTTAGCATGCCATGAAGTAGGAAGAGTAAAGAAGTACCATTCAATATGGGCTGTTGACACCTACTGATGTGAACTGTACTGAATGCACAGCATCAATGAGCAGGTTTCATCCTAGGTGTTAGCATGTCTCATGCTCTTTTTTTGTTTTAATCTAAAGCTGACAAGTAATATTCCATCCACTCCACATTTATAATGCCACCTCTGAAGCCAGGCCCTGAAAGCAACACCTATAAACTGGTGGTAACAGGACCCAGGTGACAGTCTCAATGCTCAGGTCAGTGTGTGCTATGGAGAGCCATACCCTGATGCTAGGATGCAGTTTCCCAATGCAAGTTATGAAATCCACATGTCTTCAAGCTCTGCTTTGGGCATCTAACCACATAAATTGTTCCTAACAACAAGAATAAGATAGGATCAAGACATTACATGTCAGCAGAAATATCTTCTCCTTCTCCTCCAGTCCACTGCATATTCAGATTTCACAAAACTTTGGTAGGAATTTCCATGACTCATTTGACAGTAATCCATCTTTCATGACTATTGCTTTATTTGTGACAATACTATAAAAGACTGAAAATGAAGATTTTTTTTTCTATTGCTTTAGAGTTGAATTCATCATTTCATGCCAAATGCATTTGCATAGGATCACAGACTGCTTACACATTTAGGCACATTCCCAAAGCAGTGTAAAGTGGACATAAGCAGAAATCTATTCAGTACATAATTGCATTTGTTGCAAACCTCTTAACACATGAAGTCTGAAGTGCAGAGGGATTGTAGTATGTGGGTGCAGAGAAATGCAGGCAATCTAGTTCAGTGAATTACTAACTAGGCAGAATAAGCACGAATTAGAGTCACACAGGCTGTTTGCAAATAAATATTCCTTAAACAACAGAGAGACAGGGAGCCCTGTGAGCCTTTTGGGTAGAAGAGCAATGAGTACCAAGCATGGACTTGTACAGATAGGTAAGTGTGTTGAAAATGCCTGGATTGACAAAGCTATTTTGGATAGAAACAGGAACTTGCTGCAGAAAGAGCAAAGCATACAGGAACAAAAAAGCAAATTTCACAGAAAGAAAGACTGGAAGAAAGAATGAAAGAAAAAAAGAAAACTCCCCTACAGGTTTAGCCGATAATGTCAACAAGCATCATTCTTACTGCTCTCTCAGTATATGTCAAATCCTCTATTGCTTCTAATCTGTTTTAAGCTATAGTCTCTATAGACAGATATAACACCAGAGGAGAACATTAAGACCACCTATTCATATTTTTTTGACATCTGAAGTACAGTCAGACCTCGGCAGGACTTCAGCTTTGGCACAGAGTGAATCTGTGATCTTATCAAATATGCAATCCCACATAAAGCAACTGCTGAGCTGCACAAGAGTCACATAAATATTAAAACGTTCAGAATGGTTAACTCATCAAACAGCCTGCCTAGCTGGACAGATGGACGGAAGGACCGAGGAATGCATCATGCAAAATCTTGAATCTAGACTGTGTGAAGAAAGTACTCTAAGAAATAAGACAAGCACATACAAACCCCTCCACATTTACTACATATATGGTCATTGCCAGCTTTTAATCAGGAAAGGTTTAAGCTGAATTTCCCTAGAGTGTGATTCCTAAGGAGGAGATGATAGAGTGCAAGTGTGAGGGTGCCGATCAGGGAGCCACTATATTTCAGAGCTGGTATAAGCCTGCATTGATCCTACGGGGGAAAACACAGGCAGAGAGAAGATGTGTTATTTTATAAACAACGTATGAAAGCTATCCAGTAATCAGAGACTGCAGTATTTTCTACCCCTCTGCTCATGTAAAGCAGGTGAAGCCATCTTTTACCAAAATTACGACATTCAAACAAGGTCCCTTGCTAAACAGCTTAGAGAGCTGAAGGACGCAGCAGTTAATGCAAGTTAAACATATTTGTTTGCTGGTTCTGTATAGCTGCATTTTACACTGCAGAAACTTAGCATCTGACACACACATTTACTAATTCAACCTCTAAAAAGCAAGACAAGAAACATTTTCCAGAGAGAAAATGAGAGGCAGTGATATGATTGTGCCTGCTCAATCCCCTTTGCTACCAGTGAAAGGGCTCCCATCAACTCAGCTAGGGATGTCTGAAGTCCCCTCTCCAGAGCCTGGGCTCAGGGCAGTTGCGGAGTCTCTCCATAAGCATCACCACTGTGTTAAGCAACACTTAGGTATCTGGGCTTTAATTTAAGACTTAAGAGGGAGTAAATACGGAGCACGTTGTCTCCCAGGCAGCTCCAGTGCTGGCGCAGGAGCCAGTGGGAAGAACATGCCTGCCACATCTGTCCAGCTGTCTGTGCCCATCGCAAGCCCTCCCTCCGGAAGGCGGTGGGGAGCGGTGCCCCAGGGCTCTCGGCAGTGCCTGCCAGGCCGAGGAGGCTGAGGAGAAGCGACAGCTGGGAGAAGCCTGGCAGTACCATCTAGTGGGTGCTGCCTCACACAGGCAGCTGCTTCCAAGGAGGAAGGGAGAAAAGAGGACAGAGAGCAGAGAAATAAAACATTCTTTATCACTGCTCTTGACAGGTATTATATTGTACTATAGTGCCATTTGTTTAGTTACTGCTACAGCAAGTGCTGTGCAGAAATCTTATAAGCAGCCATATGGCACCTCTGAATGAAAGCCATTATGCTTTTATGAGTAACCCACACTGTCTCTGCTAGGGGAAAGAACCTCCGTTTTCACCAAATGTCATTTTCCTATTCTGAAAGGAAGAAAATATTTCTGACTTTCACTGAACTCCACAAACCCGAGCTGATTCTCCTCTCCTGACAGTGTTTACACAGAGTCTAAACCCACCGGAGGTCTCAAATACCCACCAGGTATTTCACTATTGACATTTCGCTGTTTCGATGCTCATGCTTCTCAACTGTGCCATATTAAACAACACTCTTTGCATCTAATGTTAGATTCCATAGTTACTAGTTCATTAACATCTTATGGTTTACCATCCATTACATTCGACAGCAACTGTCCAGCCATTCTTAGCATTTTATTTTAAAAGGAACAGAAAGTGTATTCTCTAAATGGGGTAAAAATAGCAGGTCCTTAAAAATTCCCAATACCTGGATGCAGTATCTGGGCTGCACCTCTTAAATTAACTCTGTGATTTTGCTGTGTAGAGCAAAGTTTTTGTAGGGCCTGGAAAAAAAAAAATTCTTCTACATCAATTTCTGTTTCCAATCCTTGCATATTGCATTCAGAGTGGTACCTTGTGTTCTGGGGATTTGGCTGTTCAACACTGAGTAAGGGTCTGCAGCTTGGGAGCTGGGTAGTAGCAACCAAAGAAATGTATGTTAAAGATCAAGATTTCTGCACTACATACAAAGAATTCAGGTTCTTTTATCAGGTTCTTTTAAAGCTGTATCTGTTTGCATGCTTAATTTGCATGTAAAATGATTGTGATTGCAGGCACAGTTGCAGAAAGTGCATATGCAAATCAGGTATGGAAAGATGAACACCGTTGTGATGGCCATTGAATATATAGCCCTTTGTTCACTTTTGGTATCAGTATGTATGTGTTTGACTTTTTATTTTTTAATCTATCAAATTCACTTATCAAAAAAAAAAGAGGAAAAAATATCACCAATAAAATAAAGCCTATATGGAGACATGTTGTTAAAAGTAATCTAAATAATCTCACTTTACTGCTCCAGATAATTAACACTCTTCAGCAAGAACTTTCCTCTAAATATCAGTCTTCTTTTAGAGAGATTTGCCATTTTACTGCATTCATTATATACACCACACTAAAGTCAAGCCGTGCACCAGAAATACTGCAGAGATCACGCAGAATGTAATTGCTCTAATGCTTTGCATATTTATGTTTGAGACCTTTTTATGAAGTGTTACTTTAAAAAAAGAAAGATCAGTTCATCTTTAAAAGGGAGTGATTGATTGCTGCCAGTCAGGCATTCCTTCATTCTTGGCTTCTCTCTTAGTCTCTGTAATAAGTTTTTCACGAACACCAGCCTGCTATTAAAGAACGGTATTCATCATAAGCCAAGCAGAGAGGAGGCAGACTTTGATGGGCACAATACCATATTTCAATCTACAGTGTCCTTTTTGTTAAACTTGATCTGCTGCCTCATTAGTGTTAGAGGAAAAATACACAAAGCCTTTTGTAAATATTAATCAGAAATGTACAAAACCCCTCTCCAGACTCAATTACTTATTATTGGGCTCTCCCCAGGTGATAATATCTAACTAAAAATTCTGTTTGCCTAAATTGTGGAAGAAAAATACCTTTTTTTATGTACATTTTACATAGCACTCTTACAAGGAAAAGTGTTTTAAGTAAATTCATTTCTTTACTCTTTTTCTTCTTTTACTTACTTATTTTTTTTAACCCCCAACCTTCACAGAGAGGAAATATGCAGCCTTGCTGTATATTATAGGCTGCAGTATTCATCTGGGTTTGAATTCCTGATATCCAGGTTTATTTCTGGCACTGCTGATTAATATAAGAGAGCTTTTTCATGTTTTCCTGCTGAGCTTAAACTTTATAGATGTGAGGCTATGACTTAAGACACACTGAATTAACAACACATGCTTTAGGCTATTAAATATGGCACTACAGAGGAGTTCCCCTAATCATGGTCCAGATGGGCTCCAAAGCAGGACTGGTCTTTTGCACTTCAGAAGGTCCCTGTCAGGATAATGAAGTTTCAAGATTGCTGTTGCTGTTGTTGATTCTTGTGGGTTTTTTAATTAACTTTCAACATTTCAGCCTTTCTGAGCAAGGTGAGCTTCATCATTGTTGGGGAGAGCCAACAAAATGGAAATTCCTTAAAGTTTTCAGGAACACAACAATTTAAGCTTACGAAATCAATTTGTTTTATATAATTACTGGTATAAGGCCAAAGCTGAACTTTTGGGAAGCTTAGGCTAAATCCTGTCTTGTGCGAGCATTCTCTTGAAGTTTGAGAAGAATATATATTAAAAAAAGCTATCTGTAAAAATGGGATTAGTCACATAACTTCCAAAATCACATCTCAGAGGTCACTATCTCCAGAGTCTCTTTGTTAGAGTAAACAGTGTAAATGCTCTTAAAATAATTTTGCAGAAACAATTTTTATTGCTATCATAGGGCCCAATTCTGCAAACTTTTCTTGGAGGAAAAGTAATTTCCTTAAGGAAGCAAAGCTTCAGAATCAGCCTCCATTATAGGTAATTTCTTGGAGCAAAAAGACTTTTGTGCTCCTTTTAGCAAAACTATTTCAGGCAAAACTCATCTTGAGAGAAAGGTCTAAGCAAGTATTTGTGTGACGTTAACAGCTGGATCATTTGTAAGTGAAATTAATGTTGTACTGGTGTTTGCAGAGTTCGATAACTACAGCCTGTTTGGTTGTAAACTTGGGGAGATATGAGAACTGGTTTTGCTCATGTTTGTACAGCACCTAGCTCAGCACAGCCCTCAGCAGAACTGGAGCCCCATGAGCCACAGCAATATGCATCTTAAAAACAGCATTACAGACATCTGCCACAAATTCTGCAGCAACGATCACATGCCTAATCACAGCTTTCCTCCTGCATCTAAGAGACTCTGCAGGATTCGTCCCAAAAGTTTGTGGTAACTATGCAGTCAAAATAAGCACTTAAACACCTGGAAAATATTTGTGGAGTCAACTTTCTGAATTGTAACTCTTGGCTTTGGCTGCCTTGTTTATGGCAGTTATTTTGTGTACATTTTACCCCCCTGAGATTGCATTTGAATCATCTTAAGTGCTAGTCTAGCAATAAGAAGCACTATTCACAAGCATCAGTGAAACCACTGATAACAAACTGTAGCATTCCCCATCAATCCAGACAGACTAAACGCCCAGAACCAGAAAGCTAGCAAAACACAGCAGACATTTATTTTTCTTGTCCTCTACTGATACTGTTTTCACAACCTGATATAACCTGGTAAAGTAATTTTAATTGTATTTTGGATTGATAGCAGCATTTTTCTCAGAATACACACTGCTTATAAGAACAGTTTTGTTTCCCTGTTACAGTACAAGTGGTTTGCCTTGATGGCCCAAAATAGCAAGATCCATAATGCAGAGAAGTCAATGCTAAAACTATCTGAAGCTTTATGTCCTAAAAGAAAGCTGATGACAAACATTTGGGTTCCATTTTTGTATCATGTAACAGTGGATAATGAAAATGATTCAGTAGAAAGCAATTAAGAAGGCCACTGAAAAGGTCAGTACTTATACTTGTAAATGACACTTTAGAAGGAGGAGTCTGGCTTTTAACAGCACTCCAGAGAAACAACCATAGGAAGAACAAGGGAAGAGCTGGCTCGCCTAAAACAACTACATGCAGCCTTGACCCCAGTTCAGTGTGGAGCTAGAATAAATGTTTCTCAAGGTTCAAATTCAGCCATCTTCCTTCTTTTAAATCACACTTCTATATTTCTTGACTCTGTCGCAGACTGGATTAGCTACAGAGAGCTGGCAAGGAAGATTGGCACTCTGGAATAAGACACTATCACAGTTTCTAACCCGGCAGCTTGGGAGTCAGCCAAAGACAATGGTTGGGCTACTTAGCCAGGGCTTGGAAAAGTGCTCAGCACAACAAGAGGCTTACAAACTTCCTTTCACTCAAAATCTTCAGTTTTATACCTGTCAGATAAACCAAGCTTTCTCCTGAAGTCTGTTTCTGTCATCTAAGCAGTGAGGTCTTCAATTAGAAAGCACTGAACATTTGTTTTTGGGAAGGCTTAATCTCCTTTGTATAAAATACCCTGCATTAGGTCCTTCTGTACAGCCAAATGCTGCATAATAAATTAAAAGAACATGCAATCAGTTCAAAATGACTGTAATTAGGCAATTAAATAGCCATAGGAAGCAGAAATCATCAATGTCTTCAGCTAGTTCATTTTGTCACTGAATTTATTTGTAGGGTTTTCGGGTTTTGTTGGTTTATTGTTGGCTGGGGGAAGTTTGTTTGGGGTTTTTATTGTTGTTTGCTTTGTTTTGTGGGGCTTCTCTTTTTCTTTGGTTGGGGCTTTTTGTTTGTTTTGGGGTTTTTTTGTGGGATGGGTTTTGTTTGTTTGCTTTTTTCTTAATACAACCTTAAGATTATTGACTAAAATTTTAATAGGAATAATAGCAAACCAGTAGAATCCTTCATGTGTACATCTTAGTCCATTTTCTATTAACCCCAGCAATTATCTGATACCTTCCTGACTAGCCAGCATCTCTGCCAACTTTGTTGCTCAGGGAGGTATGCCCATGGAGCACAGACCTTTGTGAAAGGTCCACAAAGCACCAGTGCAAATCGCAGAGCAAGCCGCTCCCTACATCTATGCAACAAGAGAGCTGAAAATATTTGTCAAGTTTTAACTTAAAGTCTAGGAAAATCCCAGTGTACAATGAAATAAAACTCATCAAAAACACAACCAAACCATATCCTTCCTGTAATAAAAGGAAAGCAAACAATATGCCCTTATACACTTTTATGCATACCTTTGTAACTGCAGGCTTCCTGCTCAGGAGTTGCCCTGCCAAGAATCATGTATCCTGTGATGAAATTTCTCAATAAATAAAGTGACTTCATTATTGAAAAGCTTAACTGTAGTCGTGTGTGCAGTTTTTAATGCAGTACCAGCCCTAAAGTGCTGATGAGAGAAAACCCAGATGCAGGAGACATTCAAGTTGGAGCCAGGACATTTTAAGGGCTGCAAAGTTTCATTAGCTGAGCTGTGGATCGATTGGTAGATTAAAACAGTGTATTTGTTCACAGTGGAATCAGCTCCTCCACTGGTGTAAATCAGCACAGGAGAATGTAAATCTTTGTCTTAGCTGAGGATCAGGCTCATGATTTATTGCACCTTGTTATTCTCAGCATATGCAACAAAATGAGGAGGGATTCAGGATATTTACAGGTAGATCACCATCATTTCACCTCTGGGACTCAAGCTGTTTGTGGGGACTCTGGGATAAGGGTTGAATGGATTCCAGGTTCATTATTGTAGCCTGATTTGTGGTTAAAACATGTTAAGACTAAATATTAAGCAAATACATCAGAGGAGGATTTACAGCTGTCCAAGGACACAGTAAACTGTAACACAAGCTCCTAGACCGTATTAAATTTGTATCCCCACAGTTTCTTCTACTAGGGAATAGAACAAGCAAATCAAGTCATTCTTGGGACACATTAAGAGTAGGCTTGCTATAAATTCCCTCAAACTCAATTGTCTGTGCCCAGACTGGAGCCATCAGCTTCTATTTGAAGCTTTGGTATTCTGAAACTTTTTTTTTTCCTGGAAAATTTCAAACAAAGCATATTCTTTTGATTTCCCAGCAACAGAGAGGACAAAGAGATATTTTAAAGTGAGTCCAAAGGGCATTAAGCTACCTCCCACCCACCCTCAGCATTATTACAACAACTAATAGACTGTTGGTGTGCTGGACCTGTTAGAGCAGATGAATCACAGCTCAGCTTTGGCCCCAGCGGAGCACTGCAGACGCTGAGCTGTGTGGGAAGTCAGCTGTCAGGCTGATGCAACAAGTCAGAGTTTACCAATCTGTTCTCAGAAAACCGCAACTGGCAAAATGCTTCACATTACGTCAAAGTACTGAAAACAAGGCAGGAAGAGAGACGTACCTCTGCTTCCACTTCTCTAACTACAACTCTCTGACACCTCCCAGCCCACAGACAGAGACGCCAGCAGCCTGCTCTGATGGAGGCTGGGGAGGACCCAGCCTGCTCCTGAAGCAGGGTCTAGACATCTGCAAGTGGAGCTGAGGCCCTCCATGCACCAAGCAAGGAGAGTCTATCAGAATGTTGTCCAAATCAGTCAAGGCATGCTGCCCCAAGGCAGGCTGGAGTCAGAGCGAGCAACTGCCTAGGATGATCCTTTGAAAAGGCCCCAGACCATGGCTGACTATCTAGTCTTGTCTTCCAGGCACCCCACTTTGTACTGCAGGGTGATGTCTCACTTCCAGCCAGCATCTAGTCTGAAAGCTGCTTTGTCTCCTTCGGAGAAACACCTCAGTACCCTTAAAATTGCAGCTGATGGCACAGAAACATTAACTTCCTGACAGCAGCCTTGCACTGAGCACATTCATTTAGGACAGGGGAGACTCAAGTCTGGTCACTCATCTCTCTGCCTTGCGGAGTGCAACTCTCACCCTACTATGGGTGCCCCAAACAACTCTGCCGGGTGCTTTGTATTTGAACAAGCTGAGGCTTTCCTTCAAAAGCTCTCTTGCTGCACAAAGAATAATACAAAATTAATTGGGCCTGAGGGACACAGAAGGGGAACAGTCCTGCATCTGGTCTCTGCTCTCAGAACTTTCCAGGCTCCTTTTTTGAAGTCACTAGACAGAATTTAGGAACAGTCCTGGGAGTCAGGTCAGCACCCATTATTCATCCTCACCTGTAAACTGTCACCACTAGGTGATGAAGGCATCTTCCTATTTTAGTGTTATTTCTCCCTCTTCTGCTGCATCAATTAATCTAAATGTTTTCTCCTTAGCTGCATAACTTCAGCTGGTATAAAGTACCTTCTCCCAAGCCTACAACAGGCTGAAAGCCTGCTGGTTAGGGTGCCCTTCTCCAAAGACAAAGACAAAGGCTTGTAACATTGGAATTTTTATATCCTGGACTCTGGAAGGGAATGAAAGAGTATGATAACCATTTCTCATGCCTACCAAGTCTTAAAAGAAAGTGGTCACTCTGATGGATTTTGTTTTGAGCCCAGTCACATCATGTGCATGCCCTGGGAATGCCAACTAGATGAAGACCCACATAACATACCCATGGTTATGAAGGTAGCTTGAGCAGAAATATTCAGTCCCGTCCAGCAAAATACTCACTAACTGGTTTAAAAAAAAAAAAAAAAGTCATCCTCCTAAGACATTTTCAAATCATAAACTGAGTAATCAAATGAGTGCAGACACTTCCACGGATAATGCAGTATCTTGGCAGCATCTCACTGGTCTCAACTTTGCATTTAAATATCAAAATGCTGCTTAAATCCTACTTTAAGTACCTAAATCCTGTGCTGGATTTAATCTTGAAGGCTTCATTTTTTTACTTCAGACATGATCCCAACTTGTGAGAAAAGACATCTATAACATGCTGGAATCCCAAGCACATAGACAAGACTGTTGCTAGAAAAAGAGGGAGGTTTTGGTCTAAGGTAATATGCTGGGGAGAAACGTGCCTAAGAGATGTAATACTGTGGGCAGAAGCAGTGTAATTCTTATCTCTGTCCTGGCATGGTATATTTATTTGCTGTGAAACTTTAAGCAAGTTGCTTAGTCTCATCTTAAATCCTTCATCTGCAAAATGGGTATCATCCTAAATTTTTTTAGTCTTTTCAGTTCACTCCATTTTTTATGATAGGGAGTGCCTGGTTTACTACCTGTGTATTCACTGCCTACTTACAAAGGTCTTTGATTTCAGTTGACATAGGTCAATGCCACCACAGTAAAATTAAAGGCAAGAAAAAAAATAATATACCCCTTACAAACTTCCACCCTGAAGTGTTCTCATTGGAAAGCTGAGGAAGAATATCTGACCAGTTGCCCCACTTGCTCTTTCTTATGGGTTAATATTCTGTTTTCCAGCAGAGATCCACTGCCATATTACAGAAAGCACAGACACAGAGCACCATAGGTCTTCTCTGCACCAGGAAGTCTGGGGAAGCCACAGGGAACTGGATGTTTGTTTTCTGGGAAAAATAAAAATGACACCTGTTTTCCTGACATTTTTGATACAGATGTTCAAGCCAGGTAATCAGCATGGATGCTTGCAAAATCGGAGTTCTGGCATTGAGATGAATAGACCTGGGCAGGTGAACATGGCAAGAACTGTTAAAGTGACTCTAGATAGGGGCTGGAAGACATCTGCTTGTTTCACTATTTGGTGCTTTCTTATGTAAAAGCCAACTGCAGTGGAATCCCTGGAATTAAACACCACACAGTCAGAGGAAGCATGTGCTGGAAAGGGCGTGAACAGTTTTTGCCTTGTCAGTGTGAAGGGACAACAAGGAACACAGATGAATGCAGATGGCCTACACTCATCATTAATCCTAAATGAGGACCACAGTACAAACCAAGTCTCCCATTTACTCTCAAGTGCTGTGAATCAGGCCCTTGACTCTCCAGCACATAATGAAGAGAAAGATTTTTACTGATTTTAGTAAAAATTGGAAGATTGCTAAATGTGTCAAAACAAGGGTCTATGTAACCAAGTGAAAATTTACTTTCCACAGCATTAAATGCTTTCAGCAGCACAGGCCTTTAGTGAAACAACTCTCTTCCCACTAAGCAGGATATTAGCAATATCCTAATAGAAATTACCTTGAACAGAAATGAGTAGCAACAGTAGCCTCCATATCCAACTCCCAACAGCCCTGACAAGGATTTGTTTCCCGTCTCCATCCTTCCCACAGACACATTCACAGAAACCTTCCTATTCTCCTCATGCTCAGCTGATGAGGATTTCCAGGAGGAATTGCCACTCAAAAGAAGCAGAAGGCAACAACAGGCCATGCTGAGCTCTCATGCGTTGTTCTGCATTCATGTAAACTGATACCACCCACCCTGCATGCAGGATTACTCAATTTAGACTTCTCCTACTCTGAAATCACCAGGTAATCGCCCAGGAATGGCTGCATCAGCTCCTAAAACCACGCCACATCTGCCCATTGCTGTTTCTTGCCTTCAGTCATTGGTTAGGCTTTCCTTCTGCTTTTTGCTACCCTGCATTATTTAAAATGAAGACAGGCTGTTATGCCCACACAGAGTGCCTTTGACTCGAGTGAGGAATCTGCTCCTGTTCAGGGCTGTGACAATCTGTAAACTCTTCGTGACAGAGACTGTATCTTGTTATGTATTTATACTGTGCCTAGAACAATGAGGTCTTAATCCTGACTGATCGCTGTTATATCACAAGTAATGACTACGATGGAGAGGAAATTGCAGCACAGTGATGGTACAGAGGAACTGCTCTTGATGTTTTTAGCAAGGGTGTAGTATAGAAATAATAACAGGGTAATATAAAAGCAGCCGTTGAAGCAGGAGACCTACCTCCTACTAGGGAATGTTATTCTGATATGAACCTCTTGGGTTGTTTTGTTTTTACAGCTGTACCTGAGGGATAAGTAGGCTTGTGACATAAACAGGTTCAGGCTCTAATGTCCTGGGAGATCACTGACAATTAGTAAGTGCTAAGTTAAAAACCCCTTTAATTGCTCTGTGCTTCTCATCAGTGGATTTCTGTGAGAAAGGAGCATGATGGAAGATCTGTAGCATTTCCTTAATAATTTTGACATACAAGCTTTGCAGCTACCTTTGGAGAGAATTCATGTCTATACTCTCCTTCGTGAATGCAGTGCTGGCTCTAGTTCTCTGACTAACCACCACAAAACCTACACTCATGTAGCAGATGTATCTGCGTTTGGCGACCAGGCTCTGTAGTACATGATGCAATATCGGATAGTTAGATGGAGTAATTTCTCTCTTCAAATTACCAGCCAAGTTCTACAAAACAGAATTCAATTTGGCCCTTGATAACTCCTTTCCTGTTCCAAAGAGGTCAACTGAGGAAATAATATCTCATAACACACTTAACATCACTCTCCTTTTTGAGGTCTCTTTCAGTCTAATTGTAATATAAATGTAAAATGTTATTACCAGGATATACTCAATTGAAAGTAAGCTTTCAGTCTGGAGAATTGACCAACAATCCTATTGAAACTTAAATTTTAATTTCAACTGATACTTAAAGGGGTTTGTATTTCTGATTTTAGATGACAGAATGGTAAAGCAAAGAAGGGTCATGCAGCAGTTCTCCCGTAACAGTGGTCTGAAAGTACACGCAGAAGGAAGGCAGAAACTGACATTTGGAAATAAAAGATGTCACTTCAATTGCAATTTTATTCAAGGCCATCAGCAACAGTCTCACTGAATAGCAACTTCATTTGTTATAACATCAGAAATGAAGTCCAACACAGCCTGAAAACTAGATTCCAGTCTATTCTGAAAGCAAGAAAACAAAATAACAACAAAACCACATCGGACCAGATTTTCTAACATGGTCATTGTTACAAGCAATAAGACTAGCACTCAGATGTCTAACCACATGGCTGTTCTCCTAATTAGCTGGGATCACAAAATTGTGTCTGAAAAAGCAGAAACCGTATTTTAAAAATAGGCCTCCGAGGCCAGATTTTCAAAGCTGCAGCTTCCAATCCAACACCTACGTAAAAAAAGGCAGATTTTCAGAAGAAACTCCCAAACTCCTCCTGTTCCCAGGAGGTGGGACTCCAGTAAAGTACATCTGAAGAGCTTCCCACTTCATTTTGGTTCGCAATTGCTGTCTAACTGCCTGAAAACCACTCGCTCCCGAGCCTCTTCTGTGGCAAATGCTGCAAGGCCAGTTGGGTTTGCAAAACTCTGCCCCTGCCACTTTGTGAGAGGAGGGGGCTGGGATAGGGCTTGGAATTTATGCTTATCCGTTGTAATTGGGAGGGTTTGTGCTTTATCGTTGCAATCCTTAAAACTGGAACAATGCATTGTCTGAAATACACTTTAGTCAAAAATGCAGTCCAGATGAAAGCTTAAACTCGTGTGTGTACATTTATACACACATAGAGAGACAATGTGGATGTCTATAGGCAGGCAAAGTTAACTTGCCAAAATCTCAACACAGAAGCACACATACAACATTTCAGCTGAAACAAATGGAGTCGGAATTGAGCCTCTGGGCCATTATTTTAAAGTGCAAAACTTGTTTCATGCAAGAAAACAAAAACAAACAAACAAACAAAACCCCTTCTCATCATGGAACTTTCAAAAAATATTTCCCTCGAGCAAAATGGCTGTTTCCCCTCCCACATAAACTGGCAGCCAAGTCAGGAACAGTGCTGAAGACTTCCCATGCTTGCAGAATCAGATATAAAATTTGCAGGAAGGCTGGCACTTATTTTCTCACAACAGTTTGTTCTTCACATATTTCACAACTTTTAAGTTCCTTAATGTAAATTGGAATCATACATTTTGCTTCCATGTGTTTTATTGACTCTGATCTCCATATTAACACCATGTAAGAGATGGGGCGTTAAATTCAGCAAGCTGGCCACAATTCTGCCCAGAAGTTCTCTCCTTCCTCCCTAAACACCCCGTTGTTTTCATGGGTGCATCCTCTCTGCTGTGACTGGACTAACAGGGGCAGCTCCTGTGAAAATCCAGGGATGATTCAGTAGGGAGGTGAAGGTTTGGACTAGAGGTGACTTTCTTTGAGATAGGTTTCTTCTGTGACCATGCAGCTGTCCAAATTTAAGTACTTCTCACTGCAGTCTTTGAGAGACTGCAGGTGGGTCCCTGCCAAAGAGGTCCTGCCTGGCAGGTACTCTTCTCTTTCTGAATGCCCTGCTCAGGGAATGTTAGAAACCAGATTTAGATACCACAATGGACTGTTCTTTAAACAAAGCTGTGAAAGTCAGTTGGCCTCCTCTTCTCCTTCAATCCACTTCGTGTCCCCAAATACTCTACAAACATACCTTCATGGCATTTATCCCCAGTAGTTTACAAAGGAAGACACCAAAGGAGAACTTGGTGGAAACACCTTTAGTCCGTTCTACAGAAAGCACATTAATCTGATCAAAAGGCCATTGATCATGTGGAAAAGTACGTTAGGCTACAATCAGATTCAGCTGGATTACTCAAGCAGTACTTCTCAGTGTGAATAAAAGCCTTGGAGACTGGCCCTAAATGAGGGGCCGAAAGCCATGGAAAAGCCAGGAGTTGGAATGAGATCATCTGCATGCTAGTCCCTTGACTGCAGTGTCTCCTTATAGATGCAGCACTTTGTGGCTGATTGATTCTAGGAATTTTTGGACTTAGAAAGACTTAAAATAGTATCTGAAATTATTTCCCTAATCAAGTTTCTGTTCCTTTCATGTTCAAATACTGTTTAAAATAATTTAATTACTCCTCATGCTAACAATTTCTGTCCAATATTTTCCTCACTAACTAACATCAGGTGTGTGCATCTTTTTGACATCACATATCACGACTTTTGACTCTGCAAATTTCATTACTTGGTCCAGGGATCAGACTCTGCTTCTTTTTTAAGAAGGCTGTCTGTACTTCAGTTTTATCAAGAACAATATTGATTGTGACATACTTGCATATTCCAAAAAGGACTACAAACCCACATAACACTTTAACTGCCAAAAATGCTTTTTCAATTTTTCTGTCTTAAACAAACTCACTTGGACCAAAACATCACATTTCATTTTTCTCTCCCTCCTGTATAAGTTTTTGCTTGGAGTTACATTTCTCTGTCTAAGCAATGGATATGAATCAAGATTCAGACTTTGGATTCTCTTCTTAAATGTGTTTGTTGGTGCTAACTAGGCACATGCATGTCTGCTTTGCTCCAGAAGTTTTCTCAGGTTTTAGATTTCTTTCATCTAAATAATTCTGGAATAAAACTGTCTGATTACTTGTATACATCATCTCTACATGCTTAATATCTGCACAGACCATCAGTCGCTACCATAGAATCATAGAATCAACCAGGTTGGAAGAGACCTCCAAGATCATCCAGTCCAACCCAGTACTCAGCCCTATCCAGTCAACTAGACCATGGCACTAAGTGCCTCATCCAGGCTTTTCTTGAACATCTCCAGGGATGGTGACTCCACCACCTCCCTGGGCAGCCCATTCCAATGGCAAATCACTCCCTCTGTGAAGAACTTCCTCCTAACATCCAGCCTAGACCTTCCCTCAGCACAACTTGAGACTGTGTCCCCTTGTTCTGATGCTGGTTGCCTGGGAGAAGAGATCAACCCCCACCTGGTTACAGCCTCCCTTCAGGTAGTTGTAGACAGCAATGGGGTCACCTCTGAGCCTCCTCTTCTCCAAGCTGCACACCCCCAGCTCCCTCAGCCTCTCCTCACAGGGCTGTGATCCAGGCCCCTCACCAGCTTTGTTACCCTTCTCTGGACACGTTCCAGTATCTCAACATCTCTCTTGAATTGAGGAGCCCTTTGGCTTTGGTGTGTGTAGGGCACATATTTCACTACTTCCTGCTGTAGTTAAGTTTCACAATCAACATTTTAGATGATTTTAAAAGAAATGTTGAGTCTAGGATCCCCCAGCATATTTGTGAAAACATTGCCTGTTTTCCTGAATTCAAATTATAGAACACACTTCAGCAAAGCTAAAATTTTATTGGGTAGTGTGCACATGTGTAATTCACTGGTTTAATCAGAAAGTCAGATCAGCAATTGCCTTTTCCAATGATTATACTCTTTGTAGCACAATGGAATCCCAGCGCAATATAAAAGTTTGCCACTAATAATGATTCAGCTACTACCTGATTACAAGATAAAGGTGTTCTCATTTACAGCTGAAGATACAAATATTCTGGAATCTTATTTTAAGGAGCACAGCTAATTTGGTATTTTAATATTATTGTGGTTTAAAGCATAAGGATGTACACTGGACTATCAAACATATCCCTGAGTGATACTAAAAGGTATCATGTGAAATAGAAGCACTCCTGAATTTTAGTAGAACACAGGAAAAGAATGCTAAACATTGTGCAAATTTTTATGCTACTTATATTCTTACTATGAGTAAAATCTCTGTTCACTGTTTTCATGCCACACTAAGGGATAAAAATTGTCTGTTTGGTGTCCTTGAAGGCACTTAGTCTCTGTAAACACCAGCAATGAACAACAGATATTCACAATATTTTTTTTCCCTAATCATTAAATTGCTCTTCGTAATTACAGCAATATAATCTGCCATGCAAAATGTGCCTGATTTTGGTCTCACTTAGATTCCAGGCTGTTTTACTGAAATATTTCCCAGATATCTTGCTTAACACCAGCAAGAATAAAATCAACTCAGGTCTAATGTGAAACCAAGCTCATGTTTGCAAACTGGAACCACACAAAACATGCAGCTGAACATCTCCGCACAAAACTGTGTGGATGGTACCTATTTAAAATAATATTATTTGTGACTTTTCATTTAGTTTTAATTAAGCTAAACCAAGTCCATGTAAACTAATACTGAAGAAAAATGTTGTCTTTACTTCTGCAAAGAAGAAAATGCCATATGTCACTTGGTGCTAATCATTATCTGGCTTTACTTTAATCATAAAATCATTGTCTAGCTTTTTGTGAGACTATTTAAAATGTATTTCCACTGTTGTGGCTCCAGCAGCTTAATATTTTCACACTCCTCAAACTTTCAGTCATGGTCAAAAAAAAACTAAATTAGAAACATCATTTACAAACTGTAAAGGTAGCAGGAAAAACCTCACAAAAGCTTCTGAAAAACATCTGAAGATAGGGATGGTGACTAAACCCAAAGCATTCCTTTAACAAATGTTGCTGTTTTTTAGAGGTAGAAGCAATGGTAGATGATAGAGAAATAAGCAATCAATGCAATGACAGTTTGTCACCTTCATTAAAGTTTCTGTCTCCAATTACTATGACCTCATATCCTTCCAAAATAACCAAAGGAAATGCCTACATAAAATAATACAGAGACCAGAGAAAACACAGCCCCTTCACAAGGCTTTTTTTTCCTCTGCTGTCAATTATCTTAATTGACTCTCCCTGTCTGCAAATGTTGCCCAATGCTGTCATCTAACCCCCACAGTATTACAAATGTGCCCAGGTACTTTTCAGGAGTGTAGCACCACTGCATTTATGTTAGACATTACATCCAAACACCGGATATTAATCTTAAATATCAGTGAGAATCTCTTTGTTGTGATTCCAACAGACTTTGAATCAGACCTAAAACAAACCATAAATGCTCTTAGGTTTCCTTTTTATCCTAAAAGTCGTGGGCCCCTTTGGGTCCCAGGACTTACTTATAAGTTTTTCAAAATAGCTAAAATGGTTTAGAAGTGTAGAGATGAGCACTGGTTTAATTTCACAGCTACATGAGATACAAAATCTATCAGAGGTTCATTCACAGGTGAAATACAAAACAACCCCATTTTTCTATGATAGAAAGAAATGGTTATTTCCATCATATCTTAATATTTTATTCCTCAAGTTACTGGAAACTGTCAGGCAGATGGATGAATGCTTATGAAATGCAGAGTGTATTATACTACAGATTGGCTTCTGTGAGAATAACCCTGCAAGTGGCTGATACCATCAGATCTAACAGCTTCCCACATATCCCCCATTAAAGGAGAATTCTGTAAGCTGAGACCTTCTCTAGATGCTCAGTGTTGGTGTCCTGTTTATCTGCATCACTTCTGTAGAGTAACACTGTGCTGGGCAGATCAGGGCACCACAGTCTCGTTCTGCAGGACACCCCTCAAGCTGCGAGGAAGTTCAGATGTCACACTGGGAACATACCCTGCTCTTGCAGTTCCACTTCTCTTGTGTGATATTTTGATCTTTTTGCAGCTACCAGTGACAAGGACAGAATTTTGATGAGGAAAAAAGGCTCTTGCAAAGTTTATTTGTAATCTTGACACCAAAGAAAAATCAAAAAGAATTATGCACTGTTGCTTAAAATGTGAAATTAGCAGCAAATGGAGACCTCTTAAAGCCCCTAAAGTTGAGAAGATATTCTTTGTGTCATGGAGTAGATACTTGGTGCAATCAGCACGTTCTATACAGGTAATTACTTTTACTACTAATGGTGCCTCCCACTCAGTGTGGAAGATAAGATGTTCCAACACTACTTAATCACAGTGCTTCATTATTGCTCCACCACCTACTGGGTAAAACAATTCACATGCTCTGTTCAGTGACTCTCACAAATGAGAAGAATTTATGAATATGTGATCAAAACAGCACACAGTTATCCTACACAAGAGGCACCACCCTGAACAACTGTAAAGGACCACAGAAAGGTCAGAACCTCTGCCATTACAGAGTCACAGAATCACAGGATGCTAGGGGTTGGAAGAGACCTCCAGAGATCATCACGTCCAACCTCTCTGCCAAAGCAGGACCACCTAGGGCAGGCCACACAGGAAAATGTCCAAGCAGGTTTTGAAAGTCTCCAGAGTACACTTCACAATCTCTCTGGGCAGCCTGTTCCAATGCTCTGTCACCCTCAATGCAAGAGGTTTTGCCTCATGCTGAGGTGGAAGCTCCTATGTACCAGCTTATACCTGTTGCTCCTTGTCGTAGCACTGGGCACCACTGAGAAAAGACTGTCCCCTTCATCCTGACACCCCACCCCTCCCACATTTATAGACGTTAGTAAGATCCCCATTGACGTTAATAAGATTCTGTCCCCCATCTTTTTTTTTCTCCTTTCCCCAAACATTCAAGAAGAACAATAATATTTGCGTAACCAAGAGAAAGCCATCCCTATAGCGATTTGATACCCTGAAAGTAGTTTTGGTTCTTTTGCTGAAGCTTCTGAAATTTCCTTCAGACAGAACACAATGTGTAAAAATAGATGCATTCTTTGCAGCTTCATGTTTTATTTTTGGTATTATTTTTCATTCTTTTGTGCTAACAGCATGCTACAAATTGTTTTACTACTTAATGCATCAAGAACTGACACAGAAAACAAGAACTAGGGAATAAAAACTCCCTCTTTGTAAGGTTTACAGAATCATTTATATAGGTTCAAATGAAGAGCAGGCAGTGGTTTATCTGACTGATGCAGTGGAGAGTGTCCTACAAAGGGCACATGAGGCAGATTTTCAGCAGCACTTGCCGTAAGGAAGCCAGTGCAAATCATTTTGGAAATGGCATAAAAAATACAGAGTGTCTTTATTTTCCATGAATGTAAAAGACAAGAATGTACTGCTATTCTACATTAAACCAAAATTTTGGCCCACTGGTCTGAATGCTGCCTGTTTCCACTACACTGAGGGAGATGTTTTTCCACATCTATTCCACCCTGGTGAGACCTCATCTGGAGTAGCTTTGTTCAGCTCTGGGGTCCCCAACGTAAGAAAGATATGGACCTATTGAAGACAATCTAGTGGAAAGTCACAGAGATTATCAGAAAGAAGGAGCATTTCTCCTATGAAAACAGAGTGGCTGAGAGAGTTGGGGTTGTTCAGCCTTGAGAAGACTTCAGGGAGATCTTATGACAGCCTCCAGTACCATAAGGAACTTGGAGAGGATCTTGTTATAATGACATGTAGTGACAGGATATGGGATAATGTCTTTAAACAGAAAGAGAGTAGATCTAGATTAGATGTAGGGAAGGAGTTCTTTATTATGAGGGCAGTGAACCAGTGGGCCCATAGAACTTGTGGATGCCCCACCCCTGGAAGTTTTCAAGGCCAGACTGGATGGGACTTTCAGTAATCTGGTCTAGTAGAAGATATCCCTGCCCATGGCAGAGGGGTTGAAACTAGATGATCTTTAAGGTCATGTCAATGCAAACATTCTGAGATTCTCCAATTCTCTGACAGTGTGATGACAGGGATATTTTGCCCTTTTGTCTCCTTAAGCTAGCACCTCATCTTTGTGGTTGAGGGAATAACAAAAAAAAAAAAAAAAAAAAAAAAAAAAAAGAATGAAATTTAAATTTATTTTAGCTAAAGATTAGCATGTTTAAGTCAGTGTGATGATTGTGGGCAACCCGACTTGGAGTATGAGTGCTTGGATCAACATTAGTACAGGCAATGATCTTGGCTTTGTATTTCAACCTACCACTACTACAAACATGTCTTGCAGCTCTCTGTGTAGCCACGTTGCACTGAAGACATGGATAAACATTTTTATTGACTCAGCCAGGAAGAACAATCTAACTTCAGATCGCTAGACCAGTACTGAAGCAGGCTTACCAGCCTTCTCTAAAATACTGATTTATGTTCCTCATCTAAATATTTTATTTTGGCTTTCAGTAGATGTATGTAGTTTTAACATCTTTATTGAGTTTCATCATAGAGAACATCAGAATAAGATGGGTTGCAGATACAGCACCTGTACAACAGATTGTGATTAATGACGGAAGATGGATAAAAGTGTGTACATAGAGTTCAGTAGGCATGCAGGATGCTTCCTAAAAACCCTTAATAATCCAAGGCAGTAATGCATTCCTCTTGTGACAGAGTATCTCAAAAGGCTACCAGAAACTTGGGGGATTAGAACCAAGTGTATTTCCTAGATGCACTCCTGAGGAATGGAAGAAGTGAATGGGCTGCCCAGGGAGCTGGTGGAGTCGCTGTCCCTGGAGGTGCTCAAGACTGGATGAGGCACTTAGTGCCATGGTCTAGTTGACTGGATAGTGCTGGGTGATAGGTTGGACTTCCAACCTGGTTGATTCTGTGATTCTAAGTCACTGCATATGTATGCACACTGAATGTAAATGCTGGAAATAAATACAACTTTTACCTTGAAGAGTTAAAACTAACTAAATAAATGTAATGTAGATTAATGAGAGAATTAAGCACAGTTTATTTTCCCTAAATGTTTTTAGTACTAAATGGTCAAATGGATGAAGCTGTAAATTTTGAGGCTTTTCCCTTTTCTTCTTTCAAGCTGAAAAATTAAAGAAGGACAAACAATGTCAATAGTATTATTATTGTGGACAACTTAACAAGATGATCTTTCTCTAAGTGAGACATCACTAGTGGATTCACCTTTGGGGAGACTGCAAGCTGATAGGTGTCATGTTGAAAGGTGACTGCAAGCTCAGCTAATCGACGCACGTACAAATGTGCCATAACTTACTGTTAAGGAAATCAAGGGAATTTTTTAAGCATGTGCATGTGGAGAGAAAAATTATTTAAGAAGTCAAATACACGGTGCCTTTTAGGAAAAAAAAAATAAATGTATGCATTTGCTTTTCACTAATCAAAAGGAAAATTGTTTTGTTTTAATGGTTTTGAAACTTCCCCATCCCTTGAGCAAACAGTACCCATTACTTTAAACACCTCAGTGTCTAGTAATTGTTCACAAATGTGTCAGGCTACCAGTAATTTAAGTCCTGTCAGGAATAAATCTCAGACACTCACTTCTTCCAGTCAGTGACTTGAAAAAAACCCGCCCACACGTCAATTACAGGAAGCTCCGCGCGGTGGCTTTGTTCGGAGGCTGTGTAAACAGAAAAAGCTTCCTCCTCGCTAACAACTGTTTTCTAAACCCTATATAAATGTTTACGTGAACTATCCTGCAACAGCATCTAAAGCAATAAAAAGCAGGCACGTAAAAAACAATCCGTGTTGTACTTGTTGGCAATAAACCTACAGCCTGTGGAAGCTGTATATCCAGTTGTGAATTATTTTCACTCAGAGGTCTGACCTCAAAACATTTAAATGTTAGACTGTAAATCAAAATGATATACTTCTACTATCGACAGATTATTCCCCAGTTTCTATGTCCTGCTAAATACATGGGTCTGCAAATACTTGCACATTAATATGTAAATAAGCACACAGGTGGAGGTATATTCCAGAGAGATATAGAGGGAAGTCAAACAATCAAAATATATGAGTAGGCATATTTTCTCACCTATGTTATTGTTCTCTGCAAGCCACCAGGGAGTAGCCACAACCTGATGTATGACTGATGCAGCATAAGGAACAGGAAAAAAAAAAATCACTGGAGGAAAGCTACAGAAGAATATTAAAAGACCAAACAAGATAAAATCTGGAAAGCTTAGGACCATGAGGTTACTTGCTCACATAACTGACACATTAGGAGCCACTAATTCTGAAATGAGGTACTCAAAAACCTGGCTCAGCCAGTCTGAAAGAGCCTAGATTCCCCAGATGTCCAAGCTTCCATTAATGAAATGTGCTGAGCACTACAATTTTTGCTGTTTGCCCTTCTACTGAAATTTTGGTTCATATACTGACAAGATTCACAAGGTAAATGCTAAATATCCTGCCTCAGTTTGCCCATTCAGCCTGATTCAACAACAAGATGAACCTCATGGATCAAGATCTGCCATCACCTTTACTTTTGGCAGAAGTCCACCAGTCAGAATATGCCTTCACTGTGAAAGACTCAGGTTTAAACCCCTCCATGTTCTTTAGAGTGCTAATTTTAACTTCCATCTCAGAGCAAAACCCCCAGACACTGCCCTCCCTACTGAAGTGAGTATCCTCCAGTCATTCCCACTGAAACTGTTCCACTTTGTCTGCACATCTGAATATTCGTTAGATGAGAAACTGGAAGGTAATGCTCCCACATTCTGTGTCAGCACCCGAGCCAGCAGACTTAATCTGTCTATCTCTTCTCATCCCCTCTTTAATATGTTTCCATGCAAAACAGGAATAGTTTGGTGGTTAGTGTGCTCTCCTGGGAGGTGGCAAAACTGGCTTCAGATCCAGTTAGGCAGAGGACGTTTCCATGCTGCAGCGAAGAGCTCTAACTGTTGGCAGGATACCAGAGTTAGACCATTCTCTGCTCCAGGTCAGGGTACCTGGAAGGAAGTCTCAAGTATGAGGTGCTTGAGCTGGCCAGAAAGATTAAGGTCTCTCTCTGCTGGCTTGTCTGGCCTCTTGGCATTTTCAGCTCCAAATCTTGCTTTCCTGGAGACCTTTGTACCCAGCCTGCTCCACACAGAGCTAAAAACAAGAGGGCATCCAAATATTAAGCCTGTTTGGGCTACAAGTTCTGATTTATACAAAGCCTTTACTGAAAGCATGGGGAGTTTTGCTGAGTTACATGTCACAGGTTTTGAAATCCTTCATGTACACCACAAATCCCCCATTCAGTCCTCTGATCTGGACTTTGGAAGGCACAGGCTGAGATCCCACCAAAATTTCCTTGTAACCGTTTTACAGATAAGGATTAGTTAAACAGTCTGAGTCTTTCTAGGTTAACTCTGATCCTCCAAGAACAAAGACTAAGCAAGAACTTTAAGAACTGGCACAATGCAAAGAGAAATGACAATGCCTTTCCAAACCGAAGCATCCTGCAGCTAGAAAAGCTAGCCCATGACAGCACACATAATTTAGGATTGAGTCCTGAGGTCCTCAACTTGGAAAATGCTCTTATTCAAACACACAGGAGTTTTTTTGGAGGAGGGAGTAAAGGATGTGGCCCTAACCTTTTAGCCAGAATGACTCACCCTCCATTGTGCTATATTTCTTTATGGTGGATCATAATATACAGCCAAATGAAAGGAATATGACGCTTGGCAGAGAGAAAAACACAGACAAACAGGGAGAGCAGATGAGGTGCTGCAGTTTAAATCGTGCCTCTCAGATTTTTTATGTATCATAACTGTATGCAAGGATGCCCTGGAGCTATGCTATGAGAAGAGCACTTTAAGAGGAACCAACATAAAGAAACAAATAGCAATAAATGACATAAGTATAACACCTACTTATTTTTCAGAGATACAGAAGATTGGAAACAGTACAAATATTGCAGAGTTGTACGAAGTGTATTTTCATACCTAAGCATGCACTCGCTTATGAAATATATTTATGAGACAGATGCAAGGACTAAAAGAGAAATATATATACATATATATTGTATAAGAAAAAGAGAGCATGGGAGGGACATGGGAAAGAAGCATTAGGGGAAGTTTCATCAAGAATTTTCATATGATTTTTTCACAAGTATTCAAGTAATTTGGAAGCTGCCTCCTAATTTTATTCTTCTATGTGTCACATCCCTAGGAAAATATCTGACCATCCTTCTGTTAATATTTCTGTCACTGGCTCCAAACTGAAATAATTTTATCTTGTTAGGAGTAACAACAGGACCTATGAGCAAGTGGAAAAGCTGAGGGAAGAGGGATTGCTGTAGATCATGGGGTACAAACTCTTCTGAGTTCAAGCCTTGATTGCATTAGAATATTTGGGGCTCCTTTCCTATCCTGGTATTTGATGACTGAGTTACTGGAGATGACTAATGGAGAAGAACTGTTGAGATGGAACTCTATCTCCTAGACACTTCATGAAGAAGGAGTAACAGTTGTGAAATAGTCACTTCACTAAGTTATGCAGAGAGCTGTAGTGTGTGTCATATGCCACACTGTGCAGAACAATCCTAGAGCTCATCAGAGAAGACTTTAAAAATATATATATGATCTTCTTTTTCCCTAGGAAACATCACTTCCTCAGTGCAAAAGGATATAGATTAAAACCTTTGGAGTGCATCACAGAAGTGTGGCCAGTGTCTCCACTGCTCATATGAGTCTCCTTTGTTGTTCTGCCAGAGCACAAGTGTGCTTTGCATGGCCAGAGCAGTAATATCAGAGGGACCATGCTCAGCCAAGAAGAAAAAGAGACTGAAGATCTCCTGACCTACCTTCCCACCAAGAGAAGTTTCCAATACCAGACCCTTCCAGATCCCATCTACTGCCTTAGTAGCCTGGTAGATCACTGACTCCAGTTAGTGTAGTGTGCCAAGTCTCTATCACATAACATATCTCACTGTGTAAGATCAGGCACCTGGTCATTTGCAAAACTAGATGAAACAACAGCTGGATGCTACATAGTTAAATGTAGTTGGATAAAACCCCAAAACTTTCAATGGTGAGGCACAATGTACCAAGTTTAGCTCATGAGTTCCTTATGAAAAATACTAAGAGAAAGGCTTTCTTCCAGTGATTTTTTTTTCCCCCTCAAGTAAAACCAACTAATCTGCCTCTGGGTAGCTGGGCCTCTAACCCCTTTAATTCCCAGCCCTTGAGGGGTGAAACCTTTCATAAATCTCTCACGGTTCAAAAGAAACCTATCAGGTGGGTTTTGCCCCACACACAAGATGACAAATAACACACAACCCCACTGCAACCCATTATGTACTCCAGGCTAGGTGAACGATTAGATAAGACATTTCTCCTTCTCATGAGGGTATCTGTTCATATTTTGCATGGTGTGGAAAGAACGTAGTGCACTGAATGACGACTGATGATGATTAATGTATTATTCTACAGAGCATTATGGTTTCTTTTCATTTGTACTTCATTGTTAGGAGTAAAATGTGATAAAATGGCTGTAACTGTTTTTCCACCCTGCTTTCCCCCTCCCCCTAGAATTGTTAAAAATAGCACTTGAAAAAAATTATTGAAAAGGAGGAAAAAAAGAAGGACCCTATTTTCTGCTAATGTAAGTGGGTCTTGCTCCCCTGAATTTGATGAAGTTTGTTTCACTTATAGCTGTAAACAATTTTTGGCCTTTTTAAATAAACATTTCTTTTACTTTTATTTTGTTTTGTTTAGTTTATTTTGTGTGCTTTTCCTTCCTGTCTTGCTTTTAGGGGTTGAAAATATGGCAAACATGAAGATTTCAGATTTAATGTAATCCAAAGCTTGAATCTCAGCCTAGTTATTTTAAAACACTGAAGTAATCTTAGTAAATAACTTCCAAAAATGCAGTACTTGAGAAAACATGCTTTGGTCAGGAAAGCTGATAGTCAGTTTTATGGGTGAGGGAAAAAATACAACCAAAAAATTAAGATTTATTTTTCTGAAAATAGGAGCAATCATCTCTTCTCATGCAGGAAAAAAAAACCCAACCAATTTTTAGATTGAATTTCCTACACATAATAGAGGTAACTATACTTGTCTTCTCCTTACAAAACACCCATGTGCTTATCTACCCATGTGCAAGAAGGCTCTATGTTCACCAGTAACATTCCCAGTAATTCCAAGTTTATTCTAACTTTGCTTATGTGCAGCTGTCTTTCCTCCTCTGAAGCTGTTGCTACATTTTTTAATCATAAAACACTGTCCATATTGCCAGCTCCTCTCCTTAAGTGCTCTGAAGTTTAGAGAACAAAGAACATCACAGTTAATCCTATCCAAAATTTTATCTGAAATCGTTCAGATAAACCATAATTTGTTTGAGCTCTGCTTGGAGCAAGTGACAGAGTTTCAGCTACAGTAATTTGCTGGGTTGCCATTTAAAACAACTGATGCTTCCCACTTCTAATACACTCGAATGTAAAGTCCATGTCAGTTGTTTATGTTTGGGGATTACAGAGTTATGGGATTGCTTGAGTCTGATTTTTAAGCCAGTTAGGCATATCTTTGACTGCAGAGTCACTGCAGTTTCACATCCATGCAAAGCTGCTGTGTGTTTTGATGAGTATGTTTCCTTCTTTGAAAGTGAAATTATGTTTTATTTGCACCTGCAGTTCTGGACATAATTTAGGAACAGAGCTACATGTGCATTTGATGGATATAAGCTGTTCAAACATCCAATTTATGTGTTCACATAAAAGTTACAACTGTTTTCTTCATCTGCTTTTTTCACTATTTCATGTAAGTGCAATACATTGGGAACACACCTTCAGGATACAAAGCAGAGCCCAAAACTTCTTCACCAGGAATTAAATCCTGTAAAGCACTGTAGGCTTTCAGGTGCATTGTTCAATGTTATTGATGATTCTGGAGAAGTCAAGTCTCCTGCCTAAGGCCTCAAGCAGGCCATTTTCAAGCCAGGAATAGCAGTCAGGATTTCCTGCCTTTCAGCTGAGCACACCAGGCTGCACTGAGCCTCTTGCTGTCACCATATTTGCCTTTACTGCAGTGCAGCTGCTTTTATAAGGAAACGGATGTAGGCATGCAGGCTTTGTGGGACAATGTCTCACCAAGAACAGTCTGCACTTCCCTGGAAGAGAGGTAATTACCCAGCGGCCTGGCATGGAACTGGAAAAGGTTTTCCCAGACATTTGACCAGGACTGTGAGCTTCCCTGCTCTTCACACTTACGCAGCATAACTTCCAACAACACAGATGGTTTTTGTACCAAAGTTGTGAAACTACTTAATTGTCCTGCTCCAAACCTCAAGTGCCCGTTTGGAATGAAATGTTACAAAACATAAGGAGCTGAGAAGTGCAATGGAGGCCTCTCTTCCAGGTCGTTTAAGAACACAAATTCTAGCATTTTGGCACTCAGATCTCTCTCATTTGTAATTCCTATCCAGCTTATTATCTATCATTAAAAATAAAATAAATCAGATGAAGAAGAGAGTAACTGCAGGGCATGCTGCTAAAACTAAACTACAACAGGGAGATTCACTTCAGCTCGATTTAAGCTTTAGCTCAGCCATATTTGGCTCTTGTCAATTCACGTCAGATTCTTAAGGTTATTTGATTTAGGACAGCCTTGCTGCTGTCCATAGGCCTTGCCAGAGAACAGAATATAACATAAGCTCCAGGAAGGGGCTTGAGGGGAGTTGTGAGGACTGATTACTCAAATATTCATTTTCTGACAATGAACAGGCTTGGGGATAAAATAACATTGGAGGACAAGAAATGTCACTATGGACCTGAACCTGCAAATACTTATGTACATGTTTTAACTTTACTACTGTGGGTAGTCCTGCTGAAATTAATGACACTGCTCAAGGGGGTAAAGAAAAGCATATGCGCAGGAATTTCCAGGATTGGAGACTGTACTTAAAGACATGAAGAGTTCCAGGGCTTTCATTTGGGACTACTCATATGCTTGTAGTTAAACATGCAGGAACATTTGTAGCATCAAGGACCAAAATTCTTGCATTGTAAATAACAGGGGATGGGAACCTGAAGCCAACTGTACTTGGAATAAAACAGGCAGGAAAAAGAGTCACATGAACTCACATCAGCATAGGCAATAGTTACAGCTCTATGGTCACACTTTGAGCAGGTATGTACTGGAGCTGCTCCCTGCAACTGCTAAGGTGAAAAAATGTAAAATTAAGTATATGCTTAATTGTCTTCTAAAACTATCACCTAAAGAATTATGCAATAATTTAACATTTCTTTTTCTTTCGAAGTGCAGATGTTATATTCTGAAGTGTCAGCTTAGTCTGACAAGATGCAAGAGCCTAGGAAGATGAAAAGTCTTGGGTCTGTAGAATGGGAGAAATATGGTCACTGCTATTTGCTTCAGCACAGAGGCAGACATCAAACTGGTTTCACAGGGATCACTTTCAAATGTCAAGGAGATGGGAACATTTGGAGATATTAGAAATAGTAATGTAAGCTGGGAATGGAGAGTATGTTAAATTGTTTGATTCTTTCCATATTTTTGTTTCTCATTTAACATTGGCTTCAACATAATCAGTCTCAAAACAATGTTTTTGTTCTCTGCATGGTCAATTTCTTACTTTTAATACTATTCCAAACATCACAGAGAGTAAGAGTTCTGATGTCATAACAGTTAGCTACAGACAGTAAATAGGCTAAACAACAATAAAATATTAGTTGAATTTAGTTAACAGGAGCTTTGTTGTGTAGCACAATCCAACAAACAGGAAGCAGTAAAGTTTCCCTTGCCAAAGCAATTTAATCACTAAGTGAGTCCTCAAAAAGTAAGATGCTTTCATTTTCCAGAAGCTTTGTTAGGATACCAGATGCTCCAATGTTTCAGAGAGGAAAAACATAAAAACAGCCAGACAGATAATTTAACTCCAGAGTCCCCAAAGCAGTTCACTCCTCTCTGTTACAGTGAAAGCCAAATTTTGTGGAAATAAGTACTTCATCTCCAGGAGCCACACAGATCTAAGAGCCTTTTCCTAGTGTGTTTACATTGCTTAAGTTCTTCATTTCCTCTGCCTGAAGCAGTGAATTGCACTGGAATTGAATGCACAGTAAAACTCCCATGTAGGAAAGGTTTATGCATTATGTTAAAAAGCTTAGTCTTGATAAATGGTGCTATTAGGATCTGGAATTCACTGCATTTGTCAGGTTTAGGCCATTCTGAGAACAGTCCTTAAAAGTGTAGCAAATTTGCTCAAATGCTAATGAGCTGAACTACCACACTGATCTCTTGAAGGGAGCCAAATGTATGTAAAAGTTTAAAGCATTTGTGTATTACTAGTAGCCACACTTAGTGTTCTAAGTATATATCAGTTTTCCTGGGGGGAAAATGCTATATACCCACAGCTTTGAACTCCCTCCTGAAAACATCTACTAAGTGATCACTAGAAAAGACTACTTTTTCAGACTCTAAATTTCACATTCATAGGACTGAATACAGAAGTTTTCAAAAGATCAACTATTTTAATCAAAATGTTTTTACCTGTGTATGCCTTATAAAAGCAGGCAAATGTTTCCTGTATTGAAAAGGGCCTTTTTGTCTGTGAGTACTAAAAGAATTTTCAGCTTTTTGATACACACATCACAAGGCAAGCAGTGAAAGTTAGCCTTGTGTATCTGTATGTGGAAAGAGAAGAGAGGGAATTTACTTCTCTGGGCAATACTTACTTTCTTGAAAGTTCTATTTTCCTAACAACCTTCCAGATAAATGAATAGTAGCCATCAGTGGATAACTGGGTAGCTAACCACTTTGAAGGCATCAAGAAAACCTCACCTGAAATGTGTGCAGGTTTTTAAAGAGTCAACAGAAAATGTTTTCGTTAGAACACAATAGCAGGCAGAAAGCATAAAGTCTAAATGCAGTCTATAGTCTGGCTCTACTCTTTAGCCAAATTATGGAGCCAAATTATGTACTGTATGACAAAGACACTTAATGAAATGATATACATAGTGACAGCAGACCACCACGAACGAATGGCAGAATATTTTCATTGGCTTCTACACTTCCTTGGCTCATCCATATTCACAGACATAGAACTCAGCTGGAGTAAGGCAGCAGTTTGACTCTACTTACATTGGCTTTCCATTGCTGGTGGTCAGCCACAAAATATCTGCCCAAGTAGCTCCTTGATATATAGGGCACTCAAAGCATGCAGAGATTTCCCCTTTGTTAGGTTGTCCCTGATGCACTCAACAATATAGTGTTACTCTGAGAAACAGAACCCACCCTCCCACACTTGGGCTGTTCAGTTAAGAAAATGAAGAGAGCTTTAATCAGCATTTTACAGGTGTGGGTGTTTTCATGCAGAGTTTGCTGACCAAAATATGGCATTCCAGGTCATAATTATTCACAGACGAGGGGCAGGATTTGCAAGTGTTTTGGTGGGTGGGATAAAACAACTAAAAGATCTGGAAGTTCTATCGAGTCAAAACTATGTTTTTTTCTTTCTTTTTCTCAAATGAGACTCCTTTAAACTCTTCATCTCTAAGTGATGTTTCACTTGGAAATCTGATAAAATTAAAAACTTTTAATAAATCTATACAAAAGCCTGGAAATAATTTTTTTTTCTTGTTTGGTATATCATATTAAAAAATAATAAAATCAGTGAATCCCTCAGATCTTCCTGGCAGCAATATATGGTACAAGAAAAGCCACCTTTTTTTTTTTTCCCCAAGAATAAATTTACTTTACTGAGCAGCACAATGATATAGTGCAGAGCTCCAAACATAAATGGAATACTCCGGGCAGAGCTTCTACCACTAGGAGTAAATTCAAGAAAAATATTGACCAACCCTCTCTGTTTTCTTTTCTCTGCAGTATGTAATATTTCTAGTAGGATGCACAACAAAGCACTTGCTTTCTCCTCCACTGTTGTCAGAAGAATTTGCTGAATGCATCTGAGAGTTGACATGGCATGTGAATCTCCTATGCCTTGTTTGCAGAGACCCAAACTTCCAGCATCTGAACATCCCACTCCCTCTGTTTATTCTCTGCAGTGTCTTTGTTACCCATGGCATTTTGCATTTGCTGTCTTCTTAGGTATACTTAAAAGAACAAGCCAAATAAAATAAACATACTGTTCAATAAGTGCCCTGAAAGTTTGATATATTAAACAGTTTTAACCCTACTAACTAGTTTAATGTTTAATTGTATGAAGCTGTGTGGTCCCCAACTGGTTCAAACCTTCAACACTAGTCAAAACAAGTTAAAATCAACAAAGCAGAAAATACAGTTGTGAGCAAGCAATATGCTGGCTAAACTGTTTAAGATGTCTCACAATTTGTTGATCATGAATGGTTTGATTTTAAGCAACATTTTCACCGCAGCCTTATCTGGGCCTTTCCAGCTTTTGCAGTCCTGAAGGTTCAGTTCTGTAACTGAATTTGGAATATAGATATTAAAATGTCTATTTTCTTCCCCCAAAATTAAATTATCAAGACAAATAAATAGCTTAAATTCCACCACAATTGATTTCATTCACATTCTCCTGCAAATTACACACACTAAGCTGTCCAGGTTTTGAAATCTGGTCCTTTATTTTCCCATCAAAGCAAGATATTAAATGTGAATATTTACATGATAATTTCTTTAACTTTTCTGTTCTTACCATGCCCTGATTCTCTAAAGAAACTTAGAACTTCCATTAGAAAAAAAGATAGTGTGATAGTACAAATAACAGACTATAGTATCCAACAATCTTTTCAGTCTATACAGCCATGTCTTTCAATCCTGCAGCCCAAAGCTCTCTGTCTTCTGATTGAGGACAACAAAAGAGTTTGTTTCATCTACACATTAGAGAGCAAACTGGTGGCCTTTGGATCACATGAGAAGAGGGATACTAAAAGAAAATGTCTCAAGAATAAATGATTTGCCTTGTCTTCTTTTTAGAAATCAGATATAAAAAGGCACTGAGGCAAAGCAATGCTGGGAAAAATTTAGATTTTCCCAGACTTAACCATTTTCCTTTTCAAAAAGATTTATAACATACATGAATCTCAGATGTCACATCTTATTGAGCATAATTATACTGATGTCTAGACTAAACATATATATACCCACACATACATATAATTATATATTCTTATGACTATGTATTACTGTTTTTTTTCTGTAATACCTATTCCATAGCACTGTTTGGAACAGTGTTTTATATCTTAATGATTCATAAAACCTATATACCTTGAGAAATGATTTTATCCAACATTCAAGTCAGCACTAGCTCTGACACCAAAGTCTTAATGAGGTCTTAAAACTCACCTATGGTATAATCAGCTGTGGGATAAACATCATATCCTGCATACTATAATCACTGAATGCATCTTTCTTATCTATTTGAAGATACAAATGAAACCTAAGTACCTAAGTATATATGCCTGGTCATCCCACCCATTAAGATGAAGGGATACATTCTGTAATCAACAGAGCAGTTAATTACATTCATAATGCACTTCTACCCACTCCAGAAAGTTTTGTAGGCAGGATAAAGCATTTTTAGAGTGCATTTTTGGGTAAAGATAAAACAAAACTCAGAGACTGCTACTACTGTTCATTGGTTTGTAATGAGGATGTTCGCTCACCTTGGCAACCTCATACATGTGTTTCTTCTCATAAGATCTCATTAGCTTGTAGAGCACATTGCCAGACAAGCTAGATGGATTCTTGACCTACTTAATTTCAATTGTTAAAACTTACTCAGGTTTTTTGTCTGATTTTTCCAGGCATAGTTGCAAGTGACCTTACAGTGTACTATATATTTCAGGCAAATATTTGTATGCAGAAGCAGTGAAGTTGAGGTGTACTCTTGGAGTCTACTGGGAATAGAGGCAACATCACACAAAAGATGAAACAGCAGGGCCTGCAACACTTAGACATCTGTACTTGAAGTTTTTGTTTGAGAAAAAATTTCCATAGTAATGTGCAAATGGATTCCTCACATGTTTTGACAGCACATCTACATTTATCCACCCCTGCTTTCCCCAACAGATTAGCCAGCCCAATAGCTGCACAGTATCCTCTGTCTTCTCCAAGGTGGAAGGTTCCTTTACTATTTTTTATTTCTGGATTCTTAGAAGAAGGGAAGAGGAAAGAAAGGGAAGAGGAAAGGATCTTCAGCAAATATAGAGAGAATGGAGTGGATCATGAAGAAGTGTAATGTAGTCTGACAGCCAGTATATTTAACAAAAAAAATATTTGTGAGTGAATTCAGTGCTGGGAAAAGTGACAGACTAACAGGCTCTTGCTCCAGTCGGGCATATCAGGGGTTAGCATGGTTTCCCCAAGCAGCTCTGCCTATGCACCATAGCACAGACCTGCAATGCCCACTTCTGGAGGGCTTGCCTTCAACTGGATTTTAGAAAGCTGAGGACCAATCCACAGGAGCACTGCGACAGTCGCACTGACAGCCTACTTCACTTGTTAAATAATAATCAGCTCTCAAAATCAGCTCAGAAATTATAAAATGAAGTTATAAAAATAGCACACAGACCATATGTTAGTTTTCATTTCAAAGTTTATCCTTGCTCTAAAGAAGGTTAAATCATATTCATTTCTCTGAAAACAGTCAAGATATAGGAATTTAAAATACCATGGAAGTGTTATCTATAGAGTGCACTCTGGAGTACCAGGAAAGAAATCACATATGCATGGGATTACTGAATACATTTTAAGTCAACAGAGAAGCACATGCAGTAAGTAAGAAACAAACATGTTTTTCTGACTCAGAAAACTGAGAATAATTTAGACTTAAGAAATCTGGCTGAGTCCAGCCTGTTAGTAGTCACAAACAGATACAATAAAAGGAGATCAATAGTGCCCTGTATTGCCCGATATGTAAATTATGCTCTTCAAAGAAATAAAAAGAGCCAAGGTCTGGCGCTGAGGAAGCCAATCAGAGTCCCTGCTCTAACACAACCCCAGTCAGTGTTGACACATCCCCTCTCTGTGCGTCTGGTCCCTGTGATCAAAATCTTAGCTGTGGGCTGCAGGGATGTATGATGAAAGACTCTGCAGAACTCACATACTGAGAGTAAGAGAGATAGGGTTGGAGGGGGAAGAAGAAGTGCTGTACCTCTGAAAACTCTCGAAAAGTTGGAAAGGCTGTAAATTCATGCTCAGTGTGAAGTAGCTCAGAGGCTGCAAGGCCAGACAATGCTTCTCCTCCTGCATAGCAAGGGAAACACAGCAGGTAGATCCAAAGAGGCACAATAGGATATTGGATGAGTACTTTTTTTATTTAAAAAGTTAAAGCCAACAAAGCAGAGAAGACTGCTATTAAGACTTCAGATGACACTCTGGATGTGTAATCAACTGTATCTGACACAGTCACATTTGTGATCATAGCTAGGGTGGGGCCAAGGACAGAGTCTTAACTAAACTAGTGACCAAGACAGATCATGTGGCCAAAATCCTGAAACTAGTTGTCTCTCGAAGATTCAGAAAGATTCTAGGGCTTGCAAAAATAGTATTGGTTCCCTCTTTACTACCACAACCATACTGAAAAGAACAAAGAATGTCAGATCCTTTTTGTCTTTACTTATCTGTGAATATTTTGTCTCTAGAAGATATCAACACTGCCATATCAAAATATGCATAGCTAAAATGCACCCAAGGAGATGCTGACCTGCTCTCTGGCCTCAAGGCTATTTTATTATCACTTTAGGTGCACAAGATACTTTGAGCTGATTGTTCAAATAAAAAGTAGTTCAGATTAAATGTGGAAAGAAACTCGATGGCAGATGATATACTGGTGTCATCTGATTTCTGTGGGCAAGATGTAGCTTCCTGAGTGAATCAGCTCTTCACTTGGACAGTGTCAGACTCAATTGAAGAGTTCAAGCACAGAACTTCTTGTTCATGTAGTTCCCATGCTTGCCACATATTTTACCATCATGTTTCTTGCACATGCAGCCAGTTTTGACAGATACAATCTCCAGACCTACAATGGCTGCATATATTGTGTGTATTTTGGAATGTATGGAAGGAATCTGAAGACATTGCAGCATCTGTTGGTTACATATGCAAAAAGGAAACTTAAGAATTACCATATGGGGTTTTGAAGGACTTAGTTTCAAACTTTGTCCCCAGATGCGTGAGCAAAGCTCTCCATCACTTCTAAAGTCTATCTAAATCAGAAAGATGTTTCAGTTGTTTTCCCTTTTGAGTTAAAATACAGAAATACAGTTATATGATGTTGCAAACAGAAAAAAGGTGTTTGTGGTGTTACAGGTTTGACTACCCAGCCATGGAATTGTAAGAGATGTTTTGGGTTAGTCGGATAGGAAAAGTCTGATATAAAACCATATTTTTTAGATAGTATTCTGGGCAGATTTGGGTTGCCAGAGGTATGCGCCTGTATTTCTGAGAACCATTGCACTAGTGGCTAAAAACTCAGTAGCAATTCCTGTATCCTTCATTTCTGAGTACTCAGCAAGAGATAGCTGGACAGGCTCTGTTAAGCAGAAGTTCCTGGGTAACCACAACTTCTTTTGAACACCTGCAACTGCAAAGTGAAAAAACAGAACACACCAACTCTTTTTTCTGTAACATATTTGCATTATGGCTCCCTTCAAATAATAAGTGTATGGAACATAAGTGCCAAAGCAGCCTAGCAATGAATACAATGATATAACAACAGTAGCTGCTTAAGAACAAATATTGGGCCAACTATTATGGGACAAATGTGCAAATACACAAAATTGCAATTGCCTATGCAAAACACATGCACATCCTAAGTTCTCACAGGGAGGATTGGTAACTGCCCACACGTTTACTTGATCAGTCATTTGCCCAATAATGGGCAAATTCCCCTGGTTTTAGGGTGCAAAACTGAGGTAGCTGCATATAAATCAGGCATGTAACCAGGCAGAGGCTGTGTGTGAAATCATGATCATTTCTCAGTGTAGCAAATTTTATCACTAGTCTCAGGATAGTTAGTATTTGTCTTTGAAGATTGTTTCCTCCAGTTCTGTAGTTTTCTGAGGCTCTCATATTTCATTAAAAAAAAAACAAACCAAACAACCAAAAAACAAAAAGAAAGTATGCAGCTCTTATGGTCACAGGGAAAAGCTCGAAATCAAGAATATACCAGCTCTAAAAGTAGAAAGCAAACTGTAAGAATCCAATATGTGTTATTAAAAAAAAAAAAAATTCCTAAGCCACTCATGATTTTTAAGGCTGTACTTAAGATTTCTAAGCATATGGCATTGGGAAAGCTGCTATTTTCCAATGCATAATGTTTTATGAACACGTAAGCAGACAAAGCACTGCAGATAAATCAAAACACAGGCGAGGAAGGGACCTTCTGCTACAGCAAATGTATTTCTCCTCACACCACGTGTCCAGCCACATCATAGTCTTTTGACCAGGAAGATACACAACTGTATCTCTTTCTCTTCGTGGATGTATGTCCTTCTCCTCTCTGCCTTCCCTTCCACCCTGTAAATGCACACTGCAAACCACAGACACCTCTGAGCAATCCAGAGCAAACTTCAGATCCTTAATCCACCAGGCTGAAAGCAACAGCAACAAAGTGCAGAGGGAAGCCCCAGAGCCTTCTCAGCACCCTGGGCTCCTGAGAGCAGTGAGACACCAGGTTAAATGCATCAACACAATCCATGGACTTGTATAGGTTTTCATCTTACACATATAAAACAAATAGGTTTTTTTGGTATGGAAATCATCTTTCTTCATTCACAACTAATATAAATATATTAACAATGAAAGCTTTTCCCCACCTGTCTCATTTTGGTTTTCTTTTTTTAAGTGTAGAGTGAGTCACAATGTTGATCAGATTACCTGGTAAACAGGTCTCAAGCTTCCCATGAACTAATGCACAGAAAATTAAAATGGGAGGCAAAAACACAAAAGCCCCTGAGACTAAGCTGATTAAAGTTCAGGGGATTTTTGTGCTAGAATGTCATTTCCTTCTCTTATCATAAATAAAGTGTTAAAGCACAACTAAGCAATCTCAATGCAGGCAGGGCCAAACCACTGAGACCATCTTTGGTTTTCACTCTTTTATAAATGTTCTTGAATGTTCTTTTATAAATGTACTCTTGAAGGCTCCAGGACTAGTCACAACAGTGCCTGAAGTTCCCTCACTGATAATATGAAGAGCTGCTGATTCAATAAGAATCACAAGAACTAAGGACACAGCTTGCTAACAACTGGCACCATGCCCATCAGTGCAGCATCAAATTCAGGAGGCAAAGAAAGGATGCTGAGTTGGCCCCACAAAGACATGCTGACGCAATTTGTATCCAGCTCTGCAGTCAGCCTGAGTATGATGCTGCTCCTTGAGAGAAATCTAGTTCAGGCTACCTTAGCTGATTCTTCTCATTAAATACTCAAAGTTGAAACAGCACACTGGCAAACTTCAGGAAAACAGCCTGACCATGAAAACATCAGTTACAAATACACACAGAAAAATTTGTTAGTAACAGGCAAAGGTGAACCCAAACTAATGTTGCATATTTATATACACCAAGAAGGCAGCAGTTGACAAAGAGAATTAAATGTTCTGAAATGTTGATAGAAAAAAAGTCCATTCTTGAGGCTTCATTAGAATTGTTTTGTATTCATATAAATGCTCAGACTCTGTGTCATTCCTTGTCAAATGAGTTTTCTCCTTGTAAATCATTTAAATTGTTACAAATTCAAGTTAAAGAATCAAAAGTGTTTCTTAAAACTCCACTCCTTTGATGTAACATGAATTACTACTCAGAGCAAAATAGTGAAACAGACCTAGATCTGTTTGCTGCCTAATTTAGTGCCAATAATAGTTCAGATCTAATCACTGGAAATAGGATACACAAGTAGCTACATACACACATATGCATGCATGTGTATATATACATGTTTGAGTATGTAGTTATTAATTCTCTTGCATTCAATCTGGTGATTCAGTACACACTGCTAATAAACCCAGTTCCATGATCATGACTCATCTAAGCTAAATCTTCTGAGTTATAAGGCAGTGAGTGAAGGGGAGAAGTGAAGGCTGGCTCAGTAATGGCAGCATGTTGCTGCTCATAGCAGAAGTAGGAGCATCGCCAGTTCATTAACCAGGAAACTTGCTGCATATTATGTTAAGGGCTTCTGCCTTAAACAAACATACAAACACCTACACGCATAGACATTTTATACATATACACATATTTGCCTCAAGTTGTTCCAGGGGAGGTATAGGCTGGATGTTAGGAGAAATTCTTCATGGAGAGAGTGATTTGCCATTGGAATGGGCTGCCCTGGGAGGTGGTGGAGTTGCTGTCCCTGGAGGTGTTTGAAAAAAAAGACTAGATGAGGCACTTAGTGCCATGGTCTAGTTGATTGGATAGGGCTGGGTACTAGGTTAAACTGGATGATCTTGGAGGTCTCTTCCATCCTGGTTGATTCTACGATTCTATGTGTGTGTCTATGGCAGTAAATGCACAGTATTTACAAGGGCAGTATTCTCTAAACAAGAAAGCCCTCACTAAACCGCACACATTCTGCCTCCCAAGTATAGAATTAGAACAAAAGTTAAGAGTCCAAGCTTTGTTTCCTTCCACATTGTAACAGAAAAGTGGGTCTCTATGTTCTGTACTAGCTACCGCCAAGCATCTTTTCAAATGAACACCAAAATCAAAATTCAACTGCAAATGGCTGAAAGCCACAAGACACAGATAATTCAGACAGAGAGAAGGAATTCTAGGAGAAATTCCAGGCAGAAAAAGGTAATGAATAGTTATTGCAATTTAAAAAAGTTTGTATCCAAGAGAACCACAATCCAAAGACAAGAAGAATCTGAGTTCTGATCAAGATGATTTATAAATCTTGACCTAAGTACTTCTTCCTGCTGTGGAAAAGACTTCTTTCCAAAGGCACCTACCCTAACACTCCCACTGTGTCATGGGACTCAATCACAAGCTATGCGTAACTCATAGGTCTTATCCTTTTCAATTTTGAGCTCATAGGAGAAGATCCTCCAGCTCCCAGAAACCCAGTCCATATCTCAGAGCTATAGACAAATCTCTAGTCATCACGTTTGCACTGCATATCAGACAGATTTGCCAACACATAGTTAAAACACATTTAAGACAAGATAAACCAGAAATTAACACTAGCGGGATCACTACACCCTTACCTGGCCAACACAATGTTAAGTGCTGTGCAGCCCCGGCACTGCCCCTCTCAGGTATATTTACCTATATGTGTTCTTGGCCTTGTTAGGGACTAGTCTGTTTGTGTATCAAGGAAGCAATGCTTTTATGGCCTAATACTGGCATGCTGAGAGTAAGCTAGAGTACCTATCAGCTACTATATGCAATCTAGGACAGTAGTATTGGATCTTTAAGCTGACCATAGTGCTGTTTTACCAAAGCATGACAGAACACAGATGCATTTATCTGTGTGTGTCCTTTCAATGCCAAGCCACCATGAAAGCTGAAGCTTTTAGTTTCCACTTTGGAGCAATGCTAATGCCCAAAAGCACAAGCATCAAGATAGACTGAAATGTCTATGCCCTAAAACTCATTAAAAATTTAATAAGGACCAAAAACATTGTTTGGGGAAATGTTAAACCTTGTATTTGAAGTTTCAGTTCATCTACTGCTGCTTAGTTATCTGAGATGTTTCTTTCTCATAACAAGTAATGATTTTACCATAAAAACTGCAGTCCTAACACCAGCTTGGTACAGGATATTTCTAACATACACCACTGCCATGGCAGAGCCCATCTTTCCAGGGAAGACACAAGTAGAAAATCTTTGCATTCTCCCTCCCCACCACCGTTCAGTTAGCATTTGTTCCAAATGTAGATTAACAATAAGACCCATTTTCCTCTACAACAAGACACAGCCTTGAGGAATGTTCCTCCTACTACCCTAACCACTAAAGCATTTGAAAGCTTAGAAGTAAATTGCTGGACATGAGACCCCTGATTGCTGTGCCTACACAAGTCATGATTGATGGGTCTAATGAAATTATAAAGTTTTCCTTCCTATTTCTGGCATTAGTCAAGACTTCATGTCCAAAGATTATTCCACCAGACATGTTCTGCGGATGTGATGGGATTAGCCAAATTTCAAAGCTTATTTTTGACCTCCAGCAGAAAATTGAGCACATACGCTATTGAAGCCAACTGGGACTATAGAACATCAAGTTGATTCATCAAATTAGCTCAAACTGCATGACTGGCTATGGAAGTTGTCAGCTATAAACCTGTCAAAAAGCCATCAGCTTTAATGTTAAATAGAGACACAAAGCAATGTTGTTCAGAATTTGACATTTGTTGGACTTATGCCTGCTAAAGGATGCTATCTGCTTTGTTTCCTCTTGGAAAAATTTGTAGTCTGAAATACAGTCTTGAGAGATTGCTGTAGACAAAAAGTAGAAGTGCTGGTTATGAGAAATACCAGCTTTAACAAAACAGATATGTCTGCACTGCCTCTGTCTAGCAATGTCAACTAGCACCAAAATTACTGCAGTACAAAAAGACTCAGAAATCTTTCCAGCAGCTACAATGTGCAAATTTAGCAGATTTTACTATTTACTGTAACTGGCCTTTATTAAAAAAACAAACAAACAAACAAAAAACAACAACAAAAAAACCCAGCACAAAACAAATACATAATTTTGGTTTTATTTTCAAAACAAAACATCAATGAGTTTGGTATAGAATAGATTGAAATAGTTTCAACTAAATTATAATTGCATGCAGATAGCACACCCACAATAAGAGATCTGAGCACTAAATTAAATGCCAAGCTGCCTCATATATTATCACACATTACAGCATGGGGTAACAACAATGTTAAGGGTCTGGCAACTCCATCCGCCCTTAAAATCACAAACATGCAGAGTCAGTGTTTCCACTCCATGCTCATCTTGTTCCCTTGCGCTTCCATTACAAAGGTAGGCTGGGTAAAGTACAGCTTTAGCTCATCATTTGTTAGCTGACATGCATCTAAGCCCAGACCTTTAACATGGATACATGTGAGCTGAGTTTTACACCAGAAAAAAAAAAAAAGGCATATAGTCCTCTTACAATTTATGAATGACTGGCTAGACAGGGCCAGACAGAGCAATATGGTCCCTATTGTGTCAGTGTGTATTGCTATGACCCTTAGCACATTGAATATTGATATGGATATGATATGAATGAGGAGCTCCTGCAAAGTCATTATGTCTGCCCAAAGGGAGAGCTCCCATCCATGCACTCTACAGCATCACACAATGGCTCATGAGAGGGTGCTGGCCCTGCCTCATGAACAGAGAGGTAGCATCTGCAGCCCATCACATCATGGGGACACTGGGACATCCAAAAGAGCACAACCATTTTCACTGTTGCTCCTTGTACCCCCTCTGTGTCCCCCCGCACTAGGGTATGTCCTGGGAGGTACAGTCAAAGAAAGACACATCCAGGCTGGAAAGTTTACAGGATATTGCCAGAGATTATAATGTCTCCAGCAGAAATTTTGTTTTACTTTCTGCAAAAAGTTACTGCACTTTGGGCAGTATAAAACAGAAATGAAAAAGGGATATTGAAGGACTTAGCACTGGGGAACTGCAGAGAGAAAGTGTCATGCCAAAACTTCAGTGGAAAGGAAGTAACAAGAGGAAATTCAGGCTTCCAATGACCAGATACCAAGTGTCTAAGCTGTTATCTTGCAAGCCTTCTTGAATGAGGGACAAGCAGTAGTTGTACTATCCTAGAAGACATCAGAAAATAGCCTATGCATCATTGAACCATTTCCTATTTTACCCCCATTGTAGCTATTATTATACATTATACTTGTTTTTTTAAATTTCAAAACCCACAGAAATGCATTAGAGGAGTACTAGTCTTGGTGTTCTGTCAGGTCAGAGGCCTGGTGCATCTGGGATTTCCAACCTAAAGGCACCAGCTGTGCAACAAAAACATTGCTTCCTAGGCACAAGCAAGGTGAGTGTTCAGCCCCTGAACCTGGCAGCAGGACAACACAGAGCCTTGTAGCATCTCAACAGGCAAATGGGATCTCAGGAGAATATTCTCCTGAACTCTTCCTTCAGATACTGCAGTAAGACTCAAATCCCCAAGCTCTCACTCAGATGCACCCTTGAAAATAGAACTGAGAGCTGGAGAGTGACTTTCCCCACTTCCACGGCTTCAATACATCTTTAAACCAAATCTGCTTTCTCGTATGCCAATTTTTTAGCCTGGAGCCACGTATTAGAGTTGAGTGATAAATCCCTGAAATGATGATCACAATAGAAACTCTGACAGACATTAAACACCAGTGATACAAACTCAGGGAGCTCAGGATATATTTTTTTCCCCTGCTTAGGCGCTGGCTTTGCCTTTGTAGAGGCTACTTAAGCACAAGGCATAAGCACCACACACTGCAAAAGCTGCAAATCTGTGACTTATTTGTGACCTTTGGGGAAGTGACTTTTTCTTTGTACCTTTTTCTAAAGGTTTCATAACCACTAAATACAGCTTCTACAATTGCATATTGTTTTTAAATTGAGGGAAAATGGCATTTGAACAATGACAACTTGATAACTAGAGCATTCCCCCTCCCAAGCCATAGACTAAGCTATAATACAGCAAGTGGGACTTGAACTATGATGGGTTTCAGTATTAATGTTCATAAGATTTGTCACTGTCACATCTTGCTAACACTCATTTTCTAAATATAATGTATCACTGTTTAGTGGCTAAAAATGTAAATTACAAAAAATGTAATCATGTTCAGGAAAGTGAAAAAAAAAATGATCCTTGAACCTCTCAGCACACACATGACTTAATGTGGAGCTTGCCAATTAAGCACAACAACACTGTGCAGTAACCTATGGGGTGGGAGCATCCATCACCCCCAACACACATTTACTGTTCTGCAAAAATCCCATAGATTTCCAAAAGCACCTCTGACATGGATTCAAGAGATAAAACAGGTGAACATGTCCAGAGGAGTGGGATACAAATGTCTTCTTAGATCTGATTTCTGATGTTCAAGATTTGGAGTGCTATAGAGGGTTCATTTGTTTAATACCCATGTGAGCAAATCTAATGGCTAATTGCTACCTAAGAAGTTTTTCATATCATCAGATCTGCTCCACACATGTTCTTGTCCCTTCCTTTGTGCTGATGTTCATCTCACCAAATGGTAAACCAAATCAGGGAGTTAAACGGATTTTACTTTCTTTGTACAGCTACTTCTTTACCATTTTAATTCTAGATTGCTGGTTGCTAGGAAAACTGAATGTGTTTTGGCCAAGGAGGAAGATGAGAGGAGGCCATGTCCTGGATGGCAGGTATTGGAACACTTGCATTGGCAGCAAGTTTGCAGCAACCATCTGTATTGTCAAACCATTGCCCTAAACACTTACATCCAGGTACAGAGAGAAAATAAACCCAGTGTTTCTTCTTACAGGAGAGTGCATGTTACACATTGACACAAAAGGTGAGTCTGACTTGTAATTGGGTTATAACATCATGAGTGTGGGGCAGCCCAACAAGGGCTCCTCTTAGACTCAGCTGCTGTGTGAACTGGAAGTGGCAATTCTGAAAAGAGTTTTGAAACGCTTGGCAAAAATTTGTTAGAGAAGCACAACTATTTGTTAACGAGGCAAGAGAGAAACAGAATACAATGATGTTAAGTTCCCTTTTATGTTATTATGTTAAGACTGTATAAGTGTAGTTTACCTTAATGTACAGAAGAAACAAGCCTGCCAGTCCATGTAAAGGCTCTTGATTGCCATAGAACAACTGAGTCTATTAATTACTATATAACTGAATTAATTTCTGTCCAACCAAAAAGTGCTTTAAAATGTTAGAATCATTGCTGGATAATTGGTTTGCTATTAAAACATCTCAAATCCACTCGCAAATCTTACCTGTTCTAACTAAACTGCTTAGTAGGTGTGTTAATGGAAGTTATTGCTATTATAAATTACCTCCAGACATTGACAAAAGAAGTACTACAAGGTATATTTTTTAAAAGCTCTGACCAATACATAGCTGAGTGATTGAGCTGGAAAATGAACCATTCCTTGGGGTTAGCAAATGATTTTTCATCAGCTAGCAGGCTATTAAGCACACCTAGATAATAAACGGATGATTTTAGCAGTAATTCTACTAGCCTCTCGTATTTTCCATTTTAAATTCCATGTTACTTTTAAAGGATTCACACATTACATTGATTTACACCATAGAGAAGAGAGCCGATGATGTCCTTTAATGTCCGAGACGGTGCATTATTATTTATCATTAAATCTACCTTTTTCCCCCCACCTTGTGAAATATCTGACAAATGCCTGCCTGGCTAGCTCGCAAGTGAGTGGTATGATTCCTCACACAGGGTACACCCTCATAATGAAGTGCAATCTCCCAAAGATTGGGTCTTTGCTGCTTTCTGACTATTTAATGCTGGAACTCCTGATGGTCATCCTTGCAAATCCCTCTGTGTTCCAGGAGCTCATAGCTCAATCATTTGAATTTAAGTTACTGGTAGAAACTAGGGAACAAAATCTTTACACTAATGAGATTATTTGCATGAAATGTTATTTCAGTAAGACAGCCTAGGGAAGGAGTTCATTCACACTTGATTTTCCACATTTGTTATTAGATTTCTTGCCTAAAAGAACAATTTTTGGAAATGACTGCAAAGATACAGTATTGGAACTGATGGTCAGTTCCAATGGAATATGAACCAATTTTTAACATGAAAGAAACTGGAGTGACAGAGAAAGATTTAAAAATGGTTGATTTGCAGTCTGTTTCTTCATCACGTTAAAATATCTGATAAACAGCCATTTTTTATAGTGGAAGAGAGATTCATGGGTTCAGATTCTTTCTGAAAATGTTAACTACAATAGAAGATATATCTGTGCCAACTTGCTTATGCGTGCATTCTCCTCTCGGGTATTCAGAGCCTACTACTTACCACACAATTTCTTTTTTAGCAGAACTCAGAGAATACTGAAAAAGTTATTTAAAGTAAATTTGTTAAACTAGGTTCATGTGAGTTCAGCCTTAGGGGCAAAAGCACCACTTTCACACTCATACACGAAGGTAAACTTTTACCATAAACCAAAATGCACAAACATTCACTGAGTCTGGAGTTTCATTACAAAGTGAGAAGTCAATTTATGGTTTATAGTTTCACATCAAAAGCAGATGACATTTGGAAATTTCAGAAGAGTTTGGCCTTGCAGTTTTGGGTTGGTTCAAACTTTAAACTCAAAATGAAACCGGGAGATGTGAACTTAAGTAGCTGAGGCTGCAGAAAACATTGTGATCTATGTATATATCTATTGCAATTTATTTTCACAAGATTGCATACTTTCCTGGTAATTACAGACCCCTCCTGCATAAGCAATAATTTTCCATTTGAACTTCTACAGTACAGCTTGTTCCTCTCCCCCTTCAGAACATCACTGAACACAAACACACAGATTTATCACACCGTTTTCCACATTAGCCCTTTAAAAAGTCAGCTGATGGACCACTATAGAACAAATAATTCATACGCTCTCTCACATTTTCCAGCATTTTAGAGTTCAAAATCTAAAATTTCTTTCCAATAGAAGTCTTTTCTCACATTTATCAGTGAGGTATTTTGGATTGGTTGAATGTGAAACCCCATTTTTCTGAAGAATAGCAAAATTCACATCTCTAGAAAAAAAAAACAACAAACAAACAGCAACAACAAAACAAAGGAACAAACAAGAAAACCTCACAAGACAGGAGATCCCATGATGCTTTGTGCATAAGCAATACTTCACACCAGTTTCCCTCAGTGCAAATTTCCCCTCCTCAGTTTCACAGGATCTGGGTTAGCTCTTTGCATGGTTCGTGTTGCCCTGACCTGGGATGGTTCACTTATTCAGGGGCTGAATATCCTCACTCTGTAAAATAAATCTTTAGCAAAGCTTTCCAAATATTGCTTGAGAAATACATAAGTAAAGGGCTCATCAGTAGTACACTTAGCCATTGGCATGTCCACTAGCTGAATGACAGACCAGCTTGAAGCCATCTCATGGTTCTGAGTAAACTTGCAGGACAATTATGTGCTCTGGAATTCCCAAGTGTGCTTAAGAATTATTGAACAAAGTTAAAACACGTGAATAAAAATGCATTAAGCTAAAAACCATCTGCTATCCATAAAATGAACTTTTCTTCAGATCAGGAAGGAAAAGAATTTCAGTATAAATAAGCATGCAGGCATATTTTCAAGGTGTTGTGAATGTGACTTACTTAAATGAAAAGTGCTCTGGCTAAAGCACACATGGCTGAAATATATCCCCCATTAAATTCAGTCACTTTCCCACAGTACTCTGGAAATTTACATTGAGATACATTCTGACACAGTCAGATAAGGTATCACATATGTTTACCTAAACAGTAGCCTGTGCCAAAGACTTAAAGTATAGAACTGACTTCTGTATTTAGACATGACA